>NC_083315.2:36513906-36826529 GCF_963455315.2 Globicephala melas
ATGGTAGCAGACGCTTCATAAAATATTTTGAGGCTTCCTTTCTAGCCTCACCTCCAGCCATTCTCTCCTGTGTACCTATGTTCTAGTATTTTCAACAAACAGGCTATGTACTCTTGCCTTTGGTTTTGCTGTTTCCTGTGCCTGAAATGCCTTTCTTTAAAATTTATTTATTTATTTATTTTTGGCTGCATTGGGTTTTCGTTGCTGTGCGCAGGCTTTCTCTAGTTGCGGCGAGCGGGGGCTACTCTTCATTGCGGTGCGCAGGCTTCTCATTGCGGAGCACGGGCTCTAGGTGCGTGGGCTTTAGTAGTTGTGGCATGTGGGCTCTAGAGCGCAGGCTCAGTAGTTGTGGCGCATGGGCTCAGCTGCTCTGCGGCATGTGGGATCTTCGTGGACCAGGACTCGAACCCGTGTCCCCTGCATTGGCAGGCGGATTCTTAACCACTGTGCCACCAGGGAAGCCCTGAAATGCCTTTTCTCCTTGGTTTAACGTATGCTTTTCTCCAGGTGCCACCTCAGAATGCTACCATTAATATGTTCTCTTACTTTTTCCCTCTCTGGCAGAATTAGCTACTTACCATCTTTGTGCTCCTTTAGCATTTTATAACATACCTCTTACTTCAAGCATAGTGCTTGTTACATTGTACTCTGGTTACTGTTTGTTCTTATAACTTGCTTTCTTGTGGATTCCTTAGGGACAAGAAGTATTTCCTTTGTTCTTTATCCATGTGTCTTTAGTATCAACACTTAGATGCCTAGCCTATAATCACAATAAATGTGTGTCAAAATTATACATTATAACAAATCTCCCTCTCCCTCCCCCAGCTCAAGGGGGTACTTTCTGTCCTATAAATGAAAAAGGAAATGGTACTTTGTCGAAGGGCTCTTCATGTTTGTCTCTGCTTATCCAATCAAGTTTTAGCTCAGTTCCCACATTCTTGGTGAAGTTTCTCAAATGACCTCAGCTCATTCCTTTTTCTAAACCTCTGGGGGGTTTTTTTGTTTTGTTTTTTTTTTGGTTTAGTTTTGTGTGTGTGATTTTCGTTTTGTTGTTTGTTTGTTATATATTGCTTCTTTCATATCTTTTCTCCCTATTACATTTATTAGCATCTTAGGGACAGAAGTCATGTCTTACTTTTTTTCCCCCTCCAAGGTACATAGCATAACATTGGACAAACAATGGTAAAATGAGAATTTTAAAAAAATTGTTTATGAATAGGTGATATATTGGAGAATTTTCAGAATGTAGCAATTTCAGATGCATATGTCTGAGCCAAAATCAGCTAAATTCTGAGTATTGTGATTGGCTTAGTGTTCTGTGAAGTCTATGTTGATAACCTTGTGAAGGCTGTACCTACAATGGATATCTGAACTTGGCAGGCACAGCAACTAAGCTGGCAGAATTCCTCTCTGCTAGTTCTGTAGCCACTACTCTCTGCAATGTAACCTGAGTCCCAGGCCCTCAAATTCTCTGAAGACAGATTGAAGAATTAACTGCCTTTCTAATGATGGAGTCAAAATGAGAAAGGGAGGAAGCCTGCTACTGTTTTCCATTTCTGTTCAATATGCAGTTCGTGCTTAGAAAGTATATACACAGCAGTGTGTTCTGGTTGGTGATTTATGATTTCTTTCCTCCCTTACAGTGTTTTTCCTGGAGGGTATGTAGGAAGTGTTTGTAACTGCTTGAGCCTCTTCTTTACCTTTACACAGCAGTGTTCAAGGCAGGTTCCTCACTTCACTTACCTGTATTGGGTGAGACACTGTTTCCCTTTTGGATCAACAGTGATAGAGAAGCTTTATCTTCTTGTTTTCTCCCTTCCTGCCATCTTTTTTTTTTCTCCCTCAGTCTTGACTGGCATTATTCCAGAGACAGTTACTGTACTTTAGTGAGACTAAATTACTCTTGTAGATTACATTCCACTCTCAGATAAGACCCTAATTCTCCATTATTTCAAATATATTTGTATACTTCCTTTCCATTTCCTCTGATGCTTTATCTTTCTAAGAACTGATTTTGGGATTAAATTGGCCCATAATCCTTTATCCTAAATTCAAAAAAACATGCTGAAAGATCTGAAAAATGAGTTTTGGTTTAGTTCAAACTCCTTTGTTGGCAAGATCTGATCAGTATTAATTGAGATTACTTAGAATGTTTATCTACTTAATATGATTATTCATATGTCTCTTTGCAGAAAAGTAGTGTATTTGATTAGGGGTGCTTCCCCAAGGCTTGTTGGGGGTGTTTTATAATGCTGTTTACACTGTAAAACTTTCTTTCATAGGTTACTCTACAATCAGTAACAGTAATTGGAATCCAGATAGGCTAACACAACCTCCTTTTCCTCATTGCTATAAAGTGTATCTTAGATAGGAAAAGAAAAAGAAATCTGAGCTCAATTACAGGCTGACTATTATAGGTACCTAACAGCTTATTTGTAAGCAGACATAGGAGACTAGGAACAAAGATTGAAAGTGGTGTTTATTGTTAGGAGTTTTAAGTTTTAGCTGTGAGGTTAAATACTTTGGATGCTGGATAAGAGGATCCAAGTGGCCATTATGATTCCATTTAAAACTCCAGCATATCCTTAAAATATTCCTAATAATTAAAATGAGATAAAAGGAAGATGATGCCCATCTGTTTTCTGCTTACCACTCCTCTACTTTTTATAGCAGCTAGTGATATCATTGTAACACCTTTAATTTACTGTTGAAAGACATTAAAAGCTAACTCACTGTTCTTGGGACTGTGAAAGTGACATGCCCAAGCTTTTGTTAAAGTGTGGCAGCCACTTTCTTGTTTTAAAGTAAGAATAAAAGAGGAAGAAATTTCTGGAGAAAAATATTTCTACTAATTTAGAATGCAGATGGAACATTGTGTGGGGAAAGTATATAAGGTAAAATGTGTATAGAAAGTTGTTAACTGTTTGGCTTTGGAAACTTTATTGAATAGATGTAAAATCTTTGCAGAGAGGAACTTCATGTATTTCCATCTTGCGCATTTTATTCTAAAGAAAAGCCCTTAATCATATACATATGATTTATATTTGCACTTATCTGAGAAAGTGATTAGTTATTGTGGATATATATATTCTAATGTATTTTTAGAACACTTGATTTTTTTTTTTTTTAGATTATGCATTGGGGTTTATTATATGCAGTTTGGGTTCTGATCAGTTCTGTGAATGCAATATGCATGATACATATTTGTATTTGGATAATATTGAGGTTTATAGGTTATCTGCAAAAACTGTAGACTGCTCTATTGAGTTTCTGTGATTTATTTCTTAGATATTTTTTTATTTCCTCCCTTATTGATAGGCTGTCAGTGTCTTGCTCACGTTAATCCCTGTGGAGTGCCCTTCTGATTTCTTCTTCTTTTTCTTTTTTTTAAAAATAAATAAATAAATAATTTATTTATTTATGACTGCGTTGGGTCTTCGTTGCTGCGCTCGGGCTTTCTCTAATTGCATCGAGCCAGGGCTACTCTTCATTGCAGTGCGCAGGCTTCTCATTGCGGTGGCTTCTCTTGTTGCGGAGCACGGGCTCTAGGCTTGTGGGTTTCAGTAGTTGTGGCACGTGGGCTCAGTAGTTGTGCCTCGTGGGCTCTAGAGCGCAGGCTCAGTAGTTGTGGCGCAAAGGCTTAGTTGCTTCATGGCATGTGGGATCTTCCCGGACCAGGGATCAAACCCGTGTCTCCTGCATTGGCAGGCAGATTCTTAACCACGGCGCCACCAGGGAAGTCACCCTTCTGATCTCTTCTAATTTATTGATTCTGACCTGCTAGAGCCTTAGAATCCAGTTAATCTAACTCATGTTACAGACTTCCATCCATCTGTGAAATATTGATTAATATTTATTAATATATGCCAGGCTCTGGGTAGGCATTGGTAAATAAGACTTTCATTGTCCCTGCCTTCATGGAGCTTAGAGTGTAGGATATTTTTATTTAAAGAGTAAAGATTTATAATATATACTTTATTTAAAACTCTTAAAGTACCTGAATTAAACTTTTCCATCAATAATATGAATTCAGCTTAAGTAAGATTTGCTGTCTGAATCATTTTTATGAGACTTTTCTAAAATGTCCTGTTACTTAAAACTTACTGATCACAGGAAGGTAAACAGTGAAGAGACTTCACTTATATTTATTATGTTAACATTTATATTAACATCTAATCACACATTGGATTTGTGCTGGAGCTGGGACTTAAACTTGCATCTGCTGATTCCCAGTCCAGTGCTTTTTGCATTACATTATGTGACTTTTTAAGGACCTCCTTGTTATGTAAAACTAAAAAAAGGCTCTGAGGTAAAGTATTGTAACTGCAAAGTGGAATATGGTAGAGTACTGGGAGTCTCTGTGTTCAGAGTGTTTCTGTTCTTTATGCTGATTTTCCCCTTTGAACTTAGAGCAACAGGGAGGTTCAGCTGCGAGGCCTGACTCTTTTGCATATTATATCTTCCAGTTTGTACCTGTTCAAACTAGGCCTGGCTCCTCAGATTCAAGACCTATATGGAAAGGTTGACTTCACAGGTAAGAAGTTACAACCTTGGCAGGAAGTGCTTGATTTATGTGGAAATAACCTGGAGAGTCAACAGTGCAAATCTTAAAGACGTACGGCTTTAAAAACACTGTGCCAACAGAGATTAAAAAAAAGCATGAGTAACCTGCTTCTCCTGCTTCTCCTCTTCTTCCACTAAACTTGGAATTTCAAGCTCTGTTCTCTCAGTTATGACATGGGTATGATTGATAATTCTCAGTTTTCTTATATGTAAGTTAGAAAGAATATTAACGTATAGTATGTAAAAAATAATATAATACTAACATGTAACATTAAAGGTTCATGTACAGTGAAAAATCTTTATAACAGTCTTGCCCCTTCCCTTCCAGTGAGCACCAGTTGTAGGCAAGGGAAGGGGAGCGAGATGATACAAAGATGACAATTTACTAATTTTAAAACTTTAGCTTATTTGGGTGGGTGTTTGCTATAGTCAGATGCTTGAAGAGATGGGGGCTTGGGGAGCAAAAGAACAATGGTAATATTGGTTAGGGGTAAGATAGAGTCAAATCTTTTGTAGGCCGGGGAGTTTTAAAAATTGTAAATAAAACTTTTATCTGTGATATTTTTCCTTCCAGAGAAGTTGTTCCCCAGACTTGGGGCAAGGGCCAAACCTTACATGTTGTTTTCTTTATCATTTGGCTTTCTGCCTTAGAAACGAAATTGTGTAATAGTAGCTAGTGATTTGGATTGTAAAGACAGATAACTGGCTTGTGATTCACTTCTTGTTCGAGCTGCCTTTAAAGCTGCTCCATTCGTAAGTTCATTATAGGGAATGCCATAAGTAGCAGTTTGGGAGAACTATTTTCAATAGAGCCAGTCTCATGTTATAGTTATTTCTGATGCTCTTGATAATACTGTGTCTATTGAGTGCATGTTATGTACCGGGTATCATGTTAAGTGCTTTCCATATATTATCTTATTTAAATCCTTCTAACAACCCTAAGAGGTAGATGTCATTTTATCCAATACATTTTGTAGTTGAGGAATCTGTTTCCTTCTCTGTTATGGAAAGGTGTTTAACTTGCTTGTTTGGGTCTTAATTTTTCCCTGTAGAAGAAGAAATCAACAACATGAAGATTGAACTGGAGAAGTATGGGATCCAGATGCCTGCCTTTAGCAAGATCGGGGGCATTCTGGCTAATGAACTGTCAGTGGATGAAGCCGCATGTAAGAAGAGAGAAATTTTGTGGGTTCAAATGGGATTGTTGCTACTACTTTTAATGATTAATACTATAATGATGGTCTTAGACATTAGGAATTTTGCTAGCAAGTTTAGGTCAGTAGATATAGATTTAAACACTACTATACAGTTATCTATGCTATTGTTATTTGGAAATAAGTGAGTGATTTTGATTAAAATAAAAGCACTAGAAAGTGAATTCTACATTTCAGTGCCTTTTGGAGTTTCTTATTTTCTGATGGTGTTTACGTGATGATTAAGGGGAACATTTCCATAACAAATGCTCAGAGGCTCCTTTCAGAGTCTCTTATGAATATTTCCCTGTTAAGATTTCAGATTCAGCATTTCAGACATGGATCACAGGCCGAGCTGTGGGTTTGTGCATCAGAGGAAAAAGACTGGGCTTGAAGATCTGGGGGTCCTCTAACCCCTCCCTCTATGAAAAGGAGCCTCTTTCTGTGATAGGGGGTTGCAGTGTTTGAATGTGTAATGTATATCCTTTACTTTGTATAACCTTAGTGTTCTATGTTTTGAATTTTTTTTTTTTTTAGTACATGCTGCCGTTATTGCCATTAATGAAGCTATTGACCATAGAATTTCAGCTGACACGTTTGCAGCTTTGAAAAATCCCAATGCCATGCTTGTGAACCTTGAAGAGCCCCTGGCTTCCACTTACCAGGATGTACTTTACCAGGCCAAGCAGGACAAAATGACAAATGCTAAAAACAGGGTAAAAATGGAACATTTGATCTTTCTAACTGATTTATATTCTTTCACTGTTTGATATGACTCCATTTTAAAAATCAGTTTTATCGAGGTATTAATTTACATATAGTAAAATTCAACCATTTAAAGTGTACAGTTTGATGGGTTTTGACAAATGTATATGGATGTGTAACCACCCCAAAAGTTCCCACGTCTCCCCTTTGCAGTCAGTCTGTACCTCCTCGTACTCCCCACCCCTGACCCCAGCAACTACCAGTCTGTTTTCGATCACTTTAGTTTATTTTTTTAGAATTCTATATAAGTGAAATGGAGTTACCCAGTATGTAGTCTTTTGGTATTAGATTCTATTTTGACTTCTGCTTCCTTCTTGAGTTTTGTGCAAACCAGTGACAGGCTCTGCGATCTAATCCCTGGATGTACCTGTTTGGCTCAGGTCTGAGGCAAGGATGCAGACTCACAAGTGAGCAGGGCAGGGTTCACCAGTGCTTCCTTCTCTTGCCTGACTCTGGAAGAACCCCTGGGCTTGTTATTTACAAGTGGATCTGCTTTTTTTTTTTTGTGGCCTCTCCTGTTGTGGAGCACAGGCTCCGGACGCACAGGCTCAGCGGCCATGGCTCACGGGCCCAGCCGCTCCATGGCATGTGGGATCTTCCCGGACCGGGGCACAAACCTGTGTCCCCTGCATCGGCAGGCGGACTCTCAACCACTGAACCACGAGGGAAGCCCAGATCTGCTTTTTATGTGTTTAGTTACAGTTGTGTAGCATTCTGCTCTTTTCTTTATTAAGGATTTTAAGCCACACCCTTACTTGCTGTTGGTTCTGTAATGGTGGGGGAGGAGCACAAATATATTTCTGTGGTCTTCTTAGAGACCTGAGCTAATTTAGTTACACTTTCTTATTCATCTTCAGACAGAAAGCTCTGAGAGAGAGAGGGACGTTTATGAGGAGCTGCTCACTCAAGCTGAAATTCAAGGCAATATAAATAAAGTCAACAGTAAGTATGTCCCCACATCAGGCACCTAAAAGAATGTTACAGAATAATGTGGCAGCTGTTGATCTCTTCTTGGACCTATGGCATGGTTTAAGTTTGTTTATTTCAGACATTCATGGGTTTGCTTAGGAACTGTTACTCATTTACTTAAGTCTTTTGTGTTCATACGTCTTCTCTTTGGGCTACCATTGTCCTCAGAGAGGCCCCCACTCCTCCATCTATTCATCTACTGTAACTTACAAACTGGATTTTTTGGCTACGGTTTCACTCTTTCACCCTGTGTTAGACACCTAAATCTGAATAGGGATTTCATTTTCCTGTTTTTATTTATTTATTTATTTTTAAATTTAAAAGAACAATTTATTTTTGGCTGCGTTGGGTCTTCGTTGCTGCACATGAGCTTTCTATAGCTGCAGTGAGAGGGGCTACTCTTCATTGCGGTGCACGGGCTTCTCATTGTGGTGGCTTCTCTTATTGCAGAGCACGGGCTCTAGGCGCATGGGCTTCAGTAGTTGCAGCACACGGGCTTAGTAGTTGCGGCATGCGGGCCCTAGAGTACACGGGCTTCAGTAGTTGTGGCGTGCGGGCTCACTAGTTGTGGCTCGCGGGCTCAGTAGTTGTGGTGCACGGGCTTAGTTGCTCTGCAGCATGTGGGATCTTCCCAGACCAGGGATCAAACCCGTGTCCCCTGCATTAGCAGGCGGATTCTTTATCACTGCACCACCAAGGAAGTCCCTATTTTCCTATATAGTTTTGTTTTTCTTTTAAAGAGTAATACAAGTTATCCAGAAATAAACAACAAACAAAAAATTAGACCCCATCACCTAGGATAACCACTCTTGATATTTTTAACATATCCTTCAAAACATATATTTAAACAAAAATGAGATTGTACTGTTCATATTGATTTTGTGTATGTTGCACACTTTTGAAAAACTAATTTCTTAAAAGTGTCATTTTCATTTTGTTACTCTTCTTCAAAAGAACCTGCATTAGTTCCTTATTACTTGCCAGACAAAAGGCAGATCCCTAGCCTGGTGGAGTTCTTTATGTAGTATTTTATGCATATAACTCTATAGAAACTCATGTGCCTAATTGTCTCCCATATTCATTGTTTATTTCATGACTCATGAAAAATGGCTATGGAGTTGTTCAGAACTGGGATTTGATCTCTTGCCCTCGTAGTAATAGCTGTGGGAATTGGGTATGTGTGGCATAGAATCATTATACGAATGATGAGATAATGTATGTCAATTGCCTGGTATTTAGTAAGCAGTCAGTAAACAATATTATTATCACTTTTGTTAATCATGTAATCTCGCCATTGTAATGCCCTCACGCCTCATCTCTTACTTAATCCAAATTATACCCATCATTCAAGATTCAGCTCAGTTCTCACCTCAGTGCCCATCCTAGCTCACAATATACTTGCCTTTCACATGTCCTACTGCATTTATATGCTAAACCACACAATTTTGTTCTTAATTATGTATTGTCTTAATTGCTTGCTTTTTGTTTCTGACACATTTATAAACTTAAAGTAGAGTTTACTTCTGAGTTCTGCTTTTCAAATCCTCATAATTCCTAGAATAATAGGGTTAGACTCACCAAAAGAACTAAAAAACCTTGCTTGATTCAACCAGACTTGATCTTATCTTGATCAAGATAATAATAATAGTAAAAGTAATCAGTGTCCTCTTCGTTCCTTTGGAGATCCCAGTTTCTCACTTGAACTAATACTCTGAATAACTGGAGTGAATTTATAAGATTTTACCAACTCCATGTGATAGGGAGTTCTAAATCCTGACCAGGAGTCTTTGTATTCTGTTCCATTCTGGCTCATTTAGGATAATAGCTTTCTGAACAGAGTGATAGTTCCATTCACGTATGGGTGATTTGTTGTGCTGTATCTGTATGAATACTACTTAAGTCAGCAAGTATAAACCAGAATGCCCTTGTAGTTAGTTCTCTGTGTGAGAAGAAAGTCCAGCACATTTCCTGCTGCATACACCGCGTAAAATACTCTTTTATTTACTAAGGGATTTTTTCTCTACCATGTTGTCTGGGATTTTTTAGCCTTATAGCCCTACCTGGCTAATTGTATTAGAGTCCGTTATAAACTTATAAGGAGAGAAACATATGTATATATTTTTAAAGTGTTTCATGCATATTGTTCTCATGTGGTCAGAGGAGCAAAATAGTAAAAATTCCCTCAAATAGCTTTCAGTATAGTGAGGAAGGTAAATAGTCAAATGAATAATTTCAGGGCAACTTGGTTAGAACAATACAGTGAGTAATTTCAAGGCAACCAAAGGTGTGTGAAGTACAGTCATAGAATAAAGAAAAGAATGATGACTTTTCCTCGAGGTTTGTATCTGAACCTTCACTGGGGTTCTTAGGGTAGTTAAGAAGGTGAGGATAAGGCAGAATTCCCCATAGGGGGACAAGCTTTTCCTAATAGTAGAGAAAGTCTGAGACAAGGGAAAGTTGTATGGTAGGAAGATAGAAGGACTTTAGGTCCTGGGAATCATCTTAATGTAATAACAGATAAGATTCTTTCCCTAGGGCTTGAGAAGCCATTCACGCTGCCCCAGAAGAAAGCTGCAGGCCAGATAGTTAAAAATGAGAAAAAGTTTTTATTTTTTGTTAAGTAGGATAAGGAAAATTAGAGTTAGGTAATTAAAGCATAGTGGGAGAAAGTGTTTAAATAATGTTGTAAACTTTATAGTATTAGTAAATGTTCATTTAAATATTTACATATTTAAGTAGTAAGTTTACATTTCTAGTAAAAGCATAATTGACCAGATGCCTTTGCAGATGGATAGTCTGAGATTCTGCATTGCATACGTAGAGGAAACCTGCTTGTTACCTATATTGCTTTTGTTTTCTGTCCCCCACTACTACAAAAACTTCCTGAAGATGGAGATAACCTGTCTGCTTTGTTCATGGCTGTGTTTGCAGCAGGTGCCTTGGTCTGTGTTGTTGAAAAATGCTTGTTTAGTTGGCTAATGGCCACATAGACCTGCAGCCATGATTCAAGGAGCTGCTCACCTCCTTCGTGTGGTGATCAGTGAGCTGAATTGCAGGGGAATGTTGGGAAGAAGGAGACAGTCTCTTAGGAATCTAACCTTTTCATCCTTTCACCTCTTGGTGTTATTTTTTAGTTCTAGTTTGAGACTTTGTTTTCTCTTGCACTGTTTTGTTTCTTTATAACAGCTTACATTAATTTTCTTTTTGTTTCTTTACTAATGAAAACAGTTAAAATTGATAAATACTGCTATGCCCCAAATATTTTAATTTTTAGTATTTTATTATTGACTTTTTTTTGCTACTTTGGTGGTAAAATCATATGGTCATTCCTGGGTGGGACATGGGAGGGCGAACTCTATATTCTCTTCTAAAATAGGAAAGCTGAAAATAATACAATAATTATGATTTTCCAGTGGCTGTCATTTCTGAAATCAGAAAGTACGATATGTTGACTTTCAACTTAATAATACCTTATTTATTTTACAATATAAAAGTACTTTCATGTATATGATTTTATTTAATCTTATGAGGAGGGTATCTTTGTTATCATTTTCAGATGAAGGAAAGTCTGCATTTTTACTGTTGGATAATAAAGCCCTTGTGTGACGTCAGGTTCTGTGACTAGAAGTAGAGAATATTGAGGTGGTGTAGAGAGCCCCTTCCACTCCACGCAGTCAGACCAGCCTTGATGTCTAAGCACTGCTTTGGGCAGAGTACATTCACCAGAGTACACCAGGATAATGAAGGGATTCAGAATGATGCTGTATAAGAAATGGTTGGAGGAACTAAGGTTCTTTAGTCAGGAGTAGACAGTCACAGGGAAGGGGGTTGGATGTATTCAAGTATCAACTCTAGGGTGGGAGCTTTAACAATTTTTATAAACAGAATTGTCCAGAGATGTAGTAAATTGCTGTGTGGGATACCTTCTCCCGTATAGTAGTTTAGTCTGGATAATGACTTGGCATTTTAGAGGGAATTTAGGCATGTGTTATTGGTGCCTCTTATATTGCTGCCCATATTGGTGCCAAGCTCTCTGCATCTAGAAGCTTTTAAGTAGGCCTGGGGTGTGGTCCAGGAATCTGTTAAATCTGAACAACCTGGGAACCCCTGGATGTGATGACTTTAAGGTTCTCTTCCAACCCCAAAGTCTAATGCTTCTGTGATACTCCAGAATAAAAGCTATCTAATTATATTTCCCTGATCTGGAACTGGGATTGGTTTTCAGGAAGGAAAAAATATTCTAGGCTATAATGTTAACATAGTTTTTTCTTAAGCGTTTGCCTTTTTTCCTCCTCAGTGTTTGCTGCGTTAGCGAATATAGACCTGGCTTTGAAGCAGGGATCTGCACTGGCCTTGTTCAAGATTCTGCAGTCACCAGCGCTGGGCCTTCGAGGACTGCAGCAGCAGAATAGTGACTGGTACCTCAAGCAACTCCTCAGTGATAGACAGCAGAAGAGAGAGGTAAAAGTACCCTGAGTTGCACCTGCAAGAGTTTATATACATCCTTTTGAATCCCATGCTGTTGTGTCAAGGTATATATGGGGCTTTTTTTCCCCCCAATATAACTTTTTCTCCTGCAGATGAATTAGGCTGTTTAATATACTCAGGTAAAGTACACATTGTCTTCAGCTCTCTTTTGCTTTTAGAGTTGTAAATCGTCTTTTAAAATAAACATTGCCCATCCCGGCAAGTGAATCTGACCACCCCTTCACTTGAAGTCCCTTAAATCCCCAACTAAAAGCCATTGGGGAGAACCTGAAATTTTTTATTCTTACTTCAGGAATTTCCACTTTTAAAAAACCATACCTGATGAGTTTCCTCTGGCCAACACTGGGAAGGTACTTAATGTGCAGTAAGAGTAGACTGTGTGGGACTTTATGGTTTTCTTTTTTGAGAACAAATATGAGGGGATTTCTTTTTTTTTTTTTCTTTTTCTAAATAAGGACAAGTATACATTTTACAAATCCTCAGCATTGGCCAGAGAAAGCAGCATTAATGTGCTAATGATTCTACAAACATTTTATCTCAGAACATTTTGATGCTCTTTACAAAATATATCTTTTTAATGTGCTTATATCAGGAGAGTCACTCTACCCGAGATTTGACAAGGGCATTCGGCTCTCGCTCAGGCTGCCGCTTTGGCTGTGTGTAGCCTGAAGCTGTCTCTTATGCCTGTGGCTCTCTGTCCCTAGTGACTGCTGTTGAGATATGAGAACTACAAGGCCCGGAGGCCTAGGCAGGAGTCATCTTTACCTAAGTGTTCTTTGCTTTTCTCATGGTGGTCAGGCTGAGGCCCTGCAGAAGGAGGAGCTACAGTCTGGAGTGGATGCCGCAAACACTGCTGCCCAGCAGTATCAGAGAAGTAAGAGTCCTCTCAGCTGCGTGTCCACTGAGATCCTGAGTAGGGGAGGAAAGTGGCTTTGTGTCGTTGAGGGACCTGAGGTTAGATTCTGTCATTCCTCACCCCACCCCAAGGCTACTAGCTGCAGTCAACTACCAGGTACCTTTGGTGGCAGAAGGGTTCCTCCAGTTTTAAAAGTAGAACCGGAGTCAGCGTAGGCTCACTTTGGCTAGGAAGCTCGTGCTTACGTGGTTGGTTAGGGAAGCATCTGGAGGAGACAGGACTAGGGATTGATTGGCAAGATTTGTATGTTGAGAGACAGGAGAGAAGGGTGTTCCTAATATGGGGCAACAGGGGAAGAGGAAGTGTGAGCAGAGGGACAGAAGGTGAAAGATGTATTATGGAACAGTGGGTAGAATAAAATTTTTGTAGATGTTTTAGGCTGAGTTGTGTAAGATAAATGCTTGGAAAGATTGTGGAAAGCTTTGAATGGCAGCTTAATCAGCTAGTTCTTTGCCAGGCTCCCCTCTGTAGGGGAAGGATGTCTTAGGTAGAGCGTAGTGGTGGCAGGCAGGATGATTTGGAGTGGAAAGAAAAAAGGGGTGAGGAGAAGAGGAGGCTGCTTTTTAGAGACAGATTTATTGAGATGTAGTTCACATACCATGCAGTTCACCCTCATACAAAGGAGGCTGTTTTCTAAAGATGAAAGTTCTACTTCAAACGTCATGGCTAATAGCTTATCCACAGAATATAACTTTCTTCTGTGAAAATTGGCATCTGCTTCCCCTCGGGCCTCTCAAAGCCAGCTGCCTTTGTGACCTCCTTGTTTTCTACCCAGGACTGACAGCAGTGGCAGCGATCAATGCTGCAATCCAGAAGGGTGTTGCTGAGAAGACTGTTATGGAGCTAATGAATCCCGAAGCCCAGCTGCCCCAGGTGTTTCCATTTGCTGCCGATCTTTATCAGAAGGAACTGGCTACCCTGCAGCAACAGAGTCCTCAGGTGAGTTAACTGAACCTGTGCTGTTTGTGAGCAAAACAGAGTGGACGTGAATTTAAAATTTAATACCCACTTCTTGGTGTAGTTAGGTAGAGGGGTTTTTTTTGTTTGTTTTGTTTTACTGGAAACTTAGACTCGTTATGGTTTTATTAAACTTCTGACCTCCCTTGGTATTCCAGAATGTCTTTCCTTATTCTTTCCCCCCCTCACTTTCTGTACAGCATAGCCTCACCCATCCTGAGCTCTCTGTTGCAGTGGAGATGTTGTCATCGGTGGCCCTAATCAACAGGGCGCTGGAATCCGGAGACATGAATACAGTATGGAAACAGTTGAGCAGTTCAGTTACAGGCCTTACCAATATTGAAGAAGAAAACTGCCAGAGGTGGGTGCCCAGAGTGCTGGGTTGAATCCATTAGGTAGCTGTCACCTCTGTCTTTCGTGTGCCAACACTCTTATTTTCTTTGTAGGCATTGTGACTTCAGTGTGATTGTCTTTTATTTTTTCTATTTTGATACATTTTATTCTTTACTATGCTGAAGGTTTTGTAGTAAATTACAGATATAACATTCCACTCCTAAATTTATAAGTATGCTTATTTAAAACAATGAGGATATTATATAGCCAAAATAACACTCTTATACCCTGACAAATCAACAGTACTTCTTTAATACTTTCTAAACCTAGTCCATTTTCGTACTTCTTGTTCCAAAACTGTTTGTTTTTTCAGCTGGTTTGTTCAAACCAGGATCCAATCCAGGACCACATGTTAACATCTGATTATTGTGTCCCTTTGGTATCTTTTAATCTAGCATTGTCCGTTTCTTTATGACACTGACTTATTAAAGAGATGGGGCCAGTTGTCCTATAAAATGTCCCACCTTCAATTCTGGTTGCTTCCTAATATTTGGTTTATTCCTGTAAATTGTAAATTAGGTCTAAAGACTTGTCAAGATTCAATTAAATATTTTTGGCGACGTGTGTTTCATATTTTCTCATATCAAGAGGCATATAAAATCTGCTTGTCCCCACCATTAGAGATACTAAGGGACATTAATCCCTCCAATTGCATATTTATTTTTCTCCCTTATCACCAGAACATAATTTTTTTTTTTTTAATGTAACTTTTTTTTTTTTTTGGCTGCCTCGGGTCTTCGTTGCTGCTCGTGGGCTTTTCTCTAGTTTGTGGCGAGCAGGGGCTACTCTTCGTTGCGGTGCACAGGCTTCTCTTTGAGGTGGCTTCTCTTGTTGCGGAGCATGGGCTCTAGGCCTGCGGGCTTCAGTAGCTGTGGCTCACAGGCTCTGGAGCCCAGGCTCAGTAGTTGTGGCACACAAGCTTAGTTGCTCCGCGGCATGTGGGATCTTCCCGGACCAGGGCTCGAACCCATGATTCCTGCATTGGCAGGCATATTCTCAACCACTGCACCACCAGGGAATCCCCAGAATATAATCATTTTTGTACCTTTTGCAGCATCAAAATGTCCAGTTGCCCATTAACCATTCATCTAATATTTTTAACCCCAATTGATAATCCTTGCCTAAATCCATATACTTTCAGTAAGAGTTGCTGAATGGTGATTTGTTGATCTGTCATTCCTTCTGTGTTTGTTAGCTGGTGTATGGCCTTGTTTTCTTGTCTTTAGAGGGATTGCTTGAGCTGCTGCCACTGACTCCAGAGTTGGTCTTACTTGGAATTTAGAACATGTAATATAAATAGGCCGTTAGGAATAAGTGATATCCTTGCATTTTTACACTTTGCTCAAGGTAACTCCTCGGTCCCAAAGCTGACCTCTAGAATACATCAAGCTATTGGGGTTCCTTAGCTATCTCTGTTCCTTGGATCCTTTGCCCCATGTCTTCTCATTCCTGTCAACCAAAATAATCCTGAAGGTCTCTTTTCTTATGTTGCACTTCATTGTCTTTTGTTGGGGGAATGGAGCAGGTATCTCGATGAGCTGATGAAACTGAAAGCTCAAGCAGATGCAGAGAATAATGAATTTATTACGTGGAATGACATCCAAGCTTGTGTGGACCATGTGAATCTTGTGGTGCAGGAGGAACATGAGAGTGAGTAATCTACTTCCCATCCCCCCAGATAATGTCACAGTTACAGATAATGTGATTCCATGAGCTGGTTCTAAACACTACTCCCAGGAGGATTTTTGGAAATTGGAAAAAAAAAAAAATCTATCTCAAAAAGCTACAGTTGTATATTGTTTTCGAAACACCAAGCAACTGCTATGATTAGATAAGTATGTAATAAGAACTACAAGTTTCAGGAGGCGAATTGAACATGATCTGTTATTTTTAAATGCTATTATAAGAAGTGGTTCTGACACTGACTACCTGGAGTTAGGTCATATTGCACAGATTGAGGGCACAGTCCTCCCCAAGACTCCTCTCACTTTAGACACCAGCCTTAATCTCTGGAGTTCCCAGGTCACCACACTTCTGAAAAACTGGCTATATATTCAGGGGTTCCCTCTATCCCCTCAGGTTCAATAATGGCTAGAATGACTCACAGAACTCAGGAAAGCACTATACTTACGGTTATAGTTTTATTGTAAAGAATACAAATCAGGATGAGTCAAAAGAAGAGAACAGGAGGGCAATGTCTGGTAGGGTCCCAAATTCAAAGCTGCTGTATCCTCAGGGTGTGTTGCCCTCCTAGCCCATTGATGAGTATCACAACCAGGGAAGCTCACCTGAGCTTTGGATATCCAGAGTTTTTAGTGGGGCTTCGTTCCATACAAATAATGGATTGAATTATGGCCAGCTATTGGCCAAGTAATTGAATTCAATTTCCAGTCTGCTTCTCCTCCCTGGAATAGCTGGGCTGATATTCTGAGATCACATGGCTCAAAGCCCCAATCTTCTAATCACATGGTTGGTCTTTCCAGCGTGACCAGCCCCTATCCCAAAAGTTTCTAGGGGCCCACCAGCAGTCACCTGGTTGGCATAAACTCAGGTGTGGTCCTAGGGGCCCACTATGGATAATGAAGATACTCCTATCGCTTGGGAAATTCCAAGGGTTTAGAGCCTCCTTTCCAGAAACCAGGGACAAAGACCAGCCAAATTTTTTATTATACAACAGAGTCTTTACAAAAGTAGTCCAGTTGGATGAGATACCTGAGGAGTGACTATTTCTAGTTTTAATTAGTGTTTCCTGTGAGAAGTATTCAGTGATTTAGTGGGAAGAGTCTTCCCTTGGAGTAGGAGACCCTGAGCTTTGATTCTCTGTCTCTTACTTGTTTGCTGTGTGGTGTAGGAGAGGAGATTCCTAAGACTCATCTTTTTTCTCTATAAAAATGTTGAACTAGGTGACTTTTTTTTTTAATTTATTTCTTTTTTTGGCTGCGTTGGGTCTTCGTTGCTGTGTGCGGGCTTTCTCTAGTTGCAGCGAGCGGGGCCTACTCTTCGTTGTGGTGCGTGGGCTTCTCACTGCGGTGGCTTCTCTTATTGCAGAGCATGGGGTCTAGGGGCATGGGCTTCAGTATTTGTGGCATGCGGGCTCAGTAGTTGTGGCACAGGGGCTTAATTGCTCTGCGGCATGTGGGATCTTCCTGGACCAGGGTTTGAACCCGTCCCCTGCATTGGCAGGCAGATTCTTAACCACTGCGCCACCAGGGAAGTCCCACTAGGTGACTTTTAAGATCCCTTGAACTCTTGACTTTTCGTGAATCAAGAATGGTTTTGATCACACATTGGAGTGTACTTGAAAGCTATCCTTTATAAAGCCAGTTTCATCAAAATCCTCATCACTCTTAAGTTAGGGCAAGTAAAAATAAAACAAAAGGACTTGAGATTTCAATAGGAATATGGATATAAGGGAGTTTACTTAGTTGAAAAAAACCACTAAATTTAAAGGAAAAAGATTTAAATGCTGTTTAATATTATGGATGACAAATTGTAGTTTGAATCATGGTAACTCTTGGATAGAGGATTTATGGTCACTTACCATGTTTAAAGACTGTTTTATTTATACAATTTCTTAATCTAAAAAATAACCTTTTGTCCATTCATATTTAGGGATTTTAGCCATTGGTTTAATTAATGAAGCCCTGGATGAAGGTGATGCCCAAAAGACTCTGCAGGCCCTGCAGATTCCTGCAGCTAAACTCGAGGGGGTCCTTGCAGGAGTGGCCCAGCATTACCAAGACACGCTGATCAGAGCAAAGAGAGAGAAAGCCCAGGTGAGTGGCACTAAATTGTTCCTTTTTGTTCCGAGAACTCCATCCCTCCTAGAACGGAGATAGAGGTAGGGGTGTTCTCTCAATGACTATTTCCTGGGCACCCTTAGATTCAGAGCACTGGAGGGACACATAAGAGTCATAGACTCTGCCCTCCAGAAGCTTATGCTATTTTACATATTTGGTTTTTTTGTTGTCCTTTGTTGTTATGGTTATAGACACATCTCTTATGTCTCTTTAAAGAAATTCTCAATTGAAATATAAGATCCAGAAAAATGTGTCAGTTATTTAAGTGTACGGTTGTATAAATGTTCAGAAGTGAGCATACCTATGTAATTGGTGCTCGGATTATAAAAAGCATTAACAGAAACCCCCTTATATCCCCTTACATCCTTATTCACCTCCCCACTCCCCAGGAATAAACCACTATCCTGATTTATTCTAGCACATGTCTTTTGGTAAATATATGTATGCATTTCTATTAGGTATACATTTGGAAGTGGAATTTGTGGGTCATAGGGAATACATATGTTAAGCTTTAGTAGGTAGTGCCGTAAAGTTTCTTTTTTTTTAGTTTAAATAATGGCTTTATTGAGATATAATTCACATACCATACAGCTCACTGTTTTGTAGTATACAATTCAGTGGTTTTTTCGTCTATTCACAGAATTGTGCAACCATCACCACAATCAATTTTAGAACATTTTCATCACCCCCAAAAGAAACCTGTGTAGGTAGTCACTCCTCATTTCTCTCAATCTCTCCAGTCCTAGGTAACCATCAGTCTACTTTCTGTCTATGGATTTGTCTATTCTGGACATTTCGTATAAATGGAATCATACAATGTGTGGTCCTTTGTGACTGGCTTCTTTCTCTTAGCTTGGTTTATCCAAGCTGTAGCATGTATTAGTATTTTCTTTTTACTGTTGAATAATATTCCATTGTATGGCTGTACCACATTTTATTTATTTATTCATGAGTCAGTGATCATGTTTCCACTTTGTGGCTATTAGGGATAATGCTGCTATGAATCTGTTCTCCAAAGTAATTGTAATACAAACCCATCTTTTAAAAAGTTTGTCTTGCCTCTCAGCTAGTTTGTTGAGGAAATGGATGAGATTTACTCCTTTTTTAGTCCTCTTGCTGAATAGGAAGTTGCCATGTTGCTTTAGGAAGCCCTAAAAGAAATTCTTAATTCAGGGGGTCAGATTCCTTCTGGGAAGCCAAAAGTGGTAAAACAGATCAGGGCTTTTGTGTTAAGGGAGCTATTGTACACCGACAGCCTTGTGGGCTCTAGAAGTTTGGGTTGTGGGGGAGGAGCTGTGGATAATATAATGTTGACAGATCTCATTTGATTCCATTGTCATGAGAGTAGTTGACATTACTGTGTCCTAAACATATAAGTGTAGCAAGTACCAGGTTCCTTTTAAGAGGGTCATTGCTGGGCTTCCCTGGTGGCGCAGTGGTTGAGAGTCCGCCTGCCGATGCAGGGGACACAGGTTCGTGCCCCGGTCCGGGAAGATCCCACATGGCCGCGGAGCGGCTGGGCCCGTGAGCCATGGCCGCTGAGCTAGCGCGTCCAGAGCCTGTGCTCCGCAACGGGAGAGGCCACAATAGTGAGAGGCCCGCGTACAGCAAAAAAAAAGAAAAAAAAAGAGGGTCATTGCTATGCATGTCAGTTGATCCTGTGGTGAAGGTTGAATCACAACCCCCATTTTGTAGCGAGGAAATCTAGACAAAGGCATTAACTGATTTTACTTACTCAAGTGAGAAGCGGTTGGCTGTAGGGAAGCTGTAAATAGAGGTCTGTCTTTGATATCAGTTTACTGGATCAGAGCTTCCCAAACTTGACTGATGACTAGAACGCTGGAAAAGTCATTTTAAAAATACAGATTCCTAAGCATTAATTCTATTTCTGCTAATTCAGAATCTCTAACCTGGGGCCTGGCTGCAATGATTCTCTGTAGGCCAGTGGTGGTAGTGTTATTTTTTGCTGCCTTATTAGTCCGAAAGGAGTCTTATATCCGATCCAACTGACAGAGGAATGGGCTTTGAAAGAATAAGCTAGGTCTGAGTCCATGTCTAAAAAAGGAAAGTAGATTGAGGATATAATTTGTACCAGCTCTCACGCATGTGATGGGCCTTACTGCTCCTTTTGTTTGGATCATAGGAGTTAAACTTTTATTAGAGGATGTGACTAGAGTTTGAAGCATTTCCTTTTGCTGTGGAATAACTTTTCAGAGTTCATCAAAGGCAGAGGAAGGGGAGAGTTAGAGGAAAATGTGCTTAACAGTGCCGTGCTCAGATGGGTAGACTATACTTTAGGTGTAATTGTCTTTTTTTAAGCCTCAGCTCAGCTTTTAAGTTCCTCTTGGGAGTAGTTTTAAAAATAATCATCTGAGTTCCAAATTTAGCAAGCAAAAGATCTTAATTTAAATTTGATCTGTTTTTCTTGTAATATCTTTCTGTCTGGTTTTGGTATCATAGAATGAATGAATTGGGAAGTGTTCCTTCCTCTTTTATGTTTTAGAAGAATTTGTAGAGGATTGATATTAGTTCTTTAAACATTTGGTAGAATTCACCGTTGAAGCCATATGGTCCTGAATTTTTGGTTTTGTTTTTGTGGGATATGTTTTGATTACTGATTCTATCTCTATATTTGTTATAGGTTTGTTCAGATTTTCTTCAAGTAAACTGCCTCTTTCTCTTTGCCTTTAGGGAATTCCATTATGCATATATCTTCTCTTTACTCAAATCTGCTGAATCCCTCTAGTGAATTTTTCATTTCAGTTATTATATTTTTCAACTCCATAATTTAATCTGGTTCTTTTTTAAAAAATGTATATTCTCTATTTGGTGAGACATTGTTCTCATACTTCCCTTTAGTTCTTTAGATATGGTTTCCTTTAGTTCTTTGAACATACTGAAGATAGCTGATTTAAGTCTTTGTCTACTAAGTTCAATTTGGACAGTTTCTGTTGTCTGTTTTTTTCCTGTTTGGACCATGCTTTCTTGTTTCTTTGCATGTCTTGTAATTTTTGGTTGAAAGCTGGACATTTTAATAATAATGGGTCAACTTTGGAAATCAGATTCTACCCCCTCCTCAGTGTTTATGGTTGTCCCTGTTTGTTTCTGCTGTTGTTTGTTTAGTGATTTTCAAGTCTGTATTCTTTGTCATGTGTGTCCACTGAAGTCTCTGCTTGGTTAGCTAGTGGTCAGCTAATGATTAGTCAGAAATTTCCTTAAATGCCTAGAACCAATAAAGCTCCCAGCCTTTGCTGAGGGCCTTTGTGTGTGTTGGGGCATGCCCTCGACTCTCAGCCAGGCAGTTTACAATTTTGCTTTACCCTTCACTTTATGCTTGCCCAGAGCCTCAAGGTCAGCCAGAGGTCAGAGCTTACAGCCTTATCAGATCTCTTCTGAGCATGTGCATAGCCCATAATGCACTATGACCTTCTAGATTCCCATCCCAGGAATTTGTCAGAGCTTTTCAAAGCTCTCTGTGGACATCTCATTCTCTAGCTTTTCCTTTTAAGCTTTTTGGTTAACCTATTATTTGCCTAAGTTTTTACCCACTGCCCCAGGCATCTGTGATGTGAAGCAGTTACCTCTGTTTTGGACAAATACCCCTGGAGAAAAGGCTGTTTGCACTGGGCAAGCTCTAAGTCAGGTCAAATAAAGACAGCCTAGCTGTGATCTTCCAGGGAACTACCTAACATGGCAACTAATGACAGTTCTGTGGGAAAAGATAGGGCTTTGAAGGAGGTAGGTGTTTATGGGGTGGGGGCAGAGGGGGGTGGGCAGAGCACAAATGGGAATAGGGCAGTTTAAGTGCCATAGGCCTCACTGTTCTTACTGAGAGTCAACTGTTCTTGAATAAACTCTCTCTGATTGCTGCAAGCCTTTGGTTCATTTCTGTAGTTTTGAAAAAGTTGATTCTGATGACTTTTGTCAGTGTTTTTGTTGCTTTTATGTAGGAGGGGATATTCAGAGGTCCTTCCTCTACTGTTTTCACCATTGTCAGTTCTCTCTTCATTTAAATTTAGTGCCTTTGGAATACTTGTTAAAAGTAGATTACTGGTCACTGGGTAGTATTGTTTGAATGCCAAGACAGAGATATCAGGAATTCTCAAGGAACTCATTTTATAATTACAAATATGAATGATTTTTAAGTCTGGCTTCTCCTCCCCCACCCCACAGTCTGAGTGTACACAGACAGGCATACATGCATGTAGCTAAAAATCAGCTGGTGTGCACTGACATGGCTGTACCAGTTGTTAGAATATTGAATACTTTTGTTTGGTACATTGCTCCTGTCCCAGGCCTCCCAAATGTGTTCCACCCCGAGTTCTAGCTCTTTCCCTGAACTTCCGCTATGAACAACTGGAGGATTAACACCTAAACCAGCAAGGGGCCATGAGATCTCTGCTCCACTCTGATTGATCAGTGCTTGTGTTGATAAATGTGTTGTATAGATTCATGTGTGTGTGTTTACATGTGTATATGGTAGGTATGGAGTGGTTTATATGTATATATAGCATAGTTTACATGTGATGAGCGATAAAACATTATATTTATGTTACACATATATGTATCTATAATATGTTACATATATATTATCAGTACATATGTGTAATATTTTATCAATCATGACACACGCATCCATGCCACATATAATAGGAGAGACTTTTAAGGAGGTTTTAAGGGGTGAGAAGTGCCCTTTGCAAGTGTGTGTGTTTGTGCTTTCCGAATATATACACACATATATGTATGGTAGCCATTCTTTCATCTCTTTTCCCTTTCTTTTCGCCGTATCTTGTGGCTTCTCCACCTCTTTTACCTCTAGTCATTGCCCACTCGTTTGGTTCTTATCTCTGGTCCCTATCTCTTTACCTCTTCTAAAATGCAGTCAGTGTGCTTCTAAGTGTCAGTCAGAGTTGTTAGGGATGTTATTTCAGTATACTTTATATAGCATTTTCACATTAAATCTATTTTATCTCAGTATTTTCCACAATACGTCGTTCAGGGTTTTAACTCTCTACTGAGTGATTTGAGTTAATCTTTAGAGCAAACTTTAACAGGAGGATGTTGGGTTTTGTCATCTTATTCGATCTAATTGGAGCAGAGAGAGCCTGTTCTTTCCTCACACTGGGATGAGCAGGTGTATGTCACCGATCTTGCCTCCTTCAGTCTGGTGAGGGGTATTTCTGTATGTCATTTTCCCCTGATGTACTGCTCCATTGTTGTTGTTGTTTTTTCCTCCTCTCACACCACAGCTCTGTACCTTGTTTCTTAGGGGGGAGTATGTATGGAAGTGTTTGCTTTAATCCTTCTGCTTTAGTCTGTCCGGGGCAGAGAAGACAGAACTCTGAATGGTCAGAAATCATGATAAGCTGCGCCTTTCTCTGGATGCAAGGAAGGTTGTGCCAAGCCCCCAAGCTTTGCTTACAGTAGACTCTGCTCAGAGCCGTCTGATGCGTGCATTAGCCTAAAACTGAGCCAGAAGTGGCCTGGTTCTGTGGAAATACTTGCTTTGGGGGTGCAAGGTTTTTATGCCACTTCTCTTGGAGACTGCACCTTCAGCCGTCTAGCTTATGACTTCTCATTTTAAGTTGTTGCTGACTCATTGTATCATCTCGTATTGAAACTATTGCTTAGCATTGCCAGTATTTATTCGTATGACTCTAGGGAATTGTGTGTGGCCATTTTCTATTTTCAGTAACAGAAGCTGACCAGTGGTAGAAAAGTGCTAAGTTCTGCAGCTATTAGGTGACTTGTTCTTGCATTCTATTTATCGGGTTACTCTTTTCCTTTCCCAAGATATGAGCTTCTTAAATTGGGATGGTGCCTCTTATGATTGTAAGTTAAATGATCTTTCTAAAACTCTGAAATTACAGAGACATCTTTCGATTTCAGATGCCTTCCTTTGGCCTTACCCTGTCTCCAAGGCGCTTTATAAATTGCAGGGGTTTGTGACTGCTTGGCTCTGCTGAGTGAAATATTGTGTATCTCTCCCCAGTAATGCAGGAGGAAAACCAAGCCTCCTCTAAGGTTTTGCACTTCAACTGCTGGGCCTGCAGAAGGCAGTGAAACTTTCCATTTTGCCCCACAGCCCAGACCCTACCTCACCTGGCAACACAGTTATAGTTACTGATCCCAGCCGCCTCATTGGTGCCTTGGCAAATTATATTTACATCAAGTAGTCTCAATGGATTTTTGAGCTACTATTTATCCCAATTGCTATTAGCTCAAGCCTCAGGAACAGTTACTTTTGTTGGGTCTGTCAAGATTGCCTCAGACATGACTCTCAACCTGGACACTTTAAAACCTGAGGTGCCTTGTCTAGAAGGAGAAAAAGACTCCACTTCTATTTCACCTCTAGTATTCAGCTCAAACTACACTATGGACTAGAGAGGCTTTTGTTGGCCATGCTGAGAAAACTAATCACCATTTATTATGTTTCTGTGTGAAAATGTGTTTTTAAGTTTCCAACAACTGATATAACTTTCAAGTTTTAGAATATAAGCTGGTGATAAGATTAAATTGCCTATAGTGACTCCTGGCTTCACATGTGATAACATCTTGATAGTCCTAAAAACAGTAGTCATAGAGAATATTAACTCCCTCTGAATATTGTTGGCAAAGGAGGCTTTCTAAAAAGTACTTCATGTCATGGTGCTTGTCACAGTATTTAAGTCCCTACGCCCCTTCCCAGTTGGGACGTTTTGCCCCTTCTAGCAGCTCTTGTCCTCCTGAACAACTTGAATCCATCTTCTTATATCCATCACCTACATCTGTGATATTTCTCTTGTAACCGTTTACCAGTTTTTTGGTGCCCGGCTTTTTCCAGTTGACTATTCCATGTGTCTTGTATGTTGGAAACTTCTTCCTCTGTCTCTAATTGAGTCTCAGAAGCCGCCATCATGACGTACCCTGATTTGATGACTATAGTATTGTTTTGCTTTTAATGGTTTGTAGGAAACCCAGGATGAGTCAGCTGTGTTATGGTTGGA
The DNA here is from genome assembly GCF_963455315.2 of Globicephala melas. Lineage (NCBI taxonomy): Eukaryota > Metazoa > Chordata > Mammalia > Artiodactyla > Delphinidae > Globicephala > Globicephala melas. The sequence continues at coordinate 36,538,937 of NC_083315.2, forward strand.
TGAAATTCAAGGTGGAATCTGGCAGTCCAACAAAGACACCCAAGAAGCACAAAAGTGTATGTATCAGTTGTTTTATTTCTACTCTGGTGGAAAGTGGGGGTGGTGAGGTGCTCCGTATCTTAGAACTCAGCTTGACCAAGATAGAAAGATGTAGGGGGAACAGTTTGCTAGTAGGTGAATCTAGACACCTTCTAAACTATTACAGTAACAATTCTCTTCTGGGATAGTTGCCTTAGGAATCTTTGCCATTAATGAAGCAGTGGAGAAGGGCAATGTAGGAAAAACACTGAGTGCCCTTCGTTCCCCTGATGTCGGCTTGTATGGCGTCATCCCTGAATGTGGTGAAACTTACCAGAGTGACCTTGCTGAAGCCAAGAAGAAAAAACTGGCAGCAGGTGAGTTTGCGTAAATGAATATGTGCCCTGAAAGTAAGAACTTGAAAATATCACAGGGCAGATGTAGAGCAAAGGGACAAGCTATAGGGAAATTCAGAAGTACAGTATTAGGCTTATTTTAAAGACCCAAGGAGATAATATTCCTATTTTTGAAAATATTCTTTTTCTTCCCCTTGAGGGTGGCTATGTTAATAAAAAGGTCAGTTTTCTGAAAACGTTTATCTTTCATAGGGTGTTAGTAGTTCTGATTACCTAAGCCTGTAGATATTTAAAAGTTTATCTGCAAAAAGAGGGGAATAAAGATAAGAATTTTCATCCCATTTCATTGCGCTGTTTTTAAAATTAACTAGAGAGGCTGAATGGCTGTAAGTCTTTTATCAGAATAGTTTTCTGACACACAAGGTCTTACTTAGGTATAGGCTTCGGAAGGAACAGAGGCAGTCAAGGTTGATTTCCCCATTTGGACTTCATAGGTATTTTCTTTTTATACTGTGGATATGAATGAGCTAAATGAGACATTACAAAGTCATAGTTTTTAAATTTTATTTATTTATTTATTTTTTGCGGTACACGGGCCTCTCACTGCCGTGGCCTGTCCTGTTGCGGAGCACAGGCTCCGGATGCGCAGGCTCAGCAGCCATGGCTCACGGTCCCAGCCACTCCGCGGCATGGGGGATCCTCCCGGACCGGGGCACAAACCCGTGTCTCCTGCATCGGCAGGCGGACTCTCAACCACTGCACCACCAGGGAAGCCCCAAAGTCATAATTTAAGAGGGACTTAGGATCGCTCTTTACTCTCATAGACCCAGGGACAGGTTTTGGAATGGTCTTCATTCAGCTTGTTAACCCTTACCAGAACAATCCTGTGGTATCAGACATGTGAATGTGGGGAGTGTGGCTCTGGGTTTCTTTCATCTTTCCTTTATTTTCTGCCAGGAGATTATAACAGCAAGTGGGTGAAGCACTGGGTAAAAGGTGGCTATTATTATTACCACAATCTGAAGACGCTGGCAGGAGGATGGGATGAACCCCCAGACTTTGTGCAGAATTCTATGCAGCTTTCTAGGGAGGAGATCCAGGTAGGTCTCATTTCTTCACAAAAGAAGAAGCTGAGGGAAAGTACCTGTATTTTAGAGGTAATATTACTTAGGAGGAACAGGGCATGTGGTCAGAAGCCCTAGACTAAAATTAAGGCTACATAACAAACTACTTTGGAGTAATTTTTCCAGTGGGAGTGCTTAAAGCCTAAATTAGTAAAACATCTGGATTATAGACTTAAGTCAGATGAATTGTGTGCTTTTTAAAGAAAACTGGATGATCCAGCAAAGAACAAAAAAAGTTGCTCTGACTTCTCATTAAATGCAACTACTCTTACTCTTTCCCAGTGTACATTTTTAATCTCTTTTCTGACTATTCCACAGATTCCAACTGTACTATGTTAGAATATAACCTGCACTTTCACATAAAGTTAGCATTTTTTCTTATAGCAGCTTTTAAAGTGCTTCTTTCTCATCCTGTGTCTTTGCTTATGCTGTTCACTCTTACTAGAATTTCCTCATTCAGCAGTTCCTGAATACCTCCTATATGTACCAGACCCTCTTCTAAACACTGGAGATATAGTCATAAACGAAACAAAGTTCCTGCTGTCGTGAGATGTCCCTCCCCTGCCATCTACATCTGTCAGAATTTTATCCTTCCAGGCACACCCATCTCAAAGTGTCACCTCCTCTACAACGCTTATTAAAATTCCTTTTCCTTCCCCACTCCATCTTCATTTCAAGCCCCCCGCCCATAGTCTTTGTATTCATTTAGAATTTAACCAACTTGGATTTGTTTCAGTCGTGTGTGTACTTACCTTATGCCCACTGTTAGTTTTTAAGGTGAGGTACTAAGTTTGCAGTCCTTGTATGTAATGGCCACTTACTTTGTCCTTGACGGGCTGTTGAGCACTTCCAACGTTACCTGGTGCTAAGCTCGTGGTTATCAAACTGGAGTTGTCTAATGTACATGAAAGGAGAGGGAAATATATTGAGGGAAGTTGTTCAGTAGGCTCCTGTGGGTCATGATTAGACACATGGTTAATACACACAAAGATTCCTAGAGAGAAGGGACAGTAAAGGACTTTTAAAAAGGTTATCTACTTCCATTGGGCTGTTATTCCCAAATCCTGTATAGAAAAAAATGGAATGTTCACATATGTAAAAACTGAAATAGTCCCTTTCTTCAGAACTCACATATCAGAGGAATGAGTTTCTATCTTGTGTTTATTAAAGTTCTCCTGTGAGGGAAATTATAGTCTCGTACCTTCCCAGTGTTTCATCTTCACTGCTAATGGTTTCACAGGTGATTAAATTTAACTAAGCTCATTGAACTCTCTCTCTGTTGGGCGTTGAGGGGCTATAAAAATGTATCAGAGTCTCTACTTTCCAGTTATTAACAATACTGTGGTAAAGATAGCAGGCACAGAACTGAGTACTGCAATGTAAGACAGAGAGAAATAGATGCTCTAATAACAGTAAAATAGAGGAAATATTAAGGAAGCAGTTAATTCTATCCTGGAGAAAGGACAGCATAGATAACATTTTAGCAGATGAGAAACAGAGGGAAGTCTATTCTGGACAGAAAGGACAGTGTGGGGAAGGACATCAAGGACTGGAGGAACATGGGCCATTTCAGGGAGGACGAGTGGTCCTTTGACTGGCATGCGAAGTGGAGGAGGCAGAGAAGAGAGGCAAGGACCTGACTGGCCACTTGAAGGAAGTCAGGGTGATCTTCCAGCAGAGTGATTTTTAACTCTTTTTGGGTCGTGTACACCTTTGAGAATCTAACTAACCTCCACAGAGACACTCCTACTTGGTGTTTTGTGTATGGACCTAAGATTTTTTTTTAAAATAAATTTATTTTATTTATTTATTTTTGGCTGCATTGGGTCCTCATTGCTGTGCGCAGGCTTTTTCTAGTTGCAGTGAGCGGGGGCTACTCTTCGTTGCAGTGCGGTGGCTTCTCTTGTGGAGCATGGGCTCTAGGCACGTGGGCTCAGTAGTTGTGGCTCACAGGCTCTAGAGCACAGGCTCAGTAGTTGTGACGCACAGGCTTAGTTGCTCCAACAGCATGTGGGATCTTCCCGGACTAGGGCTCAAACCCGTGTCCCCTGCATTGGCAGGCGGATTCTTAACCACTGCCTGCGCCACCAGGGAAGCCCTGGATCTAAGAATTTTTTTTTTTTTTTTTACATCTTTATTGGAGTATAATTGCTTTACAATGGTGTGTTAGTTTCTGCTTTATAACAAAGTGAATCAGTTATACATATGTTCCCATATCTCTTCCCTCTTGCGTCTCCCTCCCTCCCACCCTCCCTATCCCACCCCTCTAGGTGGTCACAAACCACCTAGCTGATCTCCCTGTGCTATGCGGCTACTTCCCACTAGCTATCTATTTTACGTTTGGTAGGGTATATATGTCCATGCCACTCTCTCACTTTGTCACAGCTTACCCTTCCCCCTCCCCATATCCTCAAGTCCATTCTCTAGTAGGTCTGTGTCTTTATTCCCGTCTTACCCCTAGGTTCTTCATGATCTTTTTTTTTTGTCTTAGATTCCATATATATGTGTTAGCATATGGTATTTGTTTTTCTCTTTCTGACTTACTTCACTCTGTATGACAGACTCTAGGTCCATCCACCTCACTACAAATAACTCAATTTCGTTTCTTTTTATGGCTGAGTAATATTCCATTGTATATATGTGCCACATCTTTTTTTTTTTTTGCGGTACACGGGCCTGTCACTGTTGTGGCCTCTCCCGTTGCAGAGCACAGGCTCCAGACGTGCAGGCTCAGCAGCCATGGCTCACGGGCCCAGCCGCTCCACGGCATGTGGGATCTTCCCAGACCGGGGCACGAACCCGTGTCCCCTGCATTGGCAGGCGGACTCTCAACCACTGCGCCACCAGGGAAGCCTGTGCCACATCTTTATCCATCCATCTGTTGATGGACACTTAGGTTGCTTCCATGTCCTGGCCATTGTAAATAGAGCTGCAGTGAACATTTTGGTACATGACTCTTTTTGAATTATGGTTTTCTCAGGGTATATGCCCAGTAGTGGGATTGCTGGGTCGTATGGTAGTTCTATTTTTAGTTTTTTAAGGAACCTCCTGGTGGCTTTGTCAATTTACATTCCCAACAACAGTGCAAGAGTGTTCCCTTTTCTCCACACCCTCTCCAGCATTTATTGTTTCTAGATTTTTTGATGATGACCATCCTGACTGGTGTGAGATGATATCTCATTGTAGTTTTTATTTGCATTTCTCTAATGATGTTGAACATTCTTTCATATGTTTGTTGGCAATCTGTATATCTTCTTTGGAGAAATGTCTGTTTAGGTCTTCTGCCCATTTTTGGATTGGATTGTTTGTTTTTCTGTTATTGAGCTGCATGAGCTGCTTGTAAATTTTGGAGATTAATCCTTTGTCAGTTGCTTCATTTGCAAATATTTTCTCCCATTCTGAGGGTTTTCTTTTGGTCTTGTTTATGGTTTTCTTTGCTGTGCAAAAGCTTTTAAGTTTCATTAGGTCCCATTTGTTTATTTTTGTTTTTATTTCCATTTCTCTAGGAGGTGGGTCAAAAAGGATCTTGCTGTGATTTATGTCATAGAGTGTTCTGCCTATGTTTTCCTCTAAGAGTTTGATAGTGTCTGGCCTTACATTTAGGTCTTTAATCCATTTTGAGTTTATTTTTGTGTATTGGTGTTAGGGAGTGTTCTAATCTCATACTTTTACATGTAGCTTTCCAGTTTTCCCAGCACCACTTATTGAAGAGGCTGTCTTTTCTCCACTGTATATTCTTGCCTCCTTTATCAAAGATAAGGTGACCATAGGTGTGTGGGTGTATCTCTGGGCTTTCTATCCTCTTCCACTGATCTATATTTCTGTTTTTGTGCCAGTACCATACTGTGTTGATTACTGTAGCTTTGTAGTATAGTCTGGAGTCAGGCTCCTGGACCTAAGAATTTTAAACAGAGGAGTGATGTTACCTCACTTCAGCACGTTACCTAACCTCCTACCTCCCTGAAAACAAAACAAAACAAAAAACAGTGACCATCAAATTGGTTCTCCCACTCTCCACTTTCCTCCCTTTCAGTGAATCTGGATTTTCACTGAATCCTTCATCATTTTCTTTTCCCAAAAGAAAAGTCTCTTTTCCCAGACTTATCATTTATCTTGTCTCTTGATTTTATTCTCTCCCAGTTCCTTGCAGACCGTGTACTCCACCTCCTCTCATTTTTTGGATTATTCTAATATGTAACCTAGATCAGTGCTTTCCAGAATTTAGTGCAGTCTTTAACTGCACACGTTGTTGCCCAGGGAAAAAAAAAATCAAGGCTCTGATACCAAGGACGGGGGGATACATGGTATATCCATATACCATGGATATTAGGTGGGTAACCAGGTGTTCTCACTAACCATTCTCACCACTCCTGCCCTCATTCAAGCCAGGTCCTCTCCCACTTGGATTATACGATAACAGCATCCTAATTCATCCACTCAGGCTAATCTGTCAGCTACTCCGCTAACAGTGCTGCTTTTCTAAAAATAAATCTGATGGCTTTATTCCTGTTTGAAAGTTTTCTGGTTCTCCAGTGCTTGTAGTAACAGTTCAAACACTCTAGGCTACTTCTCAAGACGATTTGTAGTCTGTCCACTCCCTTGCAGGGCCCTCCTCTGTGTCATTCCAGGGGATCTGGGCCTTGGTGTTGTCACCTGTTACTCTGTCTTCTAGTCAGCAATGACCCCAGATCAGCAAGCACACTTCCTGGCACAGCCAGTGTTAGGTAGGTGAGTAAAGGAAATAACATATGAGGTAAAAGAAGGTGAAGTTTTTGTTTATGACTTTTTGGGGGAATGTGAGGACAACTTGGCCTTGAAAAATAGATCTGAAGTCTGCATTCCCATTTCTTGGCTAAAGATCTAGTATAGCCTTGGAAAGCCTTAAGCATTAGTTTGTGTGATACTGTGTAAAAATTTGTGTCCATTCTCACCTGTGTTTGTCTTCTCATGTGACCATTGCTTTTTCAGAGTTCCATCTCTGGGGTGACTGCTGCGTATAACCGAGAACAGCTTTGGCTGGCCAACGAAGGCTTGATCACCAAGCTGCAGGCTTGCTTCAGGGGATACTTAGTTCGGCAGGAATTCCGATCCAGGATAAATTTCCTAAAGAAACAAATCCCTGCCATCACCTGCATTCAGGTATTTCAGAGCCTATTATGCAGACAGCAAGTGGGCTTCTAGAGCAGGGGTAATAAAAAGTCAGCTCCTACGATCGAATGTCTGAGTATGTCCTCTGTCTTCTGACCTCTTAGTCTTGTCCTTCTTCTGACAAGCACTTCCTCTCCTACCATTGGAATCAATGTGTGCTCATTGCTGTTTAGTGTGGTGAGTTGTCCAGCTCAGTGGCAGTTCTTCTTGGGCACCTCATTGTCTTCTAAGACTGTTCCTTTGTGTCAGATTTGAATATTGAGAGAAGCAACTGCGATTTTGCTTCAATGACAGGGAAGCACAATGTCACAGAAACAATTCTGGGTTAGGAATTATGGCTCCAGCACTGTCAGGTAGTGGTAAACCTCTTCTCTGAGTTTGTGTCCTCATCTATAAATGGGGATACTAATATTTATCTTACCTTCCTCACCTGATTCGTTGTAAGGAGCCTATGAGAGCATCTGTGCAGATGCACTTTAAGGTGTGAAGTGCTGTGCTCACATCAGGGAGGTGGAAGTTAGCCAGTGTGCTCTCCTGGTAGAGGTACAGCCCAGGCCCCTCTTCCCCTGTCACTGGTGGACGTGATCCTTTTTAAAGCTGCATCATGAATTGCACTTGGATGGTATCTCAAGACAGAATCTTTTAACTTCCTCTGACCCTTGGGAAATAATGTGTCGCATGTAATGTTTGATGGTTTCAGTCGCAGTGGCGAGGATACAAGCAGAAGAAGGCGTATCAGGACCGCTTAGCTTACCTGCGCTCCCATAAAGATGAAGTTATAAAGGTGTGTAGCCCAGGCAGGGTTTCTCAGCGTGGGGCGTGAGCATGATATGTGTGGAGATGAAGGGCTCTTCTAATTTCCAGGACCGCCTTTTCCTTTTCCACAGATTCAGTCCTTGGCAAGGATGCATCAAGCTAGAAAGCGCTACAGAGATCGCCTACAGTATTTCCGAGACCATGTGAGTACCCTTGGGTAACAAGGACCAGTAGAGTTAGTTTTGCTGTGTTTGTGGTGGACAGAAGAACAAAGGAATTTCTTTTTTTTGTTCCTTAGATGAACGACATTATCAAAATCCAGGCTTTTATTCGGGCAAACAAAGCTCGTGATGACTACAAGACTCTCAGTGAGTAACTGTGGCTCAGCAGAGGACAGTTGAGGCAGTGGTTGAGAGCCGTCAGGTTCTGAGTATTCTCCACGGATCTCTTTTCTTGTCCTGCAGGCAAGGCTTGGGGGGTAGGGTGCTGTTTGTGACTTAAGCCCCATTGCTCACCTGTGACTTGATGTCTTGTTGCTTGCTGTATTCGCCTTCCACATAACAACATAGCAATAGCATGACTGGGAAGACTGCACTTGGTGGTTGTCTTTGCACATCTCAAAAATAAACAAATATCTTACGTGTGAATAGAGCTTTTTTTTTTTAAGACAGTGCTGATGTTTTCCATTTTATTGACGCTTCCATTCCTCGTCTGACACATGCTTTCTTTCTGTCAGTCAATGCTGAGGATCCCCCTATGGTTGTGGTCCGAAAATTTGTCCACCTGCTCGACCAAAGTGACCAGGATTTTCAGGAGGAGCTTGATCTTATGAAGATGAGGGAAGAGGTCATTACCCTCATCCGTTCTAACCAGCAGCTGGAGAATGACCTCAATCTCATGGATATCAAAATTGGACTGCTAGTGAAAAATAAAATTACACTACAGGTATGGTCCAGTGCCAGTAAGGGCCTTGGGGTACATTGTCCTGCTTGGTACCCCTGTCTCTCCCTAGGTGACTTGCAGGGAGGGGGTAGGAGGCTGGCTTTCTTCTCAGCGAACGCCATACATTGTTTTTTTTTAAGTTAAATAAGAAATCAAGTGATTTAATCACAAAATTTTAAATAGAGAAAAGTAGATAAAAACCATCCCATAATTCCACCACCCTAACAATCATTTTATATCCTACATTTTTATTTAATATAGAGGATAAGATACTTTCCATATGTTAAGTCATCATAAATATTATTTTTAGTGGCAGTGTAATAATTTATCAGGAAATAATCTGAGTTACCTCTTTTTTTCTAGACTATTTGACATTTTCAACTTTTATTATTACGGAATAACACTGCAGTTAATGTTTCAATGTATATGTAGCTTTTATTGTGTTTAAGACTTTGTAAGATAGATTCCTAGAAGTTGGTTTCCTGAATCAATGGACATTTTTATAGATGAGGTTCTTTATAGGAAGATGGAAGTAGGAATGGATTTGATTGATGTGCTGAAAATAAGGTACAGTGTAGTGATTCTAAAATATTTAGGGGATCTGCCAGTGCAGTAGACCTTCATGAAAGTTTTTAGGTGCTAAAAGACCTTTCCATAATGCCCAGAGTTTCATCTTTGAAAGCTTTTTGATTTATGTATATGTGTTTGTTTATAGGACGTGGTTTCCCACAGTAAAAAACTTACCAAAAAAAATAAGGAACAGTTGTCTGATATGATGATGTTAAATAAACAGAAGGGAGGTCTCAAGGCTTTGAGCAAGGAGAAGAGAGAGAAGTTGGAAGCATATCAACACCTGTTTTATTTACTGCAGGTGAGTGGCTCCCGGAATTAGTATTGTAAAATTGAGTTAATTTACTTTTCTCAAGAAAACCTTATGCATAGATCTCTGTGAAAGTCCTTCTGATTTCCACTGAGAGATGAGCAAAGGGCTATCTTATTCTTCTTTATTACTCAGGTACTTTCTAATCCTTCAAGCTGAAAAATCTTGAATATTTGTGCCAGCCTTCATGTCATCTAGAAATTACTTATCGCTTGCTTTCGTTTCAGACCAACCCCACCTATCTGGCGAAGCTGATTTTTCAGATGCCCCAGAACAAGTCCACCAAGTTCATGGACTCTGTAATCTTCACACTCTACAACTATGCATCCAACCAGCGAGAGGAGTACCTGCTCCTGCGGCTGTTTAAGACAGCACTGCAGGAGGAAATCAAGTACGGACAGATTTCTGCAGGGCATACATGGGACCCCTCCCCACCGTCCTAGGTGCTCATAGTTTGAGATTCAGGCCTGCCTGTGCCTTTTCTCAATACTGTGACATGTGTGAGATACTTACTCTAAAGAAGCATTTACCTTTTATAATGTAATAATATAGATTATGCACTCACACAAACTAATTATACTGAAAATACAAATTAATTATATGTTAATTATATATATACTGTATACCAATATGAACTAATAATATATACACAATATAAACTAATATGCTAATTATAAGCTAATATAATAAACACTAATATAAAGTGTCGCTGTTTCTGGGGAGGTGATAGAGATTCGCTAAATTAGTTTTAGGAATATTCTGTATTAAGATAGAATTTTTTAAAAGCTGGTCCAAACATGAAGATTTCACATCTTTAGCTAGTGAAGGACCTGATCATGTTCCTATGATTGAGTTTGCAACAACAGCAGGAAGGTGCGGTATTCAGATGAGCGTTGGGGAGTGTTTCTAGAGAAAGAGCTTGTAACCCTTTCCTTCCAACTATCATATTTCTGTTTTTAGGAGATGGGATCTTTAGGTAGGAAGGATCTTTAGGTTGGTAGATTTGTGATTAGTTTGAATTGAATTTGTATTTATGTTTTATAGGTCAAAAGTAGATCAGATTCAAGAAATCGTGACAGGAAATCCTACAGTTATTAAGATGGTTGTAAGTTTCAACCGTGGGGCCAGGGGCCAGAATGCGCTGAGACAGATCTTGGCCCCGGTGGTTAAGGAGATTATGGATGACAAATCTCTCAATATCAAAACTGACCCTGTGGATATTTACAAATCTTGGGTCAATCAGATGGAGTCTCAGACAGGAGAGGCAAGGTATGGTAACCACAACACCTTTCATGTTTTTATTATTTTCTCTCTCTCTTTTTTAAACGGTGAACATTTCTTTGATTTATAAATTAGTAATTGCTTAAATAGGTTTTCCTTAGAAACCCCTTCTGTAAGTAGTTGACTTGGTAATTTATTCACTTATTTAGCAAATATTTAATGAGTACTTACTAAGTGCCAGACACTGTGTTAGATACACCTACAATAATACGATAATGAATGAGACATACAATAATGAATGAAGAAGACATGCTCCCTGCCCTCTGTTCATAGTTTATTGCGTGGGAGAGATGACACACAGGTACATAGAAATAAAGTTGCAAACTGAGGGGAGTTTCGTGATGTTTTGTAGGGAACTGTAATGGAGAATTCAAGAGGGAGCTAACTTAGAGGGGTTAGGGAGAGCCTCCCTGAGAAGGTGAACCATCACATGGTGGAGGCCTGAAGGGTACAGTGGGGCCAGCCTTGCTAAGAGCTACGTGCAGAGTCTTCATGTCTGGATGCTGTCAGGTGGAAGGAGCTTGGGAGAGTCTAGGACCTGGAAGGACACTGGGCATCAGCAGAGATGCAGTTGGATGGGAAGACTCGCACAGATCTGAGTGAGATCCCTGTGTTTCATTAAAGGGAAGAGGAGCTGGTGTGGGCGAATGATGAGCTGCCCTGGAATACTGAGAGTTGGACTAACTAAATTAACATAATCCAGGAGAGTTCTGTGCCAGGGCGGTAGTTTTCACCACCAGCGTTAACACATCCAAAGGAAAAATGTGTCAGTAGAATATGGGAAATGCTGGGAAAATACAGTTCAGAGGGCCAAAATGTTTAAAATATTTTTATCCAGCTTGGGTGAGGACAGGGGAGGAGTAGCTCTCCATATGATTGCTACTCAGAGTTTGATCTGTGGGCCAGTAACTGTAGATCATCAGTGTCGCTAAACACACTGTTTAGTTCAGCTGACATTTTTTTCCATAGCAAGACTTTCTCAATGAAGGAAGTATCCATTCTGAAGTTGATTACATTCTGGCTCAGGCTCCTTATCCTGTCTTGGACTGATTGGTGGAATGGTCTACATGTTGAATAATGCTGCTTTCCACGTACCTGGACACCAGGCAAAGGGGGAGGTTACCCTGGATAGAGAACAGAAAATTCTGCTCACTCCTACAAAGGGCTTATCCCCTATTGGGAATCGTGTGGGAACCAACCCTGATTTGGTTCTCTGCTTTGTGTCAGCCTGTCACCCAAGAGTCAGATCGTTGCTGGGTGTGATGGAAAATCCATTTTTGTTTTGACCTGCACCAGGCCCAAATCCTGGAATATGGTCAGCCAACTGCAGTAGTTGACTGGGAAGGTTTGACTGAAGCTCAGGGCATCCCTAGATGGGAGCCCCACGGACACAGGCTCAAGGGTACTAAGATACTTCCTCTGCCGGTCCATGAGTTGGTCATTTTTAGATCAAAATTCCAGTAGGTATTTCAAGATTTTTTCTTGTAGGTGCCTATCAGAAATGTGTCTTATTTTGCTTTTCATAAAATGGAAATTGATTTTAACACATTTTTTTTAATGTGGATAACTGGGAGGTGTAGTGGTATGTGGTGGGAGCCCATGCAGCATGTAAGCATCACGGATCCTTGAGCTTCAGCCACGAAACTCATAGCAAACTGGGACGTTGTCCCTCTTGGCAGTGTTCACCTCTAAAATCTTTGAAATTTAATATTCTGTTCTCTGACTACACCCATTTAGTTCAACACTTTCATTCTCTTTGTTCATTGCTACCTTTTTTAAAATGTCATATACGTATACAGTTATATTTTACTGATATAAAAGATGTAAAGTACATAGCTTACAAAATATAAATGCCCTTATAAATTCAATACAGCCAATTGTTTGAGACAGAATGCTTTTGTTAATTTTTGCTGAATCTTTGTGTTCATAGTCTACTAGTTTTGTAATTCAGCCACCATATGACGAATGGAGTTGTGTCCTTATTTGCTGGTATTAGTTTCCTATTGCTCCTGGGATGAATTACCACAGACTTGATGGCTTAAAACAACAGAAATTTATTTTCTGACAGTTTTGGAGGCCAGAAATCCGAAATTGATATTAAAGGGGTGAAATCAGGGTGTCAGCAGGGCTGTGTTCCCTCCAGAGGCTCTAGTGGAAAATCCATTCCCTGCCTCTTCAGCTTCTGGTGGCTGTTGGCATTCCTGGCCTTGTGGCTGTATCACTCCAGTCTCTGCCTGCCCTCCCCCGTCGCCACATTGCCTCCTCTTCTGTGTGCACCAAATCTCCCTCCGCCTCTCTCTTATTAGGATGCTTGTGATTGGATTTAGGCCACCAAGATAATCATTACTGCTTTTTGACCTCATTGAAAGTACCACACTGGGACCCCTGCAATTCATTTTTGTCTTTCAGCTCCCTCCTGTCCTTGTTTCCTTCCTGATTAAGCCTAGGCCCAGTGTTCTAGCACATCTACTATTCTCTTGTCAGTTCCTTCTGACTCAGGGTCTTCTCCTGAATGATCTCGTCAGCTCCTCTGGCTTCAGTTCCTATATGTAACCGTCAGCTCCCTCACCAGTACCTAAAGGGTCACCATGTCCCATTGATTGTGTCTCCTTAATATCTCTCAGATCTGTCTCCTTGGTCCCCACTGCTTGCATCCTTGTTCATGCCCTCATCATATTTTTTTGGGGGGGGGGGCCATGCCACGTGGCATGCAAGATCCTAGTTCCCCAACCAGGGATCGAACCCACGCCCCTTGCAGTGTAAGCACAGAGTCCTGACCACCTGACCACCAGGGAAGTCCCATGCTCTCATCATTTCTTGATCAGGCTGTAGCACTAGTCTTCCAGCTCTTTCATCTGTGACTGTCCATCTTTAGTTCATTTCTCATGGTGGATCAGAGCAATCCTCCTCAAAATTCAGATCTGTCTCTTAATAGCTCTCTGTGGCTTCTAGGAAAGTCCAGACTTCTTAGCATCATATACAGGGCCCTCCATGATCTGGCCCCTGTTTACTCTTCCACCCTCATTTCTCCTTCCTCTTCCCTTTCTTCGCATTTGACCTTCCTTCCCAGAAGACCTTTCTTCTCCCTTTTTCCTGAGTTCATATGTCCCTTCCTTATGGAAGTCTTCCTTGATTCCTCCAGTCTGAATCAAAGCCTCTTCTCTGCGGCACTGTAGCACTTCTGGTCAGCTTCTTCTTTGTAGTGCAGTGTGTTTACAGATACTTATTTGTGTGTCTCTTCCACCAGACTGTGAGAGACTCAAGAAGCTTTCATGTCTCCAATACCTTTTATCCCAAGTGCCTGGCACATAGTTCAAGGCACCCAATTCACAGTTGAAAACCTGAGCCCCAATTCTGGCCCCACCATTTTACCAGCTCTACGAGCACAACAAAATTATCTACTCTCTCTGGGTCTTTCTGTTTATGAAAGACACAGTCTCGCCTCAGGCTGTTCCTGGCTGTTGGTCTAACATACATGGGGATAATTTCTGCTTTCCCAGCAAACTACCCTATGATGTGACCCCAGAGCAGGCTCTGGCTCATGAAGAAGTCAGGACACGGTTAGACAACTCCATCAGGAACATGCGGGCCGTGACGGACAAGTTCCTGTCAGCCATCATCAGCTCTGTGGACAAAATCCCGTGAGTGCTGTCAGCTGTGACCCCCTGTTGAGCCCAGAATTAGTGGCCTTCTGCTCCCTGGCCCTTCTCACTACGTTTTGTCCACCCCACAGTTACGGGATGCGCTTCATTGCCAAAGTGCTGAAGGACTCATTACATGAGAAGTTCCCTGATGCTGGTGAAGATGAGCTGCTGAAGGTAAGACTGAAAGCTGGCACATTCTTGCCCTACCAATAATAGCCCTTTGAGGAAAAAGTTCTAAGACTAGGCCTGACCTTAGACTTTCGTTAAGGACCTTAACCTAGATTTTGTCAGTAGCTTGCCGTTGATTGTGAGATTTTGAAAGTGTTTGTAAATAGTAAATCATACCTCTTTTAGTTCCTATATAGTTCCTGTGTTGTTTGAATGGCACACAGACCTCAAACAAGTAGAGAAGATGGATTTTCCTGTCTTGAGATACATTTCTTTGAGTCCTATCTTTTCGCTGAAGAATTGCTCCCTCTGCTGGTGGCCAGGTGAATGGTAGCAAGCACAGTTGTTTCCACTAAGGCTGTTGCTGATAATTCTTTCTTACTCAGCTATGCTCCCTCCTTTTTTTTTTCCCTCCTTCTTTTTTTTTTTTAATCTGAACGCTTTTTTTTCTCTCCTAGTTCTGTGCTTTCCTACAGTGAGGCCTCGATTCTAGACTTTCTGTTCAGGTGAATTAATTTTATTTTTTTCTGAATGAAACTCTAGGGGAAATGCTGTGACTGTCCTTGAATTCTTCTGTGGAAGAGATGTGTGTTGAGTGACTTTAATTTCAGAGGCATGAACTTGTGCACCTTTGAAGTCTTCAGCATGAGGATGATGGGGGTTGGACAGGTTATGCTCTGCTAATTAGGTCGTGTTCAAGGATTTATTTTAGCTATGTTCATTAGCTTCTTAAAATGAAAGCCCATCTGCCTGAAAATGAAAAGTGCATGTGGTTGACAGCAGCCTTATTTGCTGCCATGGTATGTGAACAAAGGCTGCCCTAAAATGCTCAGTAACAGACTTTAAGTCTATCATTTTTACCTTCTGAATCTACTCTTTCATTGTCGTGATTTTCAGTTCTGTTCTCATTTTCTTTTTTTCTGCATCCAGCCAAGGGCTGTTTGGTCATTTTAGTTTCAGCCCTTGAGGGAAATTGTGTGTGTGTGTGTGTGTAGTGTTTAATTTTTTCTCACAGGACCACATTTTCTGGTTTTCTTTGCTAGCAAAGTCATTTATGGCTTACTTGGTGGAATGGTTTTTAACACCCATTTCTTTTTCCTCTGTTCCCAGATTATTGGTAACTTGCTTTACTATCGATACATGAATCCAGCCATTGTTGCTCCTGATGCCTTTGACATCATCGACCTGTCAGCAGGAGGCCAGCTTACCACAGACCAACGCCGAAATCTTGGCTCCATTGCAAAGATGCTTCAGCATGCAGCTTCCAATAAGATGTTTCTGGGAGATAATGCTCACTTAAGCATCATTAACGAATATCTTTCCCAGTCCTACCAGAAATTCAGGTAAGGGGAAAGGGACAAGGTACTTGAAAGATTCTGTGGGCGTGTTTCTAACTCTGAAGGTAAAGACAAGATTAAATACCACACCCAACATTCCCTGGACTGCAGTGTTGTATACATCTCATGTGCTCAGAGCTCCAGGGGATGATGAAGAGGATGTGTGAGCTATTAAAATATATTCCTATGAAATAGACTGTACTTCACGTAGAAACAATGGTCTGCGTTAGGCACGTGTTACTTTGTAACCAGAGAAGAATTGGAGAGTGCTTTTAATATTTGTAAATTAAACATTCAGTTGAGAGTTCGAGTTCGGGAAGTTGTCTTAGAAAGTTGGTTCTGCTAACAACGCAGGTGTTTGAGAACTGTTTTAAATTATGGTTGAGCAGTTCTTGTGGGTAGAACTAAAACGAAGTGGAAAGAGAACCAACCAGAACCAAGCCAGTCCCAAGGCTGTCAAGCACAACGAACGTGCAGCAGTTTCTCTAGAATTAACTCTCTTGACTGGCTTCTTTTGAACTCACTGCCCCAGAGGTTTGTGGGATGTCCTTCGTCAACTTCTCACACATGTGTCACTTGTTGGGGCCTGGCTCCTGTGTTTATTTTCAGACGGTTTTTCCAAAGTGCTTGTGATGTCCCAGAGCTTCAGGATAAATTTAATGTGGATGAGTACTCTGATTTAGTGACCCTCACCAAACCTGTGATCTACATTTCCATTGGTGAAATCATCAACACCCACACTGTAAGTATTTTTCTTTAATGATTTAATTTCATTGCTCTGTCTTAATTGCCTTCTCCGGCTGCTGCCTGCTATCTCTGGAAGCCAGAGATCTCAGTTTGATCTTACTGACATCACATCTGCCTTGTTGTTTATCTTCCTTTGCTTATTATCCTTAACTTTCTTGAAGTGATCCCCAGGCCACCTGCATCAGAATCATCTGGGCTGGTTATTAAAAATGAAGTTTCCTGAACCCCACCACAGGCCAGCTGAATCAAAATCCCCATGGCTGGGCTTCAGAATCTCCATTGTGACCCCTGATATAGTGACTTGATAAAATACTGTTTTTATTGGTCCTTTTTTTTACCCTGGCCCTCTGTCTTACTTTTCTAACATGATCTAGAATACCAGCTTTTTCCTCTGTGTCACCTTTGAGTGATTTTTCCCTTGGGTACTTCTTCCCCCCTCCCCAATTTTTTATAATTCATCCCCCCTTGGGGGCATATAGAACAGGAAATAAGGAAATAAAATGAAATTTCAGGGATTGTCATTTCTGACGACGTCACCTGGGGTAATAGCTTATTAAGGCTTTGCCGAATACCCCTAAAATAATGATAATGTTGATCTGATGCACTTTTTTTCTGAATTAAAAGATATTATATACTGGAAACTTTAAGTAAAAGTATGAATGTGAGTCATTTGAACTGGTTGTAGGGAATATTGATGACTTGGATATTGAAGTCTGTGAGTTTCCTTGTTCTTTCTTATATAGGGTACGTTTAAATCCTTTATATCTGTAAGGTTGAGAGAGTACCAGTATTTCCTCTTCATATGTCGTAACATATGTCATTCATCACAGGCCAATGTGTTGCTTTATATACCATATTGTTTATTTGGGTTAGTTTGTTGAGGATTGGTTTTTCAGTTCTTTGAATATGGGAGTTTTGTTATCTAACCTCTTTTGTGCTGTTAGGCATTGTGGATGGGGACGGGGGCTAATGGGTTGAGTGTGTAAATGGAATTGATCTCTGGATGTTGGATGCAGCTCCTGTTAGATCACCAGGATGCCATTGCCCCGGAGCACAATGATCCAATCCATGAGCTGCTGGATGACCTTGGCGATGTGCCCACCATCGAGTCCCTAATAGGTAAAGTTCTGACTTAACTGCCCAGAAGCTGAGAGAGGAGATTGGCAGGAGTGCTGTAATTATCACCTCCTCTGTTTCTACACTGTTCAAGCTCTGAATACACATCAGAGAAGAAAACAGATGTGATCCCTATCTGTTAGGAACTGAAGTCCAGTGGAAGAGATCATTTTAAATGCATAGATACATATAATCATGTAACTAGAAATTTATAAGTCCTATAAAGGAAATGAACAGAGTATTTTTTTTGATATTTATTTATTTATTTGGTTGCACTGGGTCTTAGTTGTGGCAGGCAGGCTCCTCAGTTGCGGCAGGCGGGCTCAGTTGTGGCAGGCGGGCTCCTCAGTTGTGGCATGCGAACTCTCAGTTGCAGCATGCATGTGGGATCTAGTTCCCTGACCAGGGATCAAACCTGGGCCCCCTGCATTGGGAGCGTGGAATGTCAACCACTGTGCCACCAGGGAAGTCCCTGAACAGAGTATTTTGAGAGAGAAATGTTACAGTGTTGAAATGATTTCTCAAACATTTGTTAAGTTATTTTATTATGGATCCTTTGCCTTTACCATTTGGCATGATGTTTTATTTCTCAGTAAAAGGTGTCCTCACCACAGTGTACATATAGGCTTATTCAACTACCTTCTTATACTTGCATTATCTTTTACTTGAATTATTATCTGCTCTCCAATGTCTCCTCTGTTTACGGTATTGATTCTTTCTACCGTCCCAAAACTTTAGGAGAAGGCTCTGGCAATTTAAATGACCCAAATAAGGAGGCACTCGCTAAGACAGAAGTGTCCCTCACACTGACCAACAAGTTTGATGTGCCTGGAGATGAGAATGCAGAAATGGACGCTCGGACCATCTTACTGAAGTGAGTATTGGAAGGAGGAGGAACGGAGTAAGTGTAACCCAGTGATCCCTTCTGTCCCTTGGTCTTGGTGAATGAGTCCTCTTGTTCATCCCTAAAATGATCATCTCAGCCATTTAAGCCTCATACATTTCCAGTCACCTCATGTATTATACTTGACACAGGGCTTACTTGCCTTATTTGCTAATAAGATGCTGAAATGAATTTGTAGCTTGGAAATCCTAACCTTGGTACTCACTCTGTCATAACTGTGTAAGTAAGCCTGGGACTTTGCGTACCTTGCATTAGGGCTGCCCAGTGGGACTCTGTGAGGTAGTGTTTGCTCTGCTCCTGTTGAGGTCCATTCGAAGGAAGTAGGACACCTGCTAATGTTTAAATGCTTCGCACACCTCCTTTCAGCACAAAACGTTTGATTGTGGATGTCATCCGGTTCCAGCCGGGAGAGACCTTGACTGAAATCCTAGAAACACCAGCCACCAGTGAACAGGTAAAGTTTGGGGGTTTACCAGGTACCACAGTAAGATGCATAGGTGCTCCTGTGATAGGCACGTGACAAGGCTGAGGAGGTGGGACATAGGTGGCGAGAGGTGGTCACTGGAAGGTGGGCCTGGATGTGGTGGCATTTAGGGCTTATTGAGAAAGTTGTTGGTTCCTAAATCCAGAGGCGGTTTTTTCTAGGGCACAGAGCTCACTGGCACTTACATGCAGTCCGTGTGTGTGCTTTAATTTAACCTGAGGCAGAATCAGTGAGTCTGCCCAGTAATTTATTGAATACTATATAGTTAGAATTTTGTTAAGTGCCTTGGTAGATAGGAGAAAAGAATAGAATGTGTCTCCTAAGTTCTGTGAACTTAGTTGGAGACGTGTGACATATGCCCCTGAAACAGTTAGAAAACCACTGAAAATTCACTATGGTTTTGGCCCTAAAAATGCTAGAAATTAAAGCAGGAGTCCAGTGAGGAGCAAAGCATCAGGGAGGTATGGGACTTGAACCAAGCTTACAAAGAACATGCATGTATGACAAGAGGGACATTCTAGACCGGGGAGTCCCCGTGAACAGAGGCACAAGGGAGGGCAGAGCATGATGTGACCAGACCTACATATCTAGAATGAAGGTGTGGGTGAGGGTGAGTAGTGAGAAATTAAACGTGAGGACAAATTATGTAGAACCCAAAACTTAGGAATTTTGCACCAGAGAGATAGGAGTAAAGGGCCTTTGTAACCTTTGGGACCATTTGACATTGATTAATTTTGCAGTGCTGTCAGAGCAGATGGTAGTTGAGTCATCTGTGTGTGTGACAGGGTTCCAGGTCCAATTGGGTGAGGGGTGGCACGGCAGTGGGGAGGGACGGATGGGTCACGTTTAAGGCTTCTGTTTCATGTTTATAAAATGAGAAAAGTAAGTCAAGTCATTCGTTTTCAATTTTTTGAGCATGGGAATCCTTTTCATTAAGTAACAATGTATTTGGAATCC
The DNA here is from genome assembly GCF_963455315.2 of Globicephala melas. Classification (NCBI taxonomy): domain Eukaryota; kingdom Metazoa; phylum Chordata; class Mammalia; order Artiodactyla; family Delphinidae; genus Globicephala; species Globicephala melas. Next base: position 36,558,799 of record NC_083315.2, read on the forward strand.
CAACATATAAAAGAGGTAAAATTGGAGCTACTCTGGCAGCCCCAGGGATGGGCCCTTGGAATCCCACCCTCCAGGACTCGTGGCATCCCTGGGAAACCCTTAAGGCTGCAGGGAGGACTATTTGAAAACCAGTTTTAAATGAATTGTCAGCTTTTAGATGCTGTGACTAATTACTCATTAGTTGTGTGAGATGGGCAGGAAAAGAGGCATAACCAGTAACTGCAACTGGTTAAACTTGGAAGGAAATTTGAAGTAGGGAAGAAGGAACTGGTCTTTACTGAGAATCTGCTATGAGTTTGGTGCTTTCACCTGTGTTCTTTCCTGTAATCCTTGCACTATCCCTATGAGGTGAGTCTTTTCATCCTCCTTTCACAGATGACAAAACTAAGACCCCTAGAGGTTAAATAACTCGCCCAAGATCATTCACTTGTAGTGGCAGAACCAAACTTGAATCGGGTTCTGTCTGACTCCAGTTTATGCTCTTTGCGTTATCTGATGAAGAGTAATTTTGACATTAGAAGAAAAGGGAATATTGGGAAAGGAATTGCTCCAGTTCGGGAAAAATTACAAGTCTGAACTACAAACCTTTCCAAATGTAAACATCCCCAGTACAAAACAGTTCAAAATGTGGTACCAGAGCCTTAGCCATATGCTGGGATCTATCAGCATAGAGGTGATCATTGAAGTTTTGAGAGAGAACACTTACAAAGAAATGACCATGGGCCACTTGGAGGTACCAGCGCATGCTTAGGGCAAGGAAAAAGTGCAGAGAAGATGATCAAGGCAACAACTAAGAAAAGGCACTGAATTGGGGATGGGCGGAATGGTAACGAGAATTGGTGAGAGAAGCCAGACTGCGAGGAAAGTGCTGAAAGACTGCAACAGCAAGTGTGGATCGTTTGTTGGGTGGGAACATAACAGACAAACGTTGGTTGGTGACTAGGAGACAGAGCAGATATGAGAAGGGTCTCTTTACTGGCGTTTGCAGCATGTTTGAAAGAGGGAAGGCTTGAGCGTGATTCAACTGGGACGAGGTAGCAAAAAGGATTAGCAAGAATTTACTGACCACTGGTGTTGCATTGGTGTGGTTATAACGTTCATCAAGCCGGGTTTCAAATAAAATTAAATGATTTCCATGTCCCCAGTGTGATAGGGAAAAAACGAGGGATTTTGTACCCAGTGGAGTCCAATCTCCTGTCCAGGAAAGAAGCCCTAAGAAGCCAACATCTGACTTCATAGATGTTTCTCTTCTAGATGAAAAGAGAGCTGTCTCTGCTTCATGCAGTTTCTTTGTCAGTTGTCGGGGGTGGGGGTAAGTTTGTTCCCCTCTATTTCCGGAATAGAGTTGTTTGTTTGTTTGTTTTAAATACTTATTTGCTTGCTTGCGTCGGGTCTTAGTTGTGGCAGGCGGGCTCCTTAGTCGTGGCATGCAGGCTCCTTTGCTGCATGCATAAACTGGAGTCAGACAGTTGTGGCATGTGAACTCCTAGTTGCGGCATGCACATGGGGTCTAGTTCCCTGACCAGGGATCGAACCCAGGCCCCCTGCATTGGGAGTGTGGCGTCTTAACCACTGCGCCACCAGGGAAGTCCCCCAGAATAGAGTTTGAGAGCTTTATAAATTCAAGTGTGGTTCAGTGTGGAGACCTTGCCACGAACTTCTTTTTCTTACTGTAGGAAGCAGAACACCAGAGGGCCATGCAGAGACGTGCTATCCGTGACGCCAAAACTCCTGACAAGATGAAAAAGTCAAAATCTGCAAAGGAAGACAGCAACCTCACTCTTCAGGAGAAGAAGGAGAAGATCCAGTCAGGCTTGAAGAAGCTAGCAGAGCTTGGCACCGTGGACCCAAAGAACAGATACCAGGAACTGATCAACGACATTGCCAGGGTACGGCATTTGGGGGACAGTGACGGCCTGGCCATGTTTAAAGCTGTCTCAGAGGCTTATGAGGAGACAGTAGCTGTTCCGGTGACAACGTACCTTCAGTTCAGTGTACCTTCAGGAGAGGAGATTAGAGTCCTCTCTTCTGGGGAATCGTTTCTGACTCTTCCAACATGAGGTCCTAGCCTGCCCTTTGATGGCTTATTCCATGGCCTAAATTAAATTAGTAGGGAGAAAACCTTAATTAGAGCTTCCTATGTCTCAGTTTGTCTTTGGCCTTAAAGAATTCCTCCAGATCTTTTTAATGATTACTGTGAAATATAAATTAACATCAAGTTGATCATCAAATCTTGATTTGTGTGAATCTTCTCAAGTAAGGGGCTCTGGCGCAGGCTGAGAAGTTTAGGCATTCTCTGCTGTCGCCCTAAAATCACACCATGCACAACTGCAAGCTTGGTAATTGTTATATTAAAGTTATCTTTTTCTCCCTCTCCTAACAACATATTTAAGAGGTTTAAACCAGCTTTGCAAGTCAATTATGAGAATGTGGAGGTCTGTAAAAGTAACACATTTCCCTGCCTCATTAAATAGAAATGGGGAAAAAAATTGATGAGATCTGAATTTCTTTGTTAATTTTTGAACATAAAATTGCTAACATTTTTAGATACCACATATAAGCAATATCATATGATGTTTGCTTTTCTATGTCTGACTTACTTCACTTAGTATGATGGTCTCTAAGTCCATCCATGTTGCTGCAGGTGGCATTATTTCGTTCTTTTTTATGGGTGAGTGGTGTTCCATTGTATATATGTGCCACATCTTTTTTATCCATTCCTCTGTTGATGGACATCTGGGTTGCTTCCATGTCCTGTCTATTGTAGACGGTGCTGCAGTGAACATTGGGGTGCACGTGTCTTTTTGAATTATGGTTTTCTCCAGATATATGGGCAAAAATCTTTAAAAAATTTCGAGGTGAGTAAGAAAAAAAGAATTGCTGTCTATTAAAAATGTGTGGTCAAGCAAGGCAAAGTTAAGCGCTGCTGGGTTCTAGTGTTAATGATTCAAGAAGCACATGATATTATTTCTGTAATTTTAATAATTATGTCTCAGGATATTCGGAATCAGCGGAGATACCGACAGAGGAGAAAGGCTGAACTGGTGAAACTGCAGCAGACATACGCTGCTCTGAACTCTAAGGCCACCTTTTATGGAGAGCAGGTGGACTACTATAAAAGCTACATCAAAACCTGCTTGGATAACTTAGCCAGCAAGGGCAAGTGAGTATTTTATTTTGAAGAGTCAATGTTAGGGGAAAAAGAAGTAGAGGCAACTGAAGTGACATAGGAAAATTTTATTTACAACACACTGGATCTATTTATTGCAATAGTCCGTTATTTTTCTTCTCATTGTTTGTGTAATTTCCTAGTCCCATTTGTTATGGTATGGTGTAAATAAATAATGTGGAGGATTTCAAGGATGCCTATTTCTAAGCATCCTGTGTTCCAAAATATCTTCTTGGCTCTAGAAATTAAAGAATCTAGGAAAGGGATCATTTAGTGGCCCCCAAACCAGGTTGTGCCTCAAAAATCACTTAAGGAACATCATAAACAATTAGATTCCCTGGCCTCTACACCTCCTGGACACAGGCTCCCAGACCATGATTTTTTTTTAGCTGCCAAGGAAGATCTGATGCAGCCTCCTTGTTGCTGGCCACAAACCATTCAGCCTGCCCATTTTATAGGGAGGGAAATTGAAAATCCAGAGAGGCGACGTGATTAAGCACAGGTTCTGCTTATTAGAAGGGTTAGTTTATTATTTACTCCACACTTTTCATTTTGAGAATTTTGAAACCCCAGAAAGTTTCAGTGAATAGAACAATAAACACCCATATATACCTTTCACCTAGATTCACTTGTACTTAACATTTTGCCACATCAGCTTCCCCTCTCTATAGCTTGCTTACTCTTGTGTCTGTGCTTTTCCTCTTCCTCCCTGAAGGCTTCATGGAGTGAGGCAGGGCTGTTGTGAAGTGGTGAAAATCAGGTCCACCTAACCCATCTTGCAGAGTTGGTGCCTGTGTCCTTTTGAAATGTCCCCATCATTCTTTGAGCCCTTCTTGACTTTGTGGCACAAGATGTTTCTGGTTCAATTTGTACTTTTCCCTCCCTGGGCTTGGAATTAGCTATTTCTCCAAGCATCCCTGGTTCCTTTTTTTTTTTTTTTTTTTTCTTCGGTACGCGGGCCTCTCACTGTTGTGGCCTCTCCCGTTGCGGAGCACAGGCTCCGGACGCGCAGGCCCAGCGGCCATGGCCCACGGACCCAGCCACTCTGCGGCATGTGGGATCCTCCCGGACCGGGGCACGAACCCGTGTCCCCTGCATTGGCAGGCGGACTCTCAACCACTGCGCCACCAGGGAAGCCCCTGTAGGCATGTTTTTGAAGACAGATTTCTAGAAATGTAATTGCTGGGTTAAGATTTTTGTGCAGTTGTGATTTTGATAGATATTTCAGTTGCCAGCCATAGGGATTTATTACCTTTTACACAACTACCAGCTCTTCTGCCCCAGTTCTTGAGACCCTTCCCTTGAGAGTCCCAGATACCATTCTCATTCATCTGTATTCTTCCTTTGCTTACTCTTCTTACCATTTCTCGCCTTGATTATCCCAACAGCCTTCTGACATCTGTTTCTTTTTCCTTGCTCCCATTCCTCTGTAATTGCTATGCTAGCTTAAATGCTTTTAAAAATTTCGTATTCTAAACTATTTTTATTTTTTCTCTGCACAGCCAAGGGACTTAGAGTGACTTCCTTGGGGTTCAGTACAGTTCCCTCAGGCTGGCATTAGAAGCCCTCACACTTACTTTAGGTGCTTAGGTTCTGAGAGGGACACAGAAGGATTCAGACACTGTCAAATTCATCCTGTGTTCTCAAATGTATAGTTTAAATCAAAGGCAAAAGCAATTTAGTAATGTTTCCCTGTTTTGCAGAGATATTGCTTAGGCGAATCCTAGCATTTATTTGCCATTTTAGAATTGGTTTGTTACTTACGCTTGTGTATGGGAAGTTTGTTTTCTGACCTCATATCCTTGAGTTACCAACAAAGATTCATAGTAGATAGTTACCTATAGAAAATGACATAATGTGATTTTTACAGGGTCTCCAAAAAGCCTAGGGAAATGAAAGGAAAGAAAAGCAAAAAGATTTCTCTAAAATACACGGCAGCAAGACTACATGAAAAAGGAGTTCTTCTGGAAATTGAGGACCTGCAAGTGAATCAGTGAGTATTTGCTTTTTAACTTTGTTTTATATGTTGATTTTTTTATTTGTCATATCTTTATCTTATTGACTTTATTTCTCTTATCTGGATAATCATTTTTATATTTTATATGTGTTTATAGTTGATTAATTAAAGTAAGTAATTAATTAATTATGTACAGAATTTGACCTAATACTCAGAGTTAATTTGCCTGTCATAGAAGAGAGGTATTTCTTTTCCTTGTTTGTGGAACATTTGTCTTAGGACATCCTACTTTTCCTCTTTAAAGCAGGAAGCCATTCCTTCCTTTTTTTTTTTTTCTGTGCCCAAACCAAGGATAAATAAAGAATAACAAGAAGAGGAGTGTACTTTATTCCACTTGAGGCATGAACCAGGGGCTTACCCTCATCTTCTTTTCTGGGAAGCACCAGCTTGCTTTACATGTGGTTCATGGACCTGACCTGACCTGACCATCCTCCCTCAGGTCCTGGCCCAGCTGCCATTAACAAGCATTTTATTGAGTACCTGCTCAGTCAACCCTGTGATCTCAGGCAGCTGAGCTTTCTGTTACTGTGTCTGTTTAAATTTTTTTTTTAATTTTGCTTCAAAAAACTTTTATATTTTTCTGATTATAAAATAATATGTATTCACTGTTGAACTTTGAAAATGTGGTAAAGCATAAAGAAAAAGAAAAAGCACCTATACTCCAACAAGCCAAAGATAGCCACTGAAATCATTTTAGTATATTTTCTTCTGTGCCTCTATTCACATAAAGATTATCTATGATTACTTACTTACCTTCCTACTTTTTTTAACATAAATTGGGATGATACTGTTTATAGTCATGTATCCAGCTTTTTCCTCATAACATTGTGAGCATTTTTCACATAGTTTGGAAGTATCCTTTTTAATGACCACATAATATTCCATATTGTAGTTTTAATTTAGCCATTTACCTGTTGTAGAACATTTTAAGTTGATTTTACTTTTTACATTATTACACATGTGATAACACCTTTATATGTACATCTTTGCTTCTGCCTCAGATTATTATTATTTTTTTTGTATCATAGATGCCTAAAAATGTAATTTTTGGTCAGAGTATAAAAATATTTTTTTATTGTAAAAAACACAAAACATAAAATTTACCATCTTAACTATTTTTTAATTGTACAGTTCAGTAGTGTCAAGCATATTCACATTGTTGTGCAATCCAGAACCTTTTCATCTTATAAAACTGAAACTATACCCATTAAATAACAACTCCCCATTTCCCCTTCCCCCCCAGCCCCGGGCAACCAGCATTCTCCTCTCTGTTTCTATGAATTTGACTCCCTAGGTGCTTCATATAAGTGGGATCATACAATGCTTGTCTTTTTGTGTCTGGCTTCCTTCACTTAGCATGATGTCCTCAGGGTTCATGCATGTTGTAACCTGTGACAGATTTCCTTCCTTTTCAAGGCTGAATAGTTTTCCACTGTGTACATGTACTACATTTTGCTTATTCATTCATCCATTGATGGACATTTGGGTTCCTTCCACTTTCTGCTATTATGAATAATGTTACAATGAACATGGAAGTATAAATACCTCTTTGAGACCCTGCTTTCAGTTCTTTCTGATGTATACCCAGAAGTGGGATTGCTGGATCATATGATAATTCTATTTTTAATTTTTTTAGGAACTGTTTTCCATAGCAGTTGAAAAAATTTTTTAATTCATATATATATTTTCTAGCAGTGTCTAAAATGTGTATGAAAGTGCTTACTTACCTCACTACTTCTTTGCCATCATTGAGTAATAAAACAGTTTTTGATATTTTTGAATTAATAGATTAAAAGGTAGCATTTTTAGAATTCTGGTTGAGTTTTTTAGTGTGTGTTTATTTGTTTTTTAATATTTATTTTATTTATTTTTGGCTGTGTTGGGTCTTAGTTGTGGCACACGGGATCTTGCGTTGCTGCGTGTGGGCTCTTCGTTGTGGCGCGAGGGCTTCTCTCTAGTTGCAGCGTGGGGGCTTCTCTCTAGCAGTGGCATGCGGGTTTTCTTTCCCTAGATGTGGCGCAGGGGCTCTAGAGTGCATGGGCTCTGTAGTTTGCGGCACGCGGGCTTGGTTGCCCTGCAGCATGTGGGATCTTAGTTCCCCGACCAAGGATCGAATCCGCTGCATTGGAAGGTAGATTCTTTACCACTGGACCACCAGGGAAGTCCCTGTGTGTGTGTATTTAAACAGGGCTTATTATCTATGTTTTCTCTGATCATTTTTTCAATTGGGGACCTTGGTCTTTTGAGGTTTTTTTTTAGTTGAGCACTTTATGCCATTTTTCAAATCTGTTTTATAATTTATCATCTCCTCCCTTCTTTTTTGTCATTATTTGCCACTACTGTTCAAGTGCCTACTGTTATTTGACTCTTCTTTTTAATTTGCTACCATGGGCTTAGGAAACAGATGACAAACCAAACCAGTTAAAATAAAATTATTTATCACATAAAATAAACATCTTTATAAAGGGTCTCCTATTGAGTAAAATGCGTTTTAGTACATGGATTTTGTAACCTCTCGTTTAGCTTCTTAGTGGCCCTCTTGCATCCTTCATGGTTCTTAGCGCTGTTCACAATAGATCAGTTTGCTCTGTAGTTGAGTTCTGGAAATCTGGGGTGACACACTTTGATCACCTGGGGAACAGCATACTCCCACCTTCTGGTGTATTAAAACTTCTGGGCATGTAAGGTGTCCAGAGTGAGTGATACCCTAAATATTTTCAGTAATAGTAGTTTATATTTGATGGTACTCAGTAGGTTTATTCTGTAGCACCTACTCCTTTCAGAAAACCTCCTCTCTTGGTTCTTTTCATTCTGACCATCCTCACTCCACCCCCCTTCCCCGCCTTTTGTTTACTTACCTCTTCCAGTCCTCAGACATGCATGGATTCAAACATGCATCTTTTCCTCCTCCTTCTAGACCAATGTCCTCTTTATTTTTTTAAACATTTTACTTGCAGAACATAATTAGTTCTCTCATTTATTTACTTTTTTTTTTTTTTTTTGGGGCTGCATCGGGTCTTTGTTGCTGTGCGCGTGGGCTTTCTCTAGTTGTGGCAAGCAGGGCTACTCTTCATTGCGGTGTGCGGGCTTCTCATTGCAGTGGCTTCTCTTGTTGCGGAGCACGGGCTCTAGGTGAGCGGGCTTCAGTAGTTGTGGCACACAGGCTCAGTAGTTGTGGTGCACGGGCTTAGTTGCTCCACGACATGTGGGATCTTCCCAGACCAGGGCTCGAACCCATGTCCCCTGCAAGTGGATTCATAACCACTGCACCACCAGGGAAGCCCCCAATTTCCTCTTGATTCTCCTTTTATCATTAGGTTTCAGCAGTGGCCACATGGAAGGCCAACATGATTCCTGACATCATCCCTTCAGAGGCCATTTGTGGCCTTCCTCAGTGGTTCCTCTTCCAGTGGAAAGCAAATGCTGCCAGGAGAGGCTGCCACCCTTCTCTCCAGATCCCAAAGTAGATGGTACTGAGAGTAGCAATCCCACACTGCTTCACCTGCAGAAGTACTTTGCACCTTTATTTTGTATGCCTTTTCACTCTTGAAGACTTTATTCATCTCCTTTCTGCATTTCACAGAATATTTTTACATGAGAACACGGAAATCATACCCTTACGATGTTGTGTTCCAACAGGTTTAAAAATGTTATCTTTGAAATAAGTCCAACAGAAGAAGTTGGAGACTTTGAAGTGAAAGCCAAATTCATGGGAGTTCAGATGGAGACGTTTATGTTACATTATCAGGTGGGTTTGCACCAGGTAAAACCGAAAGCCTTGGGTGTGAGGTAGTTGTGTTCTTGTCAGGAGAATGGCTGAAAAGGAGACCCATGTGGGGAAAGCTGCCCACAGTCAGCAGTGAGTGAGCTGAGGAGTTTTGTGTGTCTAATTTGAGCGGTACAGGCTGGAGAGCTTTTGCAGGTGTGTAAATCTTCAGAAAGCATATCTGAAGCTTACACTTAAGGTTGCCACTAAATTGAGCTTATACCTCGGGCTTGAACAAAATGCTTAGGTACATATCTTGACAGTACAAAATTATAAACCTTCTCAGTAGCTTGAAATCTTATATATTTTTTCCCCTCTCATTTTGGTTTGATATAGGGGCTTAAAGGTGTACTTCTGACAAGATGTGTGTAAATTGCATCTTTGTAAAACTGAATCCCATTTTATTTATTTATATATTTTTTGAGGATTTTTTTTTTTAAGAGAAAACAACTTTTTACTGGAATCTGACTTAATAAATAGGGATCACAGACCAAATAACAAACAACAGCGTGAGCTACATCAGAATGAAAAAAGAAATGATGGACCTGGATTTCCAATCTGAAACTATTATGCAACATGATATTTTTTTTCTTGCCATGCCGCATGGCTTGTGGGATCTTAGTTCCCCAACCAGGGATCGAACCCAGGCCCTTGGCAGTTAAAGCACGGAGTCTTAAACGCTGGACCACCAGGGAATTCATCCGAATCCCATTTTAAATTCAAAAAGAATTCTGCAGTGAATCATTTTGTAACATAACTGTCCCTAATTTTTATTTTGAAATCTCTCTCTTTATTGCATCGAAAAATGTCAGTGCATCAGAAGGATTCCTAGGTAATGTCCAGCCTCTGTTAGTTTTATGAACACAGTGCTTCACTGTTGGTACCCACACAGGGCTGCACTCCGTGAAGCTGGGCAGGGGCCTTTCTCTGAACGTGCCTTTGGGCTCTTGCACACATTGATCTCCCTTAAATGGGGGCTCTCCCTCCCAACCCCTTATTCTTCCATCATTTATTGAGGACTTTCACGTTGTTACAACCCCTAAAGCTTGCCCCACCAGCAAAGCCACAGTTTTTTTCTCCTTCACTTCCATAACCTGTAGAGACAACCCCTGTTCACCACAGGCATTGACTTATTTTCCTCTTAACTTCCAAACTGCAGACTCCTTAAGGACAGGTAGTATTTCTTTGTTTCCTTCTTAGTGACCAGTTGACCCTCAAAACACATTGACTGTACAGATGCGAAATGATTTTGTGATGCACATAGCTAACTCAAGTCCTTACACAGAAAAGATCCTATTATTCCCTCAGTTTCACCAAGTTCATGTAGGCCGCCCAGTCTGCCTCAGGTAGTGTATTCCTCCATGCACAAATTCATTAAGTGCAGAATGACTGCCAGGTGCAAGGTATTATGTTAGGTGCAGGTGATGCACCAGGGTCCTCGTCCTCATAGAGCTGCTAAGATTTTTCCAAAAGATGAATTGGTTGAACTTTCGGGATCCCTTCAAGCCCTTTGACTCTTGCTTTGTCATCACCACTCTTCCAAAGTTTAGGGGTGCGACCACTCAGATTTCCTCAATTTGTTCTGGACAGTGGAGGGTAGTGGGGAAAGCAGGGGCTTTGCAGTCAGATCCAGATTCACCACATCCAGCTCTGTACTGTCGGGCAGGTCATTTAACATCTCTGAGCCTCAGAAGCCTCATCTTTAAATTTGAGATAATCATACCTGGTAGGATTTTTGACAGGACTTGAAAAGACACTATCTAACGTGCTTCTACGTTGTGGAACACGTAGTAAACACATAAAAAACATTTAGTCCTCTCTTTCCCCTTGCGTTCAGGGTATAAAAGCTTTGTCATTTGAAATAGAAATTAAGACTCTAGTAGATGGTGTTGAGACATTACTGGCCTTATCTTGTTTTCAGTTGTTAGTATATTTCGTCACGGATTGAAATGCCATCACCTTCTCCAGGTGACACATCACGTAGAAGAACTAGGCTGCGGGCAGGCAGTTCCATAGTTGGGGACTTGTTTCTCACCCCAGTTCATACCTGGCACACAAGGCATGCCTCATTCCTTCTGGATCCCTCCCTACATTGTGTCCTTCCTTTTCTTGTTCCACAGACCTGATTAACTGTCAGAATGATTTTTTGAACAGGACCTGCTGCAACTACAGTATGAAGGCGTCGCAGTCATGAAATTATTTGATAGAGCGAAGGTAAATGTCAACCTCCTGATCTTCCTTCTCAACAAAAAGTTCTACGGGAAGTAATTGATCATTTGCTGCCAGCCCAGAAGGATGAAGAAAGAAGTACCTCTCGGCTACCTTTCTAGGGGTGCTCCTCTACTCATAGGAAGCAAACACCCAGCCCACACCATTGCCTCAATCTGATACACCCCCAGTGCCACATGTTTAACCCCTCCTGCTCAATGGGACATTTGTTGCCCCTTGTTCGTAGGGAAATTGTATTTCAGGCTTAGTCTGACCCTTCTTATTCCTGCATTTTCTTCTGTCCCTTAGGAAAGAGTGAGAACTCCCCTGAAATCTCTCATGTTGTTACAGTCTTAGAGGTTGCATTACTATATTGTAAGCTTTCGTGTTTGTTTCAATTAGCAATAGGGATGGTGGGATTTGAATTCTTGTTATTTAGAAGTGGAAGCTATTAGCACCGATAACATGCATACATATAAGACACATAATTAAAATGTCAGGTTATCCATAGTTATTAGGTTGTCATTTAAAAGTAAAGTTCCTTATATTTCTGTCTCATCCGTAGAATGGAAGGATACGGGGAGTCATTGGTTCTCTTCCATTCTGTTTTCCTTTATGGGCGGGAGCTAATAGAAGTCACTGTTCTGTGTTCAAAGGAAGCATTGCTAGAAAGAGGGGGATATTGTTTTTAAGTTTCACCATTAAATTTTGGCAGTTCTCTCCTCAGTGGATGGGAGAGTCCCACTGATAAAATTAAGCTATTTAGGTAAATTCGGAATGGTCTGAGCGCCTGCTCATTTGTGTTAGTGCAGAGATTGACTAGATTCAGACAGTCCACTCTGTCCCTGTGGCAAAGGAATGGGTAAGCCCTAGCGTAGAATGTAATTGTTTTCAAAACTGTTTTATATCTTAAGAGTGTCTTATTAAAGTGTAGATTTATTTCTTAAAATGTGGGTGATAGGAATTTTAAAGATTTATATAATGCTTCAAAAGCCTTTAGAATACTGTAAGAAAAGGGTTTTTTTTTAATTGGCTTATCTGTATATCTGAACTCTTAAAACTTTCTTATAGCTAAAACACTAGGATTTATCTGCAGGGTTGCAGAGAGATAATCTTGCCTTAAATAGACCGAAACAAAAACAAACAAAACCAGCCAACTGATGTTATACTTGATATTAAAGTCTATTTTTCCCTATTTCTTTTTCTTTTCTCATGCTGCCCACACTGTGCCTTTATTTTATGAACTCCAGTTTTTTAATTTAATCACAAACAATCCAATTCTAAACATTGAGCTTAAGAAGCTTTCATTCTTAGATTAAGTCATATGCTTTTAAAAAAAATCTTTTTATTCAGGAAAATATATTGAAATCATGCTACTGAGCCTCTATTTTCTCTGATGTTTTGGTTCAGTATTCTTTTATCGTAAAACATAAACTAACATTTAAAAATTTACTGATGTATATTTAAAGCCAATAAACTGTTTCATTAATAACAAATCATGTGATGTGTCCCAATTACAAATGTAAGTGTTGGAAATGTGGATTTCATGACGGACTGTTTACTCAGTCAGGTCCACGGGTGCAAATGTAATAGTTGTAGGAGTCTACACACTCCAGGCAGCCCACAGGCAGGTGAAGAGGTGAGGTGTGGAGTGCCACGGAAGGAGTCTCCACTACCTTCACCTTGTTTTTTGTTGTATTTTGGAAGACAATTTTTTAGTAAATATTTTCCTCAGATTAAAAGAAGATGTTATATAAGTAGCATTGCCTCAAAAACTGGGACCAACCAAATTGTCAACCCTTTTACCTTAAAAGATGATACTCATCCCAAATGCATGTCATGCCCCAAAGGCCACATCCATGACAGACAGTGAGCAAAGTTCACAACTCCTTTAACAAAATATGATGTTTCAATTATTTGTAAGGATATAGTTCCCTTAACACAACTTCTAATGCAAAATAGCACAAAATACACTTCAAGAAGTTTGATGGTAACTATGTAGAATTAACCGTGTTAACAGTGTTGAGGATGCCCAGACGAGCTCAAGTCATGGCACTGAAACCTTGTAGCTCTTATTTTAATTTATTAGCTATAGCAATCTCTGTCTCGACTCTCTCCTTCTTTGACGTTCTCTTCAGCCAGCCATCGTGACATTTACCATGAATTTCCTCCCTCAAGAATTTGGACTGCCCATCAGATTGTTGCCGTACACAATTTCCTTTGTATCTTTGTATGAAATAAAAGGCCATTTGTTCGTTTTTGTGTTTCTTTTTCTCAGTGTCATTGTTAGCAGTTCCTGCAAAACAGTGTTAACTAGAGTGAGATTTAATAATTGAAAACCACAACAAAAACAACCCCTTCATAGTCTTTTTGAACGAACAAACGCAAGTCAGCTATCTCAAAGCAATTTTTAACTTGTGAGTTTAGCCTTCTTAAATGTAAAATGCTTGAAGTAGCCTCCACATAAAAAGAACTGGGGCGGGGGTTGGGGGGAGGTGGAGAACTAACATAATGTCGCTTAGTTTTTTTTTTAATAATCCAAAATTGTTTTTAATCATTATTGGTGGACACTTCAATGTCAGCTAATGGCTGGAAGTTTCAAATTACAGCAGCATTAAATGTTTTATGACAGTAGCACCCTAGGTCATAGTGTGTCCCTCAGGGGACTTCTATGTTACATACAAGTCACCAGAAAAGACTAGGGGAAGTTGGATATGGAAAAAGTAAACAGCAGCAAAAGGGAGGAAAAATGGTTTCCTTTTAAGTACGGCCCCGGGGGGCACCCTTACTTAACATACAAATTCATATGGAAACATCCTGTTGTGTTTTTGTTTTGTTTTTATTTTTTTGGCTGAGTTGGGTCTTCGTTGCTACGCGTGGGCTTTCTCTAGTTGCAGCGAGCAGGGACTTCTCTTGTTGCGGAGCACGGGCTCCAGGTGCACGGGCTTCCGTAGCTGTGGCTCACGGGCTGTAGAGCGCAGGCTCAGTAGTTGTGGTGCGTGGGCTTAGTTGCTCCGCGGCATGTGGGATCTTCCCAGACCAGGGATCAAACCCACGTCTCCTGCATTGGGAGGTGGATTCTTAATCACTGCGCCACCAGGGAAGTCCCATCCTGTTGTGTTTTTAAATTGTGGCCAGACTATATTGGAAAATCAGTGACAATATGAAACAAGGGGGGGAAACGGAATAATTCTAAAGTAAACATAAGTGCAAAATTGGAGGTGATGGTTTGTGTGCATGGCTGGAGATCCCACAGGCCTCTGAGGAAGAGAGACGTGGTAAGAACCTGGGCTTTCCTGGCAGTGGGCCCTTCTGGAAGTTACCCCTTCAGAGCCTGTTTCCTCATTCCGAAATGGGGAGATGCCATCGAGTACGTGTGTTACTGAAACCTGAAATACACGTTAACAACATGCTCTACATTGTCCTGCAAAGAAATCGAGGGAGTTAGGAAGGTGCTTGTCAAGTATAACGATGTTAAGTAAGGAGACCAGGATGAGAGGAAAATAAGAGGAGAAAGGTGGATAGCACCTGGGGTGATGCTCGAAGAGAGTGGCCACCGTGAGGCCTCGCAGAAAGGAGCTGGGGTGCCTCAGCAGTGCTGTAGACGCCTTGTAAACCTGTGTAAAGCAAAGAGAATCAGAAGAGTACACCCCTCCACACATTTTAAATTTGGCATCCAAATTTTTTGTTTAAATTGTATAATGTGTAATTGCCAACATTGTGAAATTCCAGGTAAAAATTACCTCACTCTTAAAGGTATCCAATGGAACCCCCTATTTTATTTTTTAATACTTGTGTGTTATTATTATAATTGAAGATAGCACCCCACTGTGTATGAGAAGGAAACTCCTCAGTAGAACACTGCAATGGAACCCCCTATTTTAAAAGGCACATGAACAAAGCCCTTCGTCAGTTGGAAACTTGACATCTTTTTTTCTCTTTAAAACTCATGTGTCTAGAGTTTCCCTGGTGGCGCAGTGGTTGAGAGTCCGTCTGCCGATGCAGGGGACACGGGTTCGTGCCCCGGTCCGGGAGGATCTCACATGCTGCAGAGCGGCTGGGCCCGTGAGCCATGGCCGCTGAGCCTGCGCGTTCGGAGCCTGTGTTCCGCAACGGGAGAGGCCACAACAGTGAGAGGCCCGCATACCACAAAAAACAAAACAAAAAAAAGTGTCTATTCCACTTCCCTCAATTTTATTCTAATGTAATATTTTTAAGCTTAAGTCTTACTTTTTTTTTTTTTTTTGCGGTATTAAGTCTTACTTTTGACCATCCTGTCATTATGTGTAATAAAAAATGTGGGGCTTCCCTGGTGGCGCAGTGGTTGAGAGTCCGCCTGCCGATGCTAGGGGACGCGGGTTCGTGCCCCGGCCCGGGAGGATCCCACATGCCGTGGAGCGGCTGGGCCCGTGAGCCATGGCCGCTGGGCCTGCGCGTCCAGAGCCTGTGCTCCGCAACGGGAGAGGACACAACAGTGAGAGGCCTGCGTGCGTACCGCAGAAAAAAAAATTAAAATGTTTTTTTTCCTGTGACCATAAGGCTGTTAACTCAATCCAGAAACATACTTTGCATCATAATTATTGTTAATGCATTTTTGATCAAAGTAATCTTATATATTATCTTGACAAAGAATTCTAAGACATTTGAAATGTATTTCTTAATAAAGTTCTTAAAGTGAAGGTTTAAAAAACTTATGGATAAGTATTATTACTTGCTATAATGAGATAGGGCTCATGACCAATTCTCTTCCTATTTTGCACTTTTATAAATGTAAGCTTTGAGAACCTTTGCTGTCATAATAAGTATATGGAATGGAAGGTGTTTTGTGATAATGTCACGCATTTCTTAGGACTCCTTAGTTATAGCTCCCAAATCTCAATGAATTATAATAAAAAATTATCACATGATTAGCATGATTAGGTCCTCTAGTTTTGTTGAAAGCCAAAAAAAAAAAAAAAAGTTACCTAGTTTGGAAAAGAGTTTATTATCCAGTCTTTAGATCATCCACTTCTTCAGGACTTGGGACTTAGGAAGTAGGCCAGGGGCTTTACTAAGACATCAAATAACTGTGAACTATACTCATAAACCTTCTGACTTAGAGACAACTTATTTAACTTAATATGCTAATGATGCTTTGGGAAAATAGAAATATTTTAATACTCCTTTGGCACTACAATTTTTTAACTTTTATTACAGAAAACGTCTAACATACAAACAGAAGGAATGGTATAATGAACTCCCACGTGTCCACTGTCTAGCCTCTACAATTACCAATACAGGGTCAAACTCATATCTCTACAGTCACCCACATTCCCTTGGGTTATTTTGACAAATCAGATACAGTATCATTTCAACCACTTTGGTATGTATACGTACCAAATACTTTGGTATGTATCTCTAACACAGCGTTTCTCAATAGGGAGCAATTGTCCCCCCCCCATGAGACATTTGGCAATATTTGGAGATATTTTTTGCTGTCCTTACTAAGGGGGTGCTACTGGCATCTAGTGGGTAGAGGCGAGGGTTCCTGCTAATGCATGTCTTACAATGCTGAGAACAGCCCCATCAACAGAAAACTACCTAGTCCAAAATGTCAGTAGTACCAAGGGTGAGAAATCACACTCTTACACTTAAAAAAAAAAATCCCCAAACCATTATCACACCTAAAAAATAAATTTGAAATATCGAATATGCAGTCAGTGTTTACATTTCCCCAGACATCTTAACAATTGCTTAAACATTTCATATATGGGAGTCAGGTGCCAAACAAGATCCCCACATTACATCTATTAGTTGATAGGTCTCTTAAATCCCTTAATCTATGAATTCTCTCTTTTTTTTAAGTCTTGTAATGTATTTGATATTGATCCTATAGAATTTCTATATTCTGGTGTTTCTTATTACATTGTTGTGGGTCGGACTCAGTTTCAACCTTTTGGCAAAAATATTTCAGAATTCCTGTTACAGCACATCAGGGATTTATCTTTTTGAGATGTAAAGTCTGATCATTAGGTTCAAATGTCAGCTTGACCCATTTGTTATAAAGTTTCCCATGAGCTTTTCATCATATATCACATGGATTCGGCAGCCACTGATAATGACTGACTAGATTTTTTATTTCATTAGGGGTTGCAAAATGGTGATATTCTATCATTCCTTCTTCATTTATCAGAATTTTTCTAAAAAGAATGTCCTATCATTAATTATTTGGTTACCTTGAAGACTATACAGGAAAGATAATGAATGCTGTTTCTCTCCCTTTATTTACCAGTTTTCAGAATAAGACTGTTCCCTAACATCTACTAAAGTTGACCAATGAGGTTTTGTTTTTTTCAATCACATGACTCCTAGATTTTTTTTAAATAAAAATTTATCTATTTATTTATTTATTTATTCATTTTTGGCTGCGAGCGGGGCTACTCTTTGTTGCAGTGCGTGGGCTTCTCACTTGTGGTGGCTTCTCTTGTTGTGGTGCATGGGCTCTAGGCATGCAGGCTTCAGTAGTTGTGGCTTGCGGGCTCCAGAGCACGGGCTCAGTAGTTGTGGCGCATGGGCTTAGTTGCTCCATGGCATGTGGGGTCTTCCCGGACCAGGGCTCGAACCTGTGTTTGAGCATTGGCAGGCAGACTCTCAGCCACTGCGCCAGCAGGGAAGCCCTAGATTTTTGATATATTTGATGTCTTTCAATCTACTCATGGCAGATATACATATATTTTTTTAATTTTTTACATGCTCAAATTGTCCCCTCTTGGGCCAGTAGAAGTACCTTCTAGTGGAGACTCTTGAGTTCTTTTGTCATGACCCCAGTGTTCCAGCCACATCTTGTTACTTTTCTCACCACAGAATTCTTTTTTTTTTAAATTAACTTTTACTGGAGTACAGTTGCTTTACAATGTTGTGTTAGTTTCTGCTATATAGCAAAATGAATTAGCTATACATATACATACACCCCCTCTTTTTTGGATTTCCTTCCCATTTAGGTCACCACAGTGCACTAAGTAGACTTCCCTGCGCTGTACAGTATGTTTTCATTAGTTGTCTGTTTTATACATAGTATCAATAGTATATGTGTGTCAGTCCCAACTTCCCAATTCCTCCCACCCCCATCACCCCAGAATCAGCTGTTTCTCCAAGGAGCCCTTGTTACTTTTAGTGGGAAAGGGTATTTAGAGAATATAGTCTGGGTGCTAGGAGCCCTCATCACTATTAGGTTGGTCATTGTTTCTAAGTGTTTTCAATGGAGATAGTTTTTTAAGAACATTTCCTGAATTCATTATTTTCTTTTAATAAAATGCTTTTATTCTAAAATATGCAGCTCTATGAAAGAAAAAAATAATGATTAGTAGCATTTGCCAGTTCCATGGTGTAAATACCTCCCCATAGCTGATTTCAAGTTGACGCCATTGGTCACTGAATGTAGAGTTGGGAAAAGGTGCTAACCAGCAGCTCTCATGAGCTGGTGCTAAACTACTGATTTTATTCCAAGAATAATAATAGGGAGCAATTGATGGATTTTAAGAAGAGCAAGAAATGATCAGATTTGGGCCTTAGAAATGTGGAACTGGATGGCGATAAGGAGTCAAAACTCAAGACAGGTTGTGCTAGCTATCTCCTGTTTGTCCCTCCAGATCCACCGTCTACCTTCCCATTCTGTGTGCCCTGGGAAGCTGGCCTCATGGACTGCATCAGTGTCTCCCTCCAGCTTCTGGTTGGGTTTGGCCAACAACAGGCACCACAAGGAAAATAAAGGTCTAAAATAAGGTGAGGTTAAGATTTATTCCTCCAGGTCACTGTGAATTGGCTGCCTCTCCCTACCAAAGGCCAGAGCTCCTATCAGGCTGCTCTCTCTAAATAAGTACCTTCTCCCTATTGCAGTAAGCAATCCCTCCCCAATTCCCTTCAGGCCCAGAATGCTAATGATTCCTGCTGTAACTAGACCCGGGAGGTACTGCATTATCCATAAACCCTGCCCTGTTTCTTTATTAACTTTTCTTCAAATTACCAGTTTCAGCGTGCCATTTGTTTCCTGCTGGGACCCTGACTGATACACAAGTTGACCAATTAAGGTCTCAGTTAGAGATTTGGTGGCCTGAATTGGATGGTGGTTGTTAGGATGAAAAGAGGTAGGTAAATTCTAGAGATATTTAGGAAGCAGAGTTGATTTACTGGATGTTGGAAGAGTGGAACCTTGTGGAACACTGGGACAGCCAGTGCTCTATAGGAAATATTCTATGATCAGGAAAGTTTGGGAAATGCTGTATCCCACCATTCTACTTAGAAGTCAAAACACACATGAATGTATTAAAAAGCTTTGAGGGGACTTCCCTGGTGGTCCAGTGGTTAAGAATCCACCTTCCAATGCAGGGAATGTGGGTTTTATCCCTGGTCAGGAAACTAAGATCCCACATGTCACGGGGCAACTAAGCCCACACACCACAACTACTGAGTTCGTGTGCTCTGGAGCCCGCCTGCCGCAACTGGAGAAGCCCACGCATTGCAATGAAGATCCCTCACGCCACAATGAAGATCCAGAGCAGCCAAAATTTTAAAAATAAAAAGAAGTAAAAATAAAAAAGCTTTCAGAAATCCCACAGTCAAGAGACCAGCTTAACTTTGTGTAGCCTAGCTTTCCCCAAATGTATTTGACTATGCAGTCCCACCCCTCCTACTTTTCAGGAAGCTCCTCTTAGCCATCTCTGATACTCATGTTCCATGGAACACACTCTGTGAAATGCTGGAAAAAGAGGAGACTAGAATAGAACCTGACTTTAAGCTCTCAGTAACTGTTAAATATTACTTAGGAAACAAAAAATCAAAAATATGTATTTGTATATCACCTTTGCTAAAGAGTTTTGGATCCCATTCAACAATATGAGTTTGGTGAAATTCTTTGTGAAACACTTTTGGCCTTAAATTGCAGTTATTTATTCTAAAATTTGCCCCATTTTCTAGAAAATAAATTTGATATGATTATGTAAAAATGTATGCTTGCTAAACTCACTATATTGCTCACAGTCACTGGCCTTTGTCCCTGGAGAAACACATTCCCAGTTCCTATAGGTACAGAGGCACTGAGATCTGGATGGTGAGGGGAAATCTGGAGGTAGGGGTTGAAAAGGCATACAACTGAAAGGATGATGTAACAGAAATTAAAGGATAATTCCTCTCACAAAAAGCCAACTCAGAAAGACTAGCTTCCAAAAATAAAAAGAACCAGTGCCCAAACATGCTTTTCCACTAAAAGAAACCAGGACTGCTTGGAGAAGTGGCTGGATCTGGGGCTGGGAAGAAAAAGTACAAGATGGCCAGAATATCTTGTTGTGCCCAAAAAGAAAAAAATACTAAAAAATGGATGGGGGCATATTAAAAGGACACAGAAGCCAGCTTAAGGGTTAAAGCTGGGATAATTTAAATATAAAAATAATAATAGTAATGGATTATAACCTAATTGGATAAAATAAGAATTCATGAGCCCATTCTAATATAAACAAATAAATGGGGAAAAGGCAAGAATCATTAATGAGTGCTAAAACTAGTTGGGTGCAAGTTTATTGAGTAACAAAATATTTATGTGGTCTCAGACTGTCTCCCTTCAAGAGTTGTATTGACTACTAATGGAAAAAATGGAAACTTTACAGTGGAGAAACCTGGCAGAGAGCATCTTAACTAAGTGATCCAAACTTAACATCAGTAATAGGACAAGTTGACATCGTGTGCAACCTGATTGATAAACTATGAATGCAACATTGCTCCTGTGCTATTCCTACCAAAAATGCATAATGTGAAACTAATCATGAGGACATACAAGACAAACCCTAACTAAGGGACATTCCACAAAATAACTGGCCTGTAACTTCAAAACTTTTCAGAGTCATGAAAGACATACAAAAACTGAACAACTGTTCCAGATTAAAGGATACTAAAGAGACATGACAACTGAATATTGGGAGTTATCCTAGATTTTCTTTTGCCATAATATTATATTGGGACAGTTTGCAAAATATTTAAATAATATCTGCAGATTAGATAACAGTGCTATATCAAAGATTATTTCCTGATTTGGTAATTATACTGTGGTTATGTAAGAGAATACCCTTGTTTTTATGCAATAAACACTGAAATATTTAGGGATAAAGGGGCATCATATCAACTTACTCTCAAATGGTTTAGGAAAAATGAACATATATATAGAAAAAGAAATAATAAAGCAAATGCAGTAAAATGTTAATATTTGGGAATCTGGGTAAAGAGTATATGGGAATTTTTTACATATCTGCAACTTTTCTGTGAATCTGAAATTATGAAAACATTAAAAGTTAAAAAAAAAGGAAAAAAAGAAATGAGGATCTTTACCGAAGTGCATCAGGAATTGGCTGCAAGAAATGGAAAACAGACTTCCAGTGATTTAAACAAATAGGGTTATCTTTGTTTCACATAAGTCTAGAAGAAAACAGTTGCAAGTGTTTGTTTAGCTACTCACAATACTAACACTGATCAGGTTGTTTTCTATTTTTCTGAATATTGAATTTGTTTTTATGCTTTCTCTTTTCATGGATGCAAGAAGGCTCCATAGCTCCAGGCAGCATGTCTGTATTCAAAGTATAAAGGAGAAAGGGCTAGCTACAGCTAAATATGTCCCTTTTATCTGAAAACCAAAGTTTTCTGGGAAGCTTTCCAATTGGCTTTTCCTTAAGTCTCAATAACCAAGCTGGTCATGTGGCCAGGCCCATCTGTGAGGGAGCCCTGGAAGTGGCATCTGCCTTTCTGGTCTCTGCGAAAGAAGAGTGGAGGGAGGGTTTGCCATACCAAGAAGTCGATTACTTTCCATTTGAAAACCATAGCCCACAGTAATTCTTTGATTCACTCTGTGATTTCATTCTTAATGGCAGCATTTCTTAAGGTTTGACCCATAAACCACCTATATAAAAATCACCCTCTGTGATTTTGATCTTCTATGGGCCCTGAGCATTCCTGGACATTCTGGCTGGTTATGCCACAAATACAAAGCTCTGATCATTCTTTACTGGGGCATTTCTCAGGGCTGTGTTTGCAGCAAGCAACTTTGAGGGATGAGGCAATGCCTTCTTCTGAATCAAAGAGCAGGTTGGTTCCTCTCTTGTGACAGAAGCCACTGCATGTGTAGGCATCCATCTGGGCCCTTCTGCATCACCCCTGTGGGACTTGGTGTGCAAGAGGAATTGACACAAAAATGATGCTCATGCTGTTTGCTGTGCAGTGTCTCTGACCCAGGCATCTCATGCCTCCTGCCAGCATCCATGAAGTAGTAACAGGTTAATGTACTAGTTTGTAAGTAGGGTAAAATCCCAGCCTGAAAGGGTAAACTCTACCACAGGTAAAGTTAATAAGGAAGCTTGACTATCTCTGTCTGGGCTCTGGGGGGTTGGGGATGGGAAGCCCCTTGAAAAGCCAAAAACTTGGCCCTACATGGGTTTAGGGGCTGAATTTATGGTCTCTATGTAATAAAATTCTCAGGTCTAGTAATTGATTCCCATGCAGCTCATGGAACAAAACAAAACAATATTTGAGTCCTATTTCCACTACCCAGAATCCCCATGGGGTAAGATAATTGAACCTTCCTAAAGATGAAAGCATAGTTAAAAACATTAGGAAACAATCCATCATAAACAAGAGCCAGCAAATACAACAAACAGGATTAGAGCTCCCCAAACTTGAAATAATAGAACTACATGCTGAAAGGAAATATAAAATTAGTATAACTAAAGGCATAAAAGAAGGAATAAAAAGATAAGAAACAGGACTCTGAGTAAAGAGTAGGCAGATTTGAAAAAGAACTAAATGGAGTTTGTAGATGGGAAAACAGTCCTTGAGGAAGAAAAAACTCAATGGACAGGTTAAACAGCAGATTAGACATGGCTGAAAAGAGAAGTTAGTAAAGTGAAAGATAGATCTGATGAAATTACCTAGAATGTAGCACACACACACACACAAAAAGAGTAGAAAAATATAAAAGGGAGGTAAAAAGACATGAAGGATAGAATGGAAATGTTTAATATGCATCTAACTGAACTTCTACAGGGAAAGAACAAATATGGAGAAGAAACAATATTTAAAGAGATTTTAGAAAAATTTCTGGAACACTTGGAAGACATGTAGCAGGGTCTTCCAGTTGTTCTTCAGTATCTTTTCTCCTGGCATCTAAAAGTTATGGTCCTCAAAGTGAGGTCCCAGAGCAGGCAGCATCAGCATCACCTGAGAACTTGTTAAAAATGCAAATTCTGGGCTTCCCTGGTGGTGCAGTGGTTTAGAATCCACCTGCCAATGCAGGGGACACGGGTTCGATCCCTGGCCCGGGAAGATCCCACATGCCGCGGAGCAACTAAGCCCGTGCACCACAACTACTGAGCCTGTGCTCTAGAGCCCGTGAGCCACAACTACTGAGCCCACATGCTGCAACTACTGAAGCCCGTGTGCCTAGAGCCCATGTTGTGCAACAAGAGAAGCCACCACAGTGAGAAGCCCACACACCGCAACAAAGGGTCGCCCCCGCTCGCTGCAACTAGAGAAAGCCTGTGTGCAGCAACGAAGATCCAATGCAGCCAAAAATAAATAAATAAATAAATTTATATTAAATAAATGCAAATTCTCCCCACCATCCAAGACATACTGAGTCAGAAACTCAGAGGTTTCTGAGCTCAGAAGAATTTGAGCCTCAGAAGGTGGTCAGCAATCTGTGTTTTAAGAAGCTCCCCAGTGATTCTGATGAATGCTAAAGTTTGAGAACCACTGTTCCATCATAATAGAATCCTGATTTTTAGTTGGACATGTCTACCTTGTATCTAGGTATGGCCATGTAACTAAGTTCTGTTCAATGGAATGGATATAGAAGGAAGTTCATGTAGCAGCTTATGAGAACCTTCCTTAAAGATACAGAATGCATGTGCCCTTCTCCCTTTCTTTTCACCCTCCTGTGTATTGCTGCTTAGTGTGGAGATACTACCATCTTGTATCATGAAGGTGAGGGTGTGAATGGCAGAGCAACAGGATAGTACCTTGACTTTTACACAAGAGAGAAATAAATTTTTGTATTGTCTAAGGTTACTTTTTGGGAGGTTTTCTGTTACAGCTAAATCTAATTCTAAATGATATAGGTATTCAGATTGAAATATACTGAGTTCCAAACAAGATAAACAAAAAATCCATATCTTGACATATTGTTACAAAACTGCAAAGTAACCAAGGAGAGGAGACAGATTGTCTACAAAGGAACAGAAATTAAGCTAAGAGCAACAGCAACAAAAGAGACCAGAAGACCAAAAAAAAACAACTCTAAGTTCTGAGTTTGACCTGAAAATAACTGATACTCACAGATAACGAGCAATTCTCTTACAATCTTTATTTTTTTATTTTATTTTATTTTTTGGTTGCATTGGGTCTTTGTTGCTGCACACAGGCTTTCCCTAGTTGCGGTGAGCAGGGGCTACCGTTTGTTGTGGTGCGCGGCCTTCTCATTGCAGTAGCTTCTCTTGTTGCGGAGCATGGCCTCTACAAGCATGGGCTTCAGTAGTTGCAGCACACAGGCTCAGTAGCTGCGGCACGCAGGACCTAGGGCGCGTGGGCTTCAGTAGTTGTGGTGTGTGGGCTCAGTAGTTGTGGTGCACAGACTTAGTTGCTCCATGGCATGTGGGATCTTCCCAGACCAGGGATCGAAACTGTGTCCCCTGCATTGGCAGGTGGATTCTTAACCATTGGGCCACCAGGGAAGTCCTACAATCTCTATGAAAAATGAAGAGGTATGAGAACAACTTAGACAACTAGGGGTCAGAAAACTATAGTCAATGGGCCAAATCTGTCCCACTGTTAAATAAAGTTTCATTAGAATTCAGCCATGTCCATTTATGTATGTGTTGTCTATGGCTGCTTTCATGATACGATGGCAAAGGTGAGTAGTTACAAGGGGACAAGACCAGATGACCTGCAAAACCTAAAATGTTTACTATCTGGCCCTTTACAGCAAAAAGTTTACCAATCCCTGACTTAGACAAATTATACCTCTCAGTGAGTGTGGATTCCCAGTTTCCCTTCTATTCCTCTTAGGGGATGCTCAGATGGCGGTAGCAATGGTCAACAGGCCTGAGGAGCTTCAATTTAAAGCTCCCAGTTTTAAATTCTACTCCTGCCAGAGCTGCCATATCAGCGCTTGGAACCAACTTAGGTTACGGTAGCACATAGGGAAATAATTTTGCCACTCTGCAAGCCAGGTCACTTGGGTCCTGATTCTGGGTCCAGGTTCATGGTCCTGAAATTCTTAGTGTGTCCAAATTATGCAATCTCTCCTTGCCTGTGCCTTTACTTTTAATTTTTTTTTTAAAACCCTCCCAGCACTTCTATGTATAACTTTTAAGTTTTGTCCAGCTAGGGGCTTTCCCATAGCAGGCCTAGCCATGCTCCCCTCCCCCCATCCCATGGACCAATGGTAATTGACAAAGCAGAACATAAAAAGCTGAAACCAAAGTGCCTGAGAACCAGGGGAAAGGGGAAAAACTAATAAGAAGCAAGATGATTTACACCAAAGAACTTCAGAAAGAGGACTAGAGGCACCAGAAGAGGGGAAGGATAGAGCTGAAAATACAAATGTTGGTCAAAAGTGTATACGAGGAGCAGTTAGACACACAGATCTCCTCCCCAACTGCTCAAAGCAACCTGATGACTCCTTTCCACCAGGAGTGTAAACAGGAGGTTAACTCTGGGGAAGCAGAGCCAGAGATGTTCTGGACTCAGGGTGAGGCAAAGAAAAAGCTAGAGTGAGGTGCTGTCTGAAAACAGAGAGAGTAACAGCAAGTCAACACATCAAATAGTGAGACCCTTAGCTCTTCTTTTTTCCCACATGACTCTCAGAATGCCAGCAGTTTATTTATACTCCTGGATAGTCAACTGGAAGATTCTTTAGGCGGGAGAAACTGAACTGCCCAAGAGAAAAAACAAAACAAAACAAATTTTAAAAACTCCCCAGGGACTTCCCTGGTGGCGAAGTGGTTAAGAATCCGCCTGCCAATGCAGGGGACACGGGTTCATACCCTGGTCTGGGAAGATCCCACATGCCACAGAGCAACCAAGCCTATGCACCACAGCTGCTGAGCCTGTGCTCTAGAGCCTGCAAGCCACAACTACTGAGCCCACATGCCACAACTACTGAAGCCTATGCGCCTGGAGCCCATGCTCCGCAACAAGAGAAGCCACCACAGTGAGAAGCCCGCACACCGCAATAAAGAGTGGCCCCTGCTTGCCGCACCTAGAAAAAGCCCATGTACAGCAATGAAGACCCAAAGCAGCCAAAAATAAATAGATAAATATTTTTTAAAAAATAAAAATAATTGATATTTGTACCATCTTTCTTTTTTCTGATTTTACTAGTAATACACACTTGTCTTTAGAATTGCATATAATTTAGAAATGTGTAAAGTAGAAGGTAAGTTTCCCAGTAGTCCCTACATCCCCAAAGACAACTGTTGTTAACCATATCTTGATATGTTTACAAAATTTTTTCTATTTAAGTATAACAGGTACTGGTTTGGTTGCTGTAACAAAGACCAAGATAACAGGGCTTTAAACAAAACCAATGGTTATCTCTCAGTGATGTTATAGTCTAGAAGCAGTTTAGAGCTAACATTGTGGTTCCCCAGGGCTGGGAACCCAGGTGCCTTTGCTACCATCATTCTGTCATTCTCAACACATAGTTTTCATCTAATGGTCTAAGATAGCTGCCCTTGATCTAGTTACCACATCCATATTCCAGCCAGTGAGAAGAAGAGGAAAAAGGCCATTCTCCTTTACATTTAAGGGCATGATCCCAAAGTTGCCTATATTTCTTCTGCTAACATCTGTTGGGTGGAACACAGTCACATGACCATACCTAGTTGCAAGGGAGAATGGGAAATGTAGTCTTTAGCTGACTTTCGCTGGGCAGTGAAGCACCCAGCTAAAGCTCAGTATT
This sequence comes from Globicephala melas, assembly GCF_963455315.2. Lineage (NCBI taxonomy): Eukaryota > Metazoa > Chordata > Mammalia > Artiodactyla > Delphinidae > Globicephala > Globicephala melas. Next base: position 36,585,932 of record NC_083315.2, read on the forward strand.
TCTTTTAATAAAGGAAGGAGGGAAGAATGAATATTGGGAGACAATCAGCAATCTCTGCTACAGAATATATAAAATATTTATTTAAAAACATTTTAATTTCCAGAAACAAGGAAACTATACATATTTAGTGTCTCTGTCTTAATTATGAATGGAGTCAGGATCACCAGAGGTTTGAGGAAAACCTCTAGATGGAGACCAAAATGAACAAACTGAAAAATAAACTCAGACAAAACAGAGACAGAAAATACAAGGAGTAGAAGAAAATGTAAAAACAGAAATAACCTATAATTAATAGCACACCCATGAAATGAGTACAGGATGCTATTTTTTTTAATTTCAGAAATCAGGAAAGAGCATTCAGTAATTAAAAATACACTAACAGAAATAAAAGTTTAACAGAAGGGTTGAAAGACAAAGTTGAGAAAATTTATCAGGAAATAGAACAACAACAACAAAAGACAGAAATAGAAAATAGGAGAGAAAAGATGAGAAAATTAGAAGAGCAATCTAGGAGATCCATTAACTGACCAACAGAATTTCCAGAAAGAAAGAACATAAAGAAAATAAAGAGAAGAAAATTATCAAAAAGATAAGACAATTTCCCAGAACTAAAGGGCATGAGTGTCCAGGTTCCACACACATACCTAATGCCAGTGCAATGAACAACAAACAACAAAATCCTCACACCAAGGCACGGCATCATAAAATATCAGAACACAAAGTCTTCAGAGAATGGGGTGCGGGGGGAATGAAAATAAATAAACAATAACAGCCCTCAAAAAAAAAAAAACCGAAACAAACAGATCATCTACAAAGGAAAGGGAAACAGAATGTGAGTGGCCTTCCCAACAGCAACACTGGACATGAGAAAACAGTGAAGCAACGCATTCAAAGAACTAAATGAAAAGGATTTCCGATGAAGAAGAGTATTCTTAGCCAAAATATCAATTAAGTCTGAGGGAAAAATAAAAACATCTGCATACACACAAATTCTCAAGGATTTTATCTTTTATGTATTCTTTCTTTCTCAGGAAACTATTGGAGAATGTCCTCCACTAACATGAAGCAGTACACGGAGCAAGAGGACAACTTGGGATGCAGGAGGCAGAGGTCAGAAGACAGGAGATGAAGGGAGCCCTCAGGATGATGGTGAGGTCAGCCAGCAGATAGCAGTGCAGCAGGCCTGGAGAGCAACCAGTCCAGGATGCAGCAGGAAGGCAAAGTGCTCTAGGAGAGAAGTTCCCCCCCAAAACTGATCGTTCATGGGTTCAGTAATGTCTTTCACAGTTCCAGGAACTTTTTAGAAAGAAGACCAGAGGCACCAGAAGAGGGGAGGGACAGGGCTGAAAATCCAAATACTATAAATCAGAGTTTGGGAAAGCATTTCTAATGAGTTGAGAGAAATCTAAGCAAATAAAAAACAAAGGCAGTACTCAGAAAAGTTGTATAAAAATGGAACTATAGTACACTGTGTAAACACTTAATATTGACTTACCAAGAATTATCATATAACTACATTGAAAGAATGGGAGCAGGGAAAATCATATTTTTGTTGGGGGCACAAAAGAGCCAAAGTATCCTTTCCCATAATAGAAAATGAATAGTCAACATCTAAAACTGAAAAATAATCACAAAACAGCAGGAAAAACTTATTACAGTGGGATTGGGCATTACTTCTTTTTAAAATTGTATGCCTTGTAAAACAATTGTTAAAAAAATCCACATGGGGCTTCCCTGGTGGCGCAGTGGTTGAGAGTCCGCCTGCCGATGCATGGGACATGGGTTCGTGTCCCGGTCCAGGAAGATCCCACATGCCGCGGAGCGGCTAGGCCCGTGAGCCATGGTCGCTGAGCCTGCGCGTCCGGAGCCTGTGCTCCGCAACGGGAGAGGCCGCAACACTGAGAGGCCCGCCTACCGCAAAAAAAAAATAAATAAATAAAAAAAAATCCACATGTATTTATTTGATTAAAAAATTAAATAGAGAAAGATTAGATTAACCATAATAAGAATAGAAGTAGGATGACTATCTTCCAAATTAGATAACAGAAACATGGAAATAAAAAACAGTCATTCAGTGCAATAGAATTCGATATGATAGATCCTTGCATTGGTGAATTGGTGGATGAAGATGGAGGATTTAGCTCAACACCCATTCCAGTGTCCTCCTGTGCCTGCCTATATTTCAGAAGCTGAAAGGCTACATTTCCTAGATGTTATTGCAGCTAGAATTCTGGATGCAGTTTTGGCACTTCCAAGCCAATTTTCTCTCTTATTGGATTTGTAAGGTGGCAGTGAAGCTGAGACTGTGTATGTGCTGTTTCTATTGGTGAGGACTGTCGGACTTTTCTACAGTGGCTTCTTCTCATATGGTTCAGGAGGTGGCAAGTGTAGTGACAGCTCTCCAATTCAGTAGGTGGCTTCCAGATTTTAGAAGAGGCAGTGGCTCTTTTGGTGCCCTGGTTCTGCAGCATGTCTCTCAAGGTCATTTCTGAACCTTTCAACCTGGAGTCTGCTTCCTCAGCCCTCCAAACAAGTCCTTAAGCCATTTTATACCCTATACCCTTTTATACTTAAACTATCTAGAATGAATTCTGTTCTCTGAAACTGAACCCAATGTAACAGGAAAGCAGAAAATAAAATATAAAGAAAAAGGATGGTAGATGGCACAAAATAAAACAGAAGAAATAAATCCAATTATGCTTAATAAAACAAGCTAACCTCTAGCTAATAGAGATATGTTCTCATATTAAATTTTCTAAAAAAAACTCAGACATATGAAAACTACAATGAAATACTACACAGTAATTAAAACAAATGAATCAATGCAAATGAATTTCAAAAACAATAGTAAATGAAAAAGGTTGCAAAAGGTTATTCAGCATGATGTTGTTTTTGTAAATTTTAAAGCCAAATTTGGTATTTCATATGCAGTTGGTGGAGCCGTACATCGTATGTAGTAGAAGTGTAAAAACATGAATGTGAGTGATACGTACCAACTTGAGCCCAGTGACAATCTCTAGGGAGGAAGGAGAAAGAATAAGGGTCGGGTTTTACTTCTGTCTAATTTTCTATTTCTTTAATAAATACCAAGTAACTGAAGCAAAATGTTTTGATACATTTAATCTTGATAGTGGAGGGAGTAGGTGTCGCTAACATCATTTTCTGCACTCTTCTGCGTGTCCCTAATAGTTCCTAATTTACAAAACGCAGACACACTCTCAGAGCCGTCCAGGACATCTTTGCACACAGCCACATCTATACAGAGAGGAGCTCCTGGGCTGCAGGAGAGGGAGAAAACCGTTGAGGCTGAGAAGCTAGTTATAAACGGGGAGTTGACGTCTGACAAGCTGGAGTCTGCAGAGGCCACGGATGCTCAGAAAGAGCCTGGAAAAAGGGCCAGGGCCGAGGAGCGAGGAGGGTGCCCACGGCTCAAGTTCGGCCAACTCGGGAGATGGTTTTAGAAACTGAGATCCAGATTTAGTAACTTTTTTCTTGGGTGGGCCTGAGCGGACTGTCAACGACACAAATCGAGGGAGGAAGCGGGCTGGGAGGCGGAGGACGGAGGGCAGACGTTAGGCCCCAGAGTGTGGGAACTGAGGGAGAGGATTGCTCAAGCGTAGGTCGCCCCGTTTTCACCCCCTGAAGGAAATCAGCATAACTGGAGGGAAGCCGGGCGAGAAGGATGTTAAAACTGTTCTAAAGTTGTAACCTAAATCCAAAGGCCAGGACGTCCCTACGAGGGAGCGTTTTGGAAAAATGGTACCCTAGCTGCTCCCTCACGTCGGATGCGTTTTGCTCTGCTGACGGGGTTTCCTCAGTGTCTGCGTGGCGGGTCGCGAGCCCGGCTCGGGACGCCGGGGAAAGCCCTCCGGTGGCTGGCGCCGAGCCGGGTCGGGGCCGGGCGGCGGGCGGGCCGCGCCGAGGGCGGGGCCGGGCGCGCGGGGGCGGACCTCGGCGCGCTCCCGGCCGCTCGCTGGCGGTGGGGCAGCGGTGGCTCCTCTGCCGGGTCGCGCCGGAGGACGGGCTTCGGGCGGCGGCCGGGGCGGCCTGCGGACGGACGGGTGGGCCGAGGCGCAGGGCCCGCGCCCGCCGTCTCCCCCTCCTGCCGGCGCCGGGCCCGCGCCATGGCCGCCTCGCCGGGCTCGGGCAGCGCCAACCCGCGGAAGTTCAGTGAGAAGATCGCGCTGCACACGCAGCGGCAGGCCGAGGAGACGCGGGCCTTCGAGCAGCTCATGACCGACCTCACCCTGTCGCGGGTGAGGGCCCGGGCCGGCGCGGGCGGGCGGCCACGGCCGCGGGCGGGCCCCGCGCGGCGGGTGAGAGGTCGCGGGGCCGAGGCGATGGCGGGGCCGGGCGGGGTCGCGCCCGCGGAGTGGAACCCGGGAGCGGGACCGGCGCGGCCGCGGCCTCGGCGCTTGCCTGCCTTCCGACACCCGCTGGAGGTTTGCTGTCGCCGCGGAGGTGGGAGGGTCGCGGGGCAGTGTGTACTGGGAGATGGGAAGGGACCGAGCCCGGGAAGGCGGGCCGCCGAGTGAGGGCGGCCTAAGGGGGAGGGTGACCGGGAGCGCGGGGAGGAAATCACAAACAGCTCGGAGGCGGGCGGTGCGGCTTCTCACTGCTCCGAACATCCACCGCCCGCGAGTCCTCCCGGACTGCTCGGCGTGGAGGGCCCGAGGCACCCACCCGCTCCTTCGGGAGAGCTCCGCGCACCAGTGAATCCAGGGTCGGCCCCGGGCTGGTTTGGGGTCTGTCTGGGTATCGAGATGTGATTCCATGTCGAGTGTGGGACTTCGCTACTCTTCCTCCATGGAGGTGCTGTATCGGTCCGGTTTACTGACTTCAGCCCCGATGGTTCATGAGAACTGGGAAGGTGTACAGCGTTGCTGGTGACGGAGGAGGGTCCGGGAGGAATAAGGCGCCAGCCTGGACAAACACTCGGCGAGGTTAGGTAACTGTCGAGGGAGGCAGTGGAGGATGGAGAGCCAACAGGAGTGTCCGCGCAGAACTGCAGAGAACGAGGGTCAGCGTGAGCGGGGCAGGCAGGCCTTGAGGATCCTGAATGCTGACCTTGAAGGACCATCAGGAGGATGGGGGAGGATGTACAGAAGCGGGGGCGGGGTTGTGGGCAGCCTGAAGGAGAATTGAGAGCAGAGTCGCAAACTGGTGGTCCCTGGCTCGCTGAGCTGCAGACGCGGTATTTTTTGGCCTTTGGTGCTTGGGAAAACTTATGGAATCTGTCGCCAGAATTGGGAGATTTTTCATAGAAATCAAAGTTGGAGATTTTAATGTACAGTCAAATTTTCGTTCTTTCTCTCTATTTTAAATATATATATTTATATACATTTAAAATTGGGAGACCCGATAACACTCATCCTGATTTCCCATGTGACACCTAAGCTGGCTGGAGCTGGGTGATGGCTGCCCCCTCAAATGGAGCATGTATTCTCTGGTTGGCCACAGTTCACCCCACAGCCTGTCATGTCCCCCACTCCTGAGGCTAGGTGTCACTTGCCATTTATCATATTTTTGATGGTGTTTTCTTTTAGCGAGGTTAAGGAGAAAGTGAAATATCTCTTGTACTTACATTTCTATCATGATGAGAAGAAATATATATAGATAGTGCTAAACCCTGTAGCTCAGATTCTCTTGAGTTTAGCAAGCCTGACCAACTCTGCCCCATATGATAACTCAATTCAGCCACCACTTTTCTCTATTCTAATTGCTATAAAATTATGATGTCATTTTGTCCTTCACCTTGTACAGGGCATTATTTACATGTTAATTCTGCCTGTGTTCTTTTCTACTCTCTACCAATTGCAAGTAAAATAATAAATACTGCTTGGCTCCACTGTGTTCATACACACAAAGGCAAACGATAACACTGAATTTGCCTAGTAATCTTTGCTTATTTAAAATTTTAAGGGTAACTTTCATAATGAAATTATAAAACTGAAACACTTCTTGTAGAGAACTCGTAGATCCCCAAGCATATGTTCCAAGGGTCCAAAGATCTCAGATGGAGAAGAATCTATCCAGTTCATTATTGATAACCAGATGGCAGACATACTGATTTTCCATTACTAGCCCATGGTGGGCATGCTTATAAATGGAACAGACATCGCTAATCAATCTAGGTACTCTTTCCTTTCTGAGTCTGTTGGGCTTCGACTTTTTCTCCATATAATCAGAGTCAGTCCTTCAGAGTTGGAGTTAAATCCTATTTGTTTAGTTGGTGGGATAGATTAGATTATGGAGAATTTTTCACTCTAGCTTTAGGGGTGCAGCCTTACCTGGAAGCAATGGAAATTTTTTGAGAAGAGAATGCTAGGAGGATCAGTTCAATGGTGGTACCTGGGATGATAAGGAGAGGGAAAAAAATGGAGGCAGATATGCCTGGAAAGAGGCTGTTCCTTTGTTCATTCATTAATTTGTTGGTACTTGAGTCCCCAGTGAGGGTGTAGGGGTGGGGGGAGGTGAAGATGTGGTACCTTGCTTCAAAGATCTTATTAATTTGTTTAGCAAATACTTTTTGAGTCTCTAGTGCGTGCTGGGGGTTCGGATGGACACTGGGGATATAGTAGTGTCTCGTCGTAGATTTTAGGGTTTAATGGGGAAGACATTCATTTGACAAGTCAGGACATATTTTGATGACTAATACGAAAGGGAAACAGTTGGGAGTGTATGGTAGGGAATCCTCACCTCTTCTAGTGGCGTAAAGGGTTAGTAGGAGTGGGGAAGGCATGTGAGGGTATATGCTCGTGTGTTGAGGGAGGGGAGAGTGTTTTAGGCACAGGGGACAGAGGTTCAGCAAGGGGATGAGGAGGGTAATTTGAGATGAGGCATTCATGGGGATTTGGGACTTGATCCTAAGGACAATGGAAAGTCATTGAAGGGGTTGAACCAGGGGAGATTTGCATTTTGAAAGAATGCCTCTAGCTCCAGAAGGTAGGATAGATGGGAGGAAGAGGTAGCAGGGAAATGCTTTGGAGTCTAGGAGATGTGATGGTGGTGACATTGGCAAGGGTGGTAGCCACAGGGAGGCAGAGAGGTGAACAGATTGATACTTAGGAAGTAGAAAGGACCAGACTTGGTGAATGGATGAGGGAGGTGAGGGAGAGGGAGGACTCAAGGATGATCCGCAGCTTTCAGACTTGAGCCATTCCAGGGTATCCTCTGCTAAGAGAGGGAGCGCTGGCAGGAGCAAGGCGGGAGCTGACTCAGTGTCAGGAGATGCTGAGTTTGAGGTGCCTGTGAGGCATTTAAGTAGAGATGGGCCAGCAGATAGTTGTATATGTGGTCCTGGAGCTCAGGAGAGAAGTCTAGGCTAGTGGGAATCTTTGGTGTGTAGCAGCAGGAATAGATTCTGCTGCCTAGGAAGAATTTCTAGAAAAGATCTTAGAAATTGGTGGCCTAAATTCTAATTTGGCCCTCTGATTTTTTTTTTTCTTCAGTTAGGGCCAACAGTGAATATTGTGATTTTACATTAAAATCTGGACTCTGGCTTCTTTTGAAAAAAGAGATCATCTAACAACACTTACCCTACATTTCCGCATGGCAGCGATTGCCTGGAGTTGAATAGCTGCTGCCCCCCTTAGACAGGGCACGGTGTGTCCTTCAGTTTGCCACAGTCCCCGTCACTCCCTATGGTTTCCTCACAGTGATTCTAGGCTGCTTCGCTTACTTATCTTCCATACCTGGCACCCGTAGGCTTTTGAGTTTGTAACCCCTGCTATACATAGAGTGAAACATGGAAAGGGCCTAGGAGAAGCCCAAGGAGCTGTACCATTTAAAGGGGAGGTAGAGGAGGAGGAGCCAGCAAAGAAGACTGAAGAGCAACCAGAGAGGTAGGAGGAGAGCCAGGAGGATTATGGTTAAGAGAAGGGGATGTGGACCAGCAGCCGAACCCCGTGCTGCTGACTTGGTCTGATGTGATAAGGACTCGTTCTTTGGTCCAGTCATGTGGAGGTCATTGGTAACCTTGGTGGGAGCCACCACGTCCACAGTGTGCTGGGTGGAAGGGAGGTTGTGAGGCACTGAGGCCTTGAATGGAGGAAGTGGGACAGGGTTGGGAACTTGTTCAAGAAGTTTGGCTTTGAAGGACAACTGGTAGTGTGGAGAAACCACACGATCAATAGCACATCAACCTGGAGTGTTAATTTTGCTGGAATATTTGGGAAAAACTATTACTTTTATAGTAAAACAAACAATAGATATGTTATGGCATAGTGAGGCCTCAGAGAGGAATAGAGGAGACTAGAAAGATTAGATTTGGGCTGAATATGGAGCGTTCCCTCTTTGCCAGCCACTGTGCTGATCACTTTACGTTCATTATCTCATGTAGTTCTCACAGTAACCCTGTGGACTGTGTATCTGGAGCGATCCTCACTTTGCGGGAGAGCAAACAGACTTGAGACATAAGGTTGCGTGGCTGGTAAGAGGAAGAGCTGGGGTTTGATTATGGTTGTCACACTGAATGTCTATATGCTGAACTCCTTTTTCTCCCCCATTAGGATATCTAATTGTACCAGCGGCATTTGTTGAAAACGTTTTTCTTTCTCCATTGAATTGCTCTGACACTTTTGTCAAAAATCAACTGGCCATGTATACATCGGTCTATTTTTGGACTCTCTCCTGTTCTATTGATCTGTTCATCTCTCTTTTGAACAACAGCACATTGCCTGGATTACGATAGCTTTATAGTCAGTCTTGAAACAAGGTAACTTAAGTCTTCCACCTTTACCGTTCTTAAAAATTGCTTTGGCGACTCTAGGTCATTCGCACAGCTACAGATTTTAGAATTATCAATTTCTGTGAAAAGGGCTGCTGGGATTGTGTTGACTACTACAACACTTTTTCAAAAAGGAATTAGTGAGACTTAGATCTCATTTCATATAGACATTGGAGAAAATTCCACTAAAAGTGTGTGGCTATAGGCTAAAAGTTGCTAACTCAAGGTACTGGGTGAGGCAGGTCAGGAAAATGAGTGGAGGGGCGCGGAATGAGATGGTAAATGGTAGCTGATCTTGGGCCATAGTGGAGGAGTAACAGGATACAGTGAGGACACGGGCAAACTGGAGAACCCAAGCCCTATCTAAGGGGGCAGGCATTTCTCAGCTCCACGCACTTTTGCCATGAAGAATATGGGTTCAGTGTCATTAGATCTTTCAGTCAAGACAAGATGGAAATCCAGATGTTTGTGGCTTCTTGCAATTTAAAAATTTAAAACATTGAGTGGGTCAGACAGAACTCTGTAGGCTAACCATGTCCTGTCGCCTGCCAGTCCATGACCTCTGCCTCAGGCTAATCAGCCTTTTGTCCTCATTTTCCTCATCAGTAAGCATGACGGTATTGAAGACAGTCTCTAAGGTTCTTTCTAGCTCAATGGCTCTAAATTTCAAAAGAGAAAAGTGTCAGAATTACTCAAGGGTTTAGGAGGTAGTTGAGGTTATCAACAATAATGATAATATTTTGAGCAGTTGTCCAGACCTGTACACTTTACATGCCACTGTCATGTCTGTTCTCTGTTTTAATCCTTCCACCGTCTTTGTGAAGTAGGCAGCAGAATAATCTGTGCAACCACATGGGAGCTCCGGTTTACAAAGTCAGGTCTTCCTGTTCCAAATCCATTGCTCTTTTTACTGTAGCACAACCGTCTCTGAAGACTCTAGAAATGGGCAGTTTGGTAGGGACAGCAGATATGGACGACCGCTAAGAGAGCCTCAAGCTCAGTTGAAGGCAAATCTCTAGCTAGATTTAGAACTTAGCTTGGTTGAAGTGTCAAGGCTTTTGGGTAAGAGTTGAAGCCTTTGTGAGAACTCCCTGCAGGTAGGAACTTTGGCACGTATTCATCTTAGTAAGCTAGCGTCTGGCACAGTACCTGACACAGAGTTAAACGTTTTTATGTAAGTGACTGAGTGGATGGATTGATGCAAGAAGGAATCAAAGGCTTTAGATCAAGGGGGCTGAGAATTTTGTCGAGAGACTTTCAAGGATAGAGAGTCAAATGCTTCTGGTTGAGAATGTCAAGATCAAAAGCTGAGACTTTATAACTTAGCTGATAGATGGGAAAAGCTCATCATGGCTTCCGTCTCATATTTGGCTCTCAGATCTGGGTTTTGATTAATAGAGTTGTACTGTGCAGTATGTTTGAGAAATCAAGTACAGTGGATATAAGGAAGTTAAGGCTGCCAAAGGGTTTTATATGCCTTTAAAACTTCCAAACAGATACAAGTCCTTATCTTTGGAGATGCATATTGAAATATGGAATGCTAGGATGCCTGGATTTCTTTCAGTGGAGTGCAGTGGGTGATGGAGGAGGTAAAGATGAATCAAGATTGGATGTAAGTTGATCATTGTTGGAGCTGGAAGATGAAGAGATGGGGTTTCATTTTACTTGTCTCTATTTTGTACGTATTTGAAAATTTTCATAATAAATGTAAAAACAAAAAATCAGAGCACTTCATAGGTGCAGCGATGCTTTTGGTCAACCAAACTTCACTTTTCTCTGAGCTTGTGAATAGTATGATCATTGAGGGAGAAATGGAACAAAGGAAAGGTACATGGCAGAAATAAGAATGTGGGTTTTGAGTTAGCCATAGCTCAGCCTCCTCTAGCTGTGTGACCTTGGGCAGGTGTCTGAACTTCCCTGAGTCTGGGTCTCCACGTTCGTAAAAGCAGGATCATGTGGTCTCCCTTGGTGATTGCTGAGAGGGTTAGGGATAAAGTGGGCAGAGCGTCTGAGGACAGCATCTGGCTCATCTTAGGGGCTCATATCTGGTAGTTTTTATTATTATTAGACAAAGACAGAGAGTAATGAAAGGGTAAAAACCTGCCTCGGAGTTCCTATCTACCCTTTCTTCCCTACATGAATTACAAGTGCCAAGGGTTACATAACCACAGAGGTAATTTATTATTTTAGAAACAGAACTCTTAAAGACCAAATTGGACCACTCTGGGGTTTACAAGAACTGTAACCAGTTTACTGCCTTTTGAAAAATGAAGCAAGGAAGAACTTACAGAAGAAAAGCATATTAAAACAGTGGGATACCATTTTATACCTGTTCAGTTGACCTCCTTCTTTTCCCCAATTAATGATAATTTCCAGTGTTAGTGAGTTTTTGGTCAAACTGTTTTCTCATATATACATTGGTATACCCTCTGGGAAAACATCTTGGCAGTGTGTATGGAGAGCCATCAAAAGGCCCAAACCCAGAGACTTAGGAATCACTCTTTGCAGTGTGTTCTAAGGAAATAATTCAGAAGAAGAAATGTCATATAGCCATTAAAAATGCTTATGTAATATCATAGAAAAGAGTTATGATGTAAGCATGCAAGATTGTACCTATGTTGTGGTCACCACTGTGCAGTTATTACACATAAATGTAAAAGGAGACTGGAAAAGAGCATGGAGAAGGGAAGATAGTGTGTTAGAGTCATGGACAGTGGCTTAGTTTTTTTTAAGAAATTCTTTTGTTGCTGTGCCTCCACACACATACACTCAAAGACCGTGCAAGAGTACCTCACTGTCATGGCTGAGACATTTAGCACAGGGGTAAATTCTTTCCAAAAATAGACTAATCAAAACCCAGAAAGCACTGGAAACCTGAAGGTTTTAAGTAGAGAAGAAACTGAAGCCAAGACTTTCACTCTTGAACCATTTCGCTACACAACACCATACTTTGATGCTTCTTTCAGATCTTTGCTGTCATCTCTCAACAACTTTGAAATGTCTTTGTTCCCAGGTTCAATTTCAGAAGCTTCAGCAACTGCGCCTTACACAGTACCATGGAGGATCCTTACCCAATGTGAGCCAGCTGCGGAGCAGTGCCTCCGAGTTTCAGGTACCTGAGATACTTACTTTCTTTGAGCTGAGTGGAGTGTAAAAAGAGAAGCAAAAATTTTCCTTGAAAAGATTAGATCTTGGCTTCCCTGGTGGCGCAGTGGTCGGGAGTCCCCCTGCCAGTGCAGGGGACATGGGTTCGAGCCCTGGTCCGGGAGGATCCCGCATGCCACGGAGCAGCTGAGTCCATGCGCCACAGCTGCTGAGCCTGTGCTGTGGATCCCACGAGCCACAACTACTGAAGCCCGCGTGCTTAGAGCCTGTGCTCCGCGGCAAGAGAGACCAGCACCATGAGGGGCCCTTGCACTCGCCACAACTAGAGAAAAGCCTGCGTGTAGCAACGAAGACCCAACGCAGCCAAAAATAAAAGAAAAAGAAAAAAAGATTAGATCTTGAAGATAAACTGGGCTTAGATACAGTTCAGTGTTCTTCTGGGAAGTCCATTGTTATTCTTTTTCCTAGTTACTGCAGCATAAGATAGTGTTATTTCACAAATGATCTAAGGCCGCACTGTCCATTGGAAATATAATGTGAGTCACATATGTCATTTAAACATTTCTAGTAGCCACATTAAAGAAAAAGAAACCAGTATAATTAATTTTAATATTATTTAAATGATTTAAATAATTATTTGACCCAATCTATCCAAAATATTATTGTTTAAACATAGAATCAATATTAAAAAACATTAATGAGATATTTCACATTCTTTTTTTTCTTTTTTTTAAATTAAGTCTTTGAAATCTGGTGTGTATTTTGCACTTAAAGCACATCTTAATTTGTACCAGCCATGTTTCACTACCTTCATGTGGCTAGTTTCTACCATGCTGGACAGGACAAATCTACAGCATAGATAAGTGGTCTGTACTGCACTTATTTTTAAATTTTTTTTAATTTTTTTTTTGGCTGTGTTGGGTCTTCGTTGCTGCGCGTGGGCTTTCTCTAGCTGCGGTGAGCAGGGGCTGCTCTTTGTCGAGGTGCGTGGTCTTCTCATTGCAGCAGCTTCTCTTGTTGTGGAGCACAGGCTCTAGATGCATGACCTTCAGTAGTTGCAGTATGTGGGCTCAGTAGTTGTGGTGCGTGGGCTCAGTAGTTGTGGCTTGCAGGCTCTAGAGCACAGGGTCAGTAGTTGTGGCGCACGGGCTTAGTTGCTCCGTGGCGTGTGGGATCTTCCCAGACCAGGGATCCCTGTCCCCTACATTGGCAGGCAGATTCTTAACCATTGCACCACCAGGGAAGTCCCTATATTGCATTTAGATTAGTGCAGTGTCATAGGGTGCTTTAATCATTCATATTAGTGAAGAGCCTTGTTCAAAACAATGTGGAATTGGTGATTTAGACAGTGGTATATGGTACTGTTTTTAAGATCTGAATTAGATTTAGATATCCTAGTCTTTGAATAATTAGGAGGCTGACATTCTAATTATACAATTTAAGATTCAGTGTTAAATTTCTTTGTTGTGAAATCTGGTTCACTTGTTTGATGATGTCCCATAAAGCAGAAATATTATTTAAATGGATACTTCCATTTGGGAGTGCTAATAGGAACTCTTAAATGTAATGTGATTAGAAAAAGTACTATATGAACATATTTGTACCTTAGTACACTGGACTCTTATCTTTAATGAGTTTGGAATCTCACTATAATACTGCCTATATTAGAAACCTACCTCTATAGATCAAACTATCTTACATGTTGGCCATTGGGTCATTCAGTATCCAAATAAAGTAGATCTCTGCTTTATGCTGGATTTCATGCTTCAGAAGATAGAACTTTGTCAAGATATGCTGTGTTTGAAATCCCGATTTTGTGGTACTTTCCTGTCAACTTTAGAGGAATATAGAATGTATTGTAGTGTCCTTTTCCTTGTGTATTGGGGGATGGGATGAAGTGACAGACCCAGGGCTTCCCGGGATTCTTTCTCTGAGTAATTTTTAAACTTTGAAACAATCACAAACTTACAGAAAAGTTGGATGTACAGTAAAAATAACTGTATTTTTACCCTTGAGAATAAGTTGCTGACCTAATGCCCTATCAACCCAAAATACTTCACCGTGTATTTCCTACAAGCAAGGCCGTTGTTCTACATAACCTGAATAGAACCATCAAAGTCAGGAAATTAACAGTGATGCATTATTACCATTTGATCCTGAGACCCCATTCAGGTTTCACCAGATGTCCCATTACTGTCCTGTACAGCAAAAGGATCCAGTTCAGAGCACATACATTGTCTTTAGTCTCCTTCAGTCTAGAACAATTTTTCAATCTTTTATTTTTGACATTAAAGAAATTATTTTTGACTTTTGTGACCTTGCCACTTCTGAAGATCACAGGCCAGTTCTTTTTTAGAATATCTCTCTGTTGGGGTTTGTCTGATGTTTCTTCATGATTGGATTCAGATTACGCATCTTTGGCAGGAATAGCCAAAGGTGGTTCTGTTATTGTATCCCATTAAGTGGGTGATTTTTCATTTTCATGATGTTCACTTTTATCACGTAGTTAAGGTGGTGTCTGTCAGTCTTCTCCACTCTGAAGTTACTCTTCTCCTTTGTAATTAATAGGTATTTTGTGAGGAGATACTTTATCCTGATTCTCATCAAACTTTCAATTTATACATTTATTTATTTATTTCTATATTTGTGGTTTTGTGATTTCTTATTTTTTTCCATGGTTTATAATCTATAACTATTATTGTTATTTTGGTCCTCACATTATCCCTGATTAGGCCAATAGGAGCTCCTTCCCAGGATTCTTGTCAAACAGAAAAAAAGGGAATCCCAGAAGCATAAATTTTTTTTAAGCAAACATTTTTGAAGTGTAATTTATATGCAATACAATTGACCTTCTTTAGATTTACAGGTTATGTTGTATAATTACCACCACAATCAAGATACAGAACAGTTTCATCATCCCCCAGAAGTTCCCTTAATATCCCTTTGTAATCTATTCCCATCCCCTACCTCCAGCCTCTGGAACCACTGATATGTAGTTTTGCCTTTTCCAATGTATCCTATAAACAGAATCAGAAGTAGAGTTCTTCTTTCACTTAGCAATTGCATTTGAGACTCATCCATGTTGTGGCATGTATGAGTTTCCTAGAGCTGCCATAACAAAGTACCACAAACTGGGTGGTGTACATTTTGAACAGCAGAAATTTATTCTCTCACAGTTCTGAGGCTGGAATTGTGAAATCAAGGTGTCCGTAGGGCCATGCTCTCTGGGAAGAATCCTTCCTCGTCTCTTCCTAGCTTCTCTTGGTTGCCTCCAGTCCTTGGTGTCCCTTGGCTTGTAGCTCCATCATTCTGCTCTCTGCCTCCATTCCATATGACCTTCTTCCCTGTTTGTCTGTGTCCAAATCTCCCCCTTCCTTCTCTTATAAAGACGCCAGTCATTGGATTTAGGGCCCACCCTAATCCAGTATGACCTCATCTTAACTTGTTTACATCTGCAAAGATTCTCTTCCCAAATAAAGTCACATTCATGGGTACTTGGGGTTAGGACTTGAACAAATCTTTTTTGGGGAACATGATTCAACCCACTACGTTGCAGTTATCAGTAGTTGACTCTCTTTATTGCTGAGTAGTATTCCATTGTATGGAGGTACTATAATTGGTTTATTCATTCATCACTTGATGAGCATTTGGATTGTTTCCACCTTTTGACAATTGTGAGTAAAGATATTCACATTCAGTTTTTGTGTAAACACCTAGTAGTGGAACTGCTGGATCAAATGTAAGTGTATATTTAACTTTGTAAGAGACTGCCAAACTGTTTTACAAAGTGGCTATACCATTTCACATTCCAGCAATGTTCCAGTGACTCTGCATTCTCTCCAGCCCTTGGTATTTCATTTCTTTTTTTTAAAATTGTGGTTAAAAAAACACAACATAAAATTTATCATCTTAACCATTTTTTTGGACTTTTTATTTTATTTTGTTTTTTTCACACACACACACACTGTATTTTATTTTTATAAGAGATAAATAAACTGACACCAAGCATTGTAAATGGATGACCACAACAAAAACAACAATGATTGCAATTACCAAACACGAAACACACTCATACTATGTCATAATATTGACATTCAGTCCAGTAATCCTCCACTGTAACAGCGCCTTTACTTTGCAGTGAAAATTGATTTGTATATTTTTTGCCTCTGAGTCCTTGTGGGATTATTATTTTTTTTATTCAAACAGAAAGTCACAAATATTATAATCATCCTCATCAGTTCACTCAGTCCCATGTAATTAATTTTCTTTTTCATCTTGATCTTGTGTTAGCACTTTTATGAATTCATCAGTTTTCCATTAGAGTTCTGAAAATGCTTATTCATTCAGTTCAGCAATATAGTCAGTTACCAGAAACCTGTACTTGTCAGAGTCTTTTCCATGAATTCCTTGAAGATGAAACCCTTTTATAGAAACATTTTTGCGAAAGCTTCAGAGTACACCCAGAACTGTCTGTAAATGACAAAAGACTTAAAAATGACCACGGTTAAAGATTTGGTGAAAGTTCATAATAATGCAATTGACAAGGAAATTTAGTTATTTCTGAGATATACATTTTAAAGTAATAACTAGAATTATGACTTATTATACCAGAACATATAAGATTTTTAGAAAGTTCATGTAATGTCTGAAACATTTACATTAACATATTTCCATATAAATAACCCAAAGAAAGTTTAGCATTAGTTGTTTTTTTTGTTTGTTTTTTTATACTGCAGGTTCTTATTAGTCATCAATTTTATACACATCAGTGTATACATGTCAATCCCAATCGCCCAATTCAGCACACCACCATCCCCACCCCACTGCGGTTTTCCCCCCTTGGTGTGCATACGTTTGTTCTCTACATCTGTGTCTCAACTTCTGCCCTGCAAACCAGTTCATCCGTACCATTTTTCTAGGTTCCACATACATGCGTTAATATACGATATTTGTTTTTCTCTTTCTGACTTACTCCATATGACAGTCTCTAGATCCATCCACATCTCAACAAATGACTCAATTTCGTTCCTTTTTATGGCTGAGTGATATTCCATTGTGTATATGTACCACATATTCTTTATTCATTCATCTGTCGATGGGCATTTAGGTTGCTTCCATGACCTGGCTATTGTAAATAGTGCTGCAATGAACATTGGGGTGCATGTGTCTTTTTGAATTATGGTTTTCTCTGGGTATATGCCCAGTAGTGGGATTGCTGGGTCATGTGGTAATTCTATTTTTAGTTTTTTAAGGAACCTCCATACTGTTCTCCATAGTGGCTGTATCAATTTACATTCCCACCAACAGTGCAAGAGGGTTCCCTTTTCTTCACACCCTCTCCAGCATTTGTTGTTTGTAGATTTTCTGATGATGCCCATTCTAACTGGTGTGAGGTGATACCTCATTGTAGTTTTGATTTGAATTTCTCTAATAATTAGCGATGTTGAGCGTCTTTTCATGTGTTTGTTGGCAATCTGTATATCTTCTTTGGAGAAATGTCTATTTAGGTCTTCTGCCCATTTTTGGATTGGGTTGTTTGTTTCTTTAATATTGAACTACATGAGCTGTTTATATATTTTGGAGATTAATCCATTGTCCGTGGATTCATTTGTGAATATTTTCTCCCATTCTGAGGGTTGTCTTTTCGTCTTATTTATGGTTTCCTTTGCTTTGCAAAAGCTTTTAAGTTTCATTAGGTCCCATTTGTTTATTTTTGTTTTTATTTCCCTTACTCTAGGAGGTGGATCAAAAAAGATCGTGCTGTGATTTATGTCAAAGAGTGTTCTTCCTATGTTTTCCTCTAAGAGTTTTAGAGTGTCTGGTCTTACATTTAGGTCTCTAATCCATTTTGAGTTTATTTTTGTGTATGGTGTTAGGGAGTGTTCTAATTTCATTCTTTTACATGTAGCTGTCCAGTTTTCCCAGCACCACTTATTGAAGAGACTGTCTTTTCTCCATTGTATATCTTTGCCTCCTTTGTCATAGATTAGTTGACCATAGGTGTGTGGGTTTATCTCTGGGCTTTCAATCTTGTTCCATTCATCTATGTTTCTGTTTTTGTGCCAGTACCATATTGTCTTGATTACTGTAGCTCTGTAGTATAGTCCGAAGTCAGGGAGTCTGATTCCTCCTGCTCCGTTTTTTTCCCTCAAGACTGCTTTGGCTATTGGGGGTCTTTTGGGTCTCCATACAAATTTTAAGATGATTTGTTCTAGTTCCGTAAAAAATGCCATTGGTAATTTGATAGGGATTGCATTGAATCTGTAGATTGCTTTGGGTAGTATAGTCATTTTCACAATATTGAGTCTTCCAATCCAAGAACATGGTATATCTCTCCATCTGTTGGTATCATCTTTAATTTCTTTCATCAGTGTCTTATAGTTTTCTGCATACAGGTCTTTTGTTTCCCTAGGTAGGTTTATTCCTAGGTATTTTATTCTTTTTGTTGCAGTGGTAAATGGGAGTGTTTCCTTAATTTCTCTTCAGATTTTTCATCATTAGTGTGTAGGAATGCAAGAGATTTCTGTGCATTAATTTTGTATCCTGCAACTTTACCAAATTCATTGATTAGCTCTAGTAGTTTTCTGGTGGCATTTTTATGATTCTCTATGTATAGTATCATGTCATCTGCAAAAAGTGACAGTTTGACTTCTTCTTTTCCAATTTGTATTCCTTTTATTTCTTTTTCTTCTTTGATTGCTGTGGCTAGGACTTCCAAAACTATGTTGAATAATAGTGGTGAGAGTGGACATCCTTGTGTCGTTCCTGATCTTAGAGGAAATGCTTTCAGTTTTTCACCATTGAGAATGATGTTTGCTGTGGGTTGGGCGTATATGGCCTTTATTATGTTGAGGTAGATTCCCTCTATGCCCACTTTCTGGAGACCTTTTATCATAAATGGGTATTGAATTTTGTCAGATGCTTTTTCTGCATCGATTGAGATGATCATATGGTTTTTATTCTTCACTTTGTTAACATGGTGTATCACACTGATTGATTTGCATATATTGAAGAATCCTTGCATCCCTGGGATAAATCCCACTTGATCATGGTGTATGATCCTTTTAATGTTTTGCTGGATTCTATTTGCTAGTATTTTGTTGAGGATTTTTGCATCTATATTCATCAGTGATATTGGTCTGTAATTTTCTTTTTTTCTAGTATCTTTGTGTGGTTTTGGTATCAGGGTGATGGTGGCCTCATAGAATGAGTTTGGGAGTGTTCCTTCCTCTGCAATTTTTGGGGAGAGTTTGAGAAGGATGGATGTTAGCTCTTCTCTAAATGTTTGATAGAATTCACCTGTGAAGCCATCCGGTCCTGTGCTTTTGTTTGTTGGAAGATTTTTAATCACAGTTTCAGTTTCATTACTTGTGATTGGTCTGTCCATATTTTCTGTTTCTTCCTGGTTCAGTCTTGGAAGGTTATACCTTTCTAAGAATTTGTCCATTTCTTCCAGGCTGTCCATTTTATTGGCATAGAGTTACTTGTGGTAGCCTCTTAGGATGCTTTGTATTTCTGTGGTGTCTGTTGTAACTTCTCCTTTTTCATTTCTAATCTTATTGATTTTAGTCCTCTCCCTCTTTTTCTTGATGAGTCTGGCTAATGGTTTATCAATTTTGTTTATTTTCTCAAAGAACCAGCTTTTAGTTTTATTGATCTTTGCTATTGTTTTCTTTGTTTCTATTTCATTTATTTCTGCTCTGATCTTTATGATTTCTTTCCTTCTGCTAACTTTGGGTTTTGTTTCTTCTTCTTTCTGTAGTTCTTTTAGGTGTAAGGTTAGATTGTTTACTTGAGATTTTTCTTGTTTCTTGAGGTAGGCTTGTAAACCTCCCTCTTAGAACTGCTTTTGCTGCATCCCATAGGTTTTGTTTTTATTTTGTTTATTTATTTTTTTTTTGCGGTACGTGGGCGTCTCACTGTTGTGGCCTCTCCCGTTGCGGAGCACAGGCTCTGGACACGCAAGCTCAGTGGCCATGGCTTACGGGCCTAGCCACTCCGCGGCATGTGGGATCTTCCTGGACCGGGGCACGAACCCGTGTCCCCTGCATCGGCAGGCGGACTCTCAACCACTGCCCCACCAGGGAAGCCCAGAAGGCAGGTTCTTTACCACTGGACCACCAGGGAAGTCCCCTCCATAGATTTTTAGACTCAGCTTTTTGACTTCTACAAAAAGTCGTGTTGGGATTTTAAGTGGGATTTCACTGAATCTGTAATCAGGTTGGGGAGAACTGATGTTTTAATACTGAGTTTTCTAATCCATGAACATGGAACAGAAGCAGAGATTTTTGATTCAAGTTAAGTTGCTTATAATTAGTTATTTAAACACAGTCCACTTCCTTTTATGTTTATAGATCATTTTGGAGTTTACAGAATGTTTTCACAACTCTTATTCTACTTGATCCTTAATACATTAGTTGGTAAGCATAGCACTATATTAATATTGGTTAAAGACCAATTTTCTATCCTAATGGAGGATCTAAAAGTACATTCTTTTCACCTAACCCATTGGGCCCTTATTCAGAGAACACAAACTTACCAGATGAGTAAACCAAAGTAAGCTTTTTAGGCAAACTTCTGATAATCCTTAGCAACGGACAGGTCATTGGTCAGGGGTGGCTAAGGTTACAGCCCTCCTATTTCTAGGCAGGGCCTGGCCTGTGTACACTGAAGGCAGAGAGAGGAAGTGGCATTATCTTCTTCTCTGAGGGCTAGGGCTGTCTCTTCTGGTTAGGGGAGGGCCTGCTGTTCTCCAGTGCGTTGCAGCCTGCGTAACAGCGAGGGCGCCTGTTGGCTGTGCAGCCTGATTGTCAGGCAGCTACAGAGAGAGGGACAGAGGGCATCTCTTGTATAGTGCTGTCTGGGTACAGTTGTAGCCTTTCACATCCTTCACATAACCTTCCTAGTTCTTTCAAATTATATCACTAAAAACTAAACACACTTTTTTACATTTCTGACTACTACATTTTTTAAAAATTGGGTCATCTTGTTTATAACTGAGAGTTTATAATTTAGGGAGCAATCTGGGGGCCAAAGGGAGAAAGCCCTATTGCAAGCAGAAGGGCTTGGCCAGATGCAAAATGGTGATTTTTCTGAGACCCACCACCAATACAAGTGGGTATAGTGAGGCCCAGAGTTTGCATTGCAAGTATTGTTGGAGAAGCAGAACTTAAAAATCGAGTCTTTGACTCCTAGTTCAATTTTAGTGGCTTTCCTTTGCTGAATTTCCTTTAAAAGTTTTATAAGATTCTTTAAAAAATGACTGGCAGGGAATTCCCTGAGGTCCAGTGGTTAGGACTCCACGCTTTCACTGCCGAGGGTGCGGGTTCTATCTCTGGTCAGGGAACTAAGATCCCGCAAGCTTCACAGTGCAGCCAAAAAAAAAAAAAAGATTGGCAAGGTACATTGGTTAAATTCAAACAAATGGAAAACAGAAGTAGCAATATTAACCTCAAAATACTGCTGCTAATAATAGCCAACATTTGTTGAGTATGAGCTATGTGTCAGACACTGCATTAAGCTCACTACATAGATTATTTAATTTTCACAAAAACCCATTGGGTATATGTATTTGGTAATTGTCATAGCATTATTTGAGTTGTATGTGATATAATAACATAGCAACAAATTGCAAAAAGCAAAAACTAGTAAAATTAGGAGAATGTGACAGCACAATTGTAGATTTTTAATTCACTATAACAGTTGAGTCAGTACCCAAAATATAGAGTGATATCATTAGCAAATGAGGATTACTATATACAAAATGATTTTTGATAAAAGTCCCTTTTATTTTCTACTCAATATAAAATATGTAAAATCATATATCATTTCTTCAGCCTTCTGCCAGTGAAGCCCTGGTCCTTGAAATACTTTTTTATAATTTTTGTTGAAATATAGTTGATTTACAATGTTATGTTACTTTCAGGTATACAGCAAAGTGATTCATTTACCCATATATAAATAAATATAAATATATATATATATATATATATATTCTGTTTTTACATTCTCTTCCCTTATAGGTTATTACAAGATATTGAGTATAGTTCCCTGTGCTCAAAAATTTATTCCTATAATTTTTTTCTCTAAAAAGGTAAGATAACCTTTTTTACATATTCATAGACAAATTTTAAAAACAACATTTTTTTTCCTGATTGTAAAAGTGATGCTTATTATAGAAAACAGGTAACATTCCTGTTCACATTTTGGCTGTTTTCTTTCAGTAGTTTTGTTGTGACTGTAAATATTTTTAACAAAATCAACATCATACTGCATGTATAGTTTTGTATCTTTTTGACGTCATGAACACTTTCTTATGTTTAAATGGTCTTCAAAAACATTATTTCTAGTGATTTATGATATTCTATCACATGGATGCACCACAATTTATTGAACTGCTCCCTTGTTGTTGGACATTTGGGTTGTTTTCACTATTCATAGGATGTGTGTGTGTGTGTGTGTGTGTGTGTGTGTGTGTGTGCGTGTGTGTGTTGTATGTATAAATCGATCATAATACTAGGCCAAAGAATTTCTCAGTAAGTTAAAAAGTGTTCCACCGTGATAATCCCAAACTCCTCCAATTTCTGTAGTCGAAGTGCATCTCTCAGAGCTCCTCCAGGCCCTTGTCCTCCTCACTGTGGGCTATGGGGCCTGACAAGGGGGAAAGGGCAGCAGAAGCAGGTTTGGATGAAGGGTGGAGATCTGTGCACCCACCACACAGCACAGGGAACACTCTGAACTTCGAGGAACTGAATTCCACGGTGGTGAGAAACTTATGTAGTGAAACAAGAGAGGCTGATTCTCACTGAATATCCTTGCAGATTGTGCAGGGCAGAAAGATGAGATGACAGGGATCTGTCCATCTTGTACTTCTTTTTTTCTGAAGGAAGAGCTGAGGTTCCTGGATGCTACCTTGTCAGCTTGGAGTTAAATGACCGGCGGGCCTGCAGCCCATCCTCCTACTGAGCCTCCTCAGGCAAACCATGGAATTCTCTAAACCTCATCTGTGAATCATGATAATGACAGTCACTTGATGGGGTTGTTATGAGCATCTAGTGAATGCAGAATAAAATGCAGAAGAGCTTTGGAAACTGTCAAGTGTGAAACAACCATCAGTTATTAACACAAATAGTGCTCAGGAACAATTTTGAAGTCGGAAGTTTGTATTTATCACTTTCTACCTCTATTTTTCCTCTGCTCTTCCCATTCTCCCGACCCCACCGAAACCTGTGCTGTCCAGTATGGTAGTCATGAGCCAGATTTACATCTTTAATTAAGATGAAATAAAATTAGAGGTTCAGTTTCTCACTCACACTAGCCACACTTCAGGTCTCAGTAGGCGCCACGTGGTGGGTGGCTGCTCCTGCGGTTGGCCCTCTTTATGCTGTGCCCGAGTCCCCATTTCAGCCCTGGGTTAAGGCTTCACCTGGCCCTAAAAACCAGGTGCTTTCAGCTGATCCTTCCCCTCCTTTCCTTCATCAGTCAGTGAGATTTTTGTGTCTTGGCTAAAGTGCTTGTTTGGATTACAAGAACAGTTTTCTGGGGGAATTCCCTGGCAGTCCAGTGGTTAGGACTCGATGCTTTCACTGCTGAGGGCCCGGGTTCAATCCCTGGTCTGGGAACTAAGATCCTACGAGCCACGCAGTGCGGCCAAAAAAAAAAAAAGAAAGAAAAGTATTCTGATTAAATTTCATATAAAAAATTTAAGGATGGACCTAGAGATTATCATATTAAGTGAAGTAAGTCAGACGGAGAAAGAAAAATACCATATGATATCACTTACATGTAGAATCGAAACTATGATACAAATGAACTATTTACAAAACAGAAACAGACTCACAGACTTAGAAAACAAACTTATGGTTACCAAAGGGGAGAGGGAGTAGGGAGGGATAAATTAGGAGTTTGGGATTAGCAGATACAAACTACTATATATAAAATACATAGGGACTTCCCTGGTGGCGCAGTGGTTAAGAATCCGCCTGCCAATGCAGGGGACATGGGTTTGAGCCCTGGTCTGGGAAGGTCCCACATGCCTCGGAGCAACTAAGCCCGTGTACCACAACTCCTGAGCCTGTGCCCTAGAGCTTGTAAGCTACAACTACTGAGCCAATGTGCCACAACTAAGGAAGCCCGTGTGCCTAGAGCCCATGCTCCGCAACAAGAGAAGCTGCTGCAACTAGAGAAAGCCCATGCGCAGCAACAAAGACCCAACGCAGCCAAAAATAAAAAGATAAATAAATAAATTTATTTTAAAAATAATAAATAAAATAAAATAGATAAACAACAAGGTCCTACTGTATAGCACAGGGAACTATATTCAGTATCCTGTAATAACCATAATGGAAAAGAATATGAAAAAAATATATATGTGCACATATGTATAACTGAATCACTTTGCTGTATACCAGAAACTAACACAAAATTGTAAATCACTATATTTCAATAAAAAAAATAAAAAATTTTAGCTTCCACTTCACTACTCTGAAGCACATTTATCAATATTTCAAAAGAGGATGCCTGCAAAATCACATGTCTCCAGTTGGCAGAATTCCACACCATAAATGATGGAAGTTAATCTGAAAGGCTGTGAGGAAGGGCTTATCCTTAAATAACTGGATGCACACACACACCACACACACACACACACACACACACACACAAACACACGTGTGTGTGCACACGCAGGTGGACATCTGAATCAGCATACTGACCCTGGGAGGGCTTTGTGTTCTCCTGTTCCTTACTTCATCTAAGAGAGGATTAACTACTCTTCTTTTTCACTTCTCATTAATTGATAGATAATCAATAAATAAATTCAAAAATTTCTTGAGCACCTACTGTGGTGGCAGAAACATATTTCTGTGTGAAGCAGAAGAAAGATGGAAATGAGTAAGTTGGCCCCTCCACAGAAGAAGATTGTGGCCCGGTTAGTCCTTGTTGAACACCCCTCAGCTGTGGTCCTGAAGTCTGGGCAGACTGCATTTGGCCACTGCCCCCATGGAAGTAGGGCTGCTCTGCCTTAAGCCAAGAGTGATCATCATGAAGAAAAAGAAATAAAAGGAATACAAATTGGAAAAGAAGAAGTCAAACTGTCACTTTTTGCAGATGACATGATACTATACATAGAGAATCCTAAAAATGCCACCAGAAAACTACTAGAGCTAATCAGTGAATTTGGTAAAGTTGCAGGATACAAAATTAATGCACAGAAATCTCTTGCATTCCTATGCACTAACAATGGAAGATCAGAAAGAGAAATTAAGGAAACACTCCCATTCACTACTGCAACAAAAAGAATAAAATACCTAGGAATAAACCTACCTAAGGAGGTAAAAGACCTGTACTCAGAAAACTATGAGACACTGATGAAAGAAATTAAAGATGATACAAACAGTTGGAGCAATATACCATGTTCTTGGATTAGAAGAATCAGTATTGTGAAAATGACTATACTACCCAAAGCAATCTACAGATTCAATGCAATCCCTATCAAATTACCAGTGGCATTTTTTACAGAACTAGAACAAAAATTCTTAAAGTTTGTATGGAGACCCAAAAGACCCCAAATAGCCAAAGCAGTCTTGAGGGTAAAAAACAGCGCTGGAGGAATCAGACTCCCTGACTTCAGACTATCCTACAAAGCTACAGTAATCAAGACAATATGATACTGGCATGAAAACACAGATATAGATCAATGGAATAGGATAGAAAGCCCAGAGATAAACCCACGCACCTATGGTCAACTAATCTATGACAAAGGAGGCAAGGATATACAATGGAGAAAAGACAGTCTCTTCAATAAGTGGTGCTGGGAAAACTGGACAGCTACATGTAAAAGAATGAAATTAGAACACTTCCTAACACCATACACAAAAATAAACTCAAAATGGATTAGAGACCTAAATGTAAGACCAGACACTCTAAAACTCTTAGAGGAAAACATAAGAAGAACACTCTTTGACATAAATCACAGCAAGATCTTTTTTTGACTCACCTCCTAGAGTAAGGGAAATTAAAACAAAAATAAACAAATGGGACCTAATGAAACTTAAAAGCTTTTGCAAAGCAAAGGAAACTACAATCAAGATGAAAAGACAACCCTCAGAATGGGAGAAAATATTTGCAAATGAATCAATGGACAAAGGATTAATCTCCAAAATATATAAACAGCTCATACAGCTCAATATTAAAAAAACAAGCAACGCAATCCCAAAATGGGCAGAAGACCTAAATAGACATTTCTCCAAAGAAGACATACAGATGGCCAAGAAGCACATGAAAAGCTGCTCAACATCACTAATTATTGGAGAAATGCAAATCAAAACTACAATGAGGTATCACCTCACACCAGTTAGAACGGGCATCATCAGAAAATCTACAAACAACAAATGCTGGAGAGGGTGTGGAGGGAAGGGAAGCCTCTTGCACTGTTGGTGGGAATGTAAATTGATACAGCCACTATGGAGAACAGTATGGAGGTTCCTTAAAAAAACTAAAAATAGAATTACCATATGACCCAGCAATCCCACTACTGGGCATATACCCAGAGAAAACCATAATTCAGAAAGACACATGCACCCCAATGTTCATTGCAGCACTATTTACAATAGCCAGGTCATGGAAGCAACCTAAATGCCCATCGACAGATGAACGGATAAAGAATATGTGGTACATATACACAATGGAATATTACTCAGCCATAAAAATAGAATGAAATTGGGTCATTTGTTGAGATGTGGATGGATCTAGAGACTGTCATACAGAGTGAAGTAAGTCAGAAAGAGAAAAACAAATATTGTATATTAACGCATATATGTGGAACCTAGGAAAATGGTACAGATGAATCAGTTTGCAGGGGAGAAATGGACACACAGATGTAGAGAACAGACATATGGACACCAAGGAGGGAAAGTGGGGTGGTGGTGGTGATGGGGTGAATTGGGAGATTGGAATTGACCTATACACACTAATATGTATAAAATAGATAACTAATAAGAACCTGCTGTATAAAAAGTAAATAAAATTCCAAAAAAAAAAAAAGAGTGATCCTGGAATCTCAGAGACCATCCCAAAATGGTTATGGCTTGGGTCACAGTTGAAAGAGTCTCTGCAGAGACCTCAGAACAGCCTCTTGTGCCATCTGTTGGTCTTCAGAAATTCCATCTATCTCTACCTTCAGCTCCCTCCCAGCTCCTCATATTTCCTGACCATCTCTCCTCTAGTTCTCTCTCCTGGAATTTTGGCAGTGACTTGCAAGGTGAACTTGCCCTAAGCCTCTGCTTCCTCTGGGTACCACGCAGGAGGAGGCTGTGGTGTGATGAGGAGTATGGCTTGGGTGTCCGGCTGACCTAGGCTTGAGTCCTGGCTCTATCACTCTTTTGATCTGTGATCCTGGGCTTTCCCTCAACCTCTCTAAGCGTTTTTTTGTTTGTTTTTTTGGTATATAAAATAGGGATAATAATAATTATCCATAAGATAAACTGAGATAATGGGAGGTATGGAAGCACTGACCAAGGGATTTGGGAGCTGGAGTGAGTTAAGAGAACTAGGGTGTAAAGATAACTGACTCCTTCCCAAGCCACTAACTAAATTCTGTTTATGTATGCTCCTTCATCAGAGTTTGTGGCATAGTCATCTGCTCAAAACTTAAAAGTGAGAGGGAATTTTGTTCCCAAGGTCATAAATCTTAGCCAGCCCTGCTCTTTGATACAGCATGGTCTCTGTCAGCCCCAAAACAATACCCTTTTATCCAAATACTATTAGGTAAAATGAGATAGGGCCGTGACCTTGGGCTTCTGCGTGAGATGTAGAAGACCACATTTACTAGTTATTTTAGCGTACGTTATTTCCAGGAAAGATTTTCACTGATTACCAATATCTATTTTATGTTATGTCTTAGTTTCTTTTTCAGCGAATGTTATTTTTCTGAATTTGTCCCTAAACTCTATTTAGGAGTCTGTACCTCCCAAACTATGTGCACTTTACAACTGTGATTTTTTTTTTTTTTTTTTTACTATCTATCTCTGTGCTTGATTTGCTCCCTGGTTTACCTTTGGTTTTGACTTCCAATGAGATGTTCTTCTCTTCTGCCTAAGGAAACAGTGAGAAGCACAGAAAGTTAGGGGCTTACTTAATAGTTTTGGAATGTGCATCTGTCCCAAAATAGGAACTGTGACCAAGAATATGGTTGTCGTATTTTTAATACAGATTTGCGTAGTCCTTTTTTCCCCTTTTTATCTAACCATACGTGTTGAGTAGAAAACTTAAGAGTGAACGAGTAAAGTAGACAACTCATGAATCTCTAGTCATCTAGAATAAAGGCCTTTGATATTATATAAGGGGCAAGGGAACATTGGCTCCACACACTGAATTAGGAACATCTGCATCCATGAGAACTTGAACAAGAGACCTGGAATATTGCCACTTTCATTCTGCCTTTCACGTGCTCCTAAGTGTTCACGTAATGGAGGGTCAGAAATAGCGTGGATACTCCAAATAGTGCTTTAAAGACTGAACTGTATTACATCAATTTAAATTTTTTATGCCGGAAAAGTAGGAAAAGATGGGAATTTCTCCTGAGAAGTCCATCTATTGGATAAAATCAGAGGTCTGTTGGAAAAGAAATACCACGAGGACTGAAGTGCCAATGGACATTTTGCTTTAGAGTAAAAGCTTTAGCGCAACACAGAGGCTGCATGGTATGATGGCCGAAAGGTAGGACTCTGATTTCAAATCCAGCCTCTGCCACTTTCCAGCCTGGTGACCTGCGACAAGTCACTTACCATCTCAGCCTCAGTTTCCTCACCTGTAAAGTGAGGATGGCAGTAATGCTGATATCAGAGTTTTGTCGTGAGGAATAAGTGAGTTAATATATATAACACTCTTAGAGCAGTGTCTGGCACAAGGTGAGCACGTTGCACGTCTTTCCTCTTGTTATTGGTTTTGTTCCTACCCCACCCCCATCGGGCCGCTACCACCACTCTAATTACTTCTACCAACTCGTCTATGGCTACCTTACGGCCATACTACCTCTCGGGTTTTGGCATCGGCTTGGGTTGAGTTCTAGCTCTGACTATTTAAGTCTAAAAGTCTCCGTGTCTGTATTTGTAAAATAGCAGTGTTAATAGTGTGCTTCCCAGGGTCCTGGTGAAGGTGACACCAGGATAGTGCGTGTGGGGCACTGTGCCCGTGCCTGGAGCCATCGGTGCTTGTTGCTGTCTTATCGTTACTGCGGTGTCTCGCAGCCAAGGTGTCACCCACAGAGCACTGGGCTCCGTGGTGAGTTGTGTCAAAAGCAATTTGTTCTTATTAATAAGCTGTCAGTGCTTGAGTATTATTTTTAAAAGGTAATTGGAACTAAGTCAAGGTTATCCCGACATAGCGTTGCTGTTGGCTTCTGTATTGAGAAGTGGGCAAGCGCTTGGAGGGTGGGAACACCCCGGGTATAACTGCTGGAACACGGGTCCTGCATTTGAAAGTTGAGTGCTTTGTGTGAGGCAGAAAGCAAGCGTGAGAACCACTGGCCCGGGGGTGCTGGCCTTTCTGCCATAGAGGGTACTGTTCACAGTCTTCCATGTTCATGGCAAACTTCTGTTCCTGTGCTTGTCAGACCAAAGCGCCACCCTCCCCAAACCCAACCATTTTTATCCTGTCCAAGCATATGTAGGTACCAAAGAAATACTTGTTTTTACTCTTAAAATCACTTTCCTTATACATTAAACAGCTACTGTGACTTGCCCTGACTTTACCCATTAATAAATATCTACTGAGTGCCTGTTAAGAGAAAGCTATTATTGGGCTTATGAAGATAACTCAGAGAATGTCCGTTTAAGAAGATTATAATCAAGTTTGAGAGACAGGTTGTGTACACAGAACTGTAGCAGAAAAACATTGGTTCTAGTGTTCTTTTTCTTTTTTAGCTTCCATTTTTAAACTTTTACATTCAGGAAAAGTAATACATTGTTTATAGCTTGGTCCTTAATTCTTTGTTGTTCAGTGTAAAAGTAATACATACTCATTGTATAAAATTTAGAAAATATATAAAAATGAAAAAGGAACAGAAAACATTATCTATTCATCAACTAGAAATAACCATTTGAATGTTTTTAGTTATTTTTCATCTTTTATGTGGGTGAAATCATTATCTGTATTTATATCCTTTAAAAAAAATTTAGCCATTATATAATCATTATTTCCCTAAGTTAAGATACTTTATAAGTATAATTTTAATAGTTTAATAATATTTCTTCACATATGACTTATAATTCATAACCACTCTCACTATATGTTGGATATTTTGGTTGATTCTGATTTTTCTTTATTATACATAATATAGTAATAAAATCTTGGTGTGTGAGTCATCTGTATTTCTGAAACATAGATTCCCATAGGTAGAATTATTCAAAGAGTAGAAATATTTGTAATGTTATTAATACATGTGGCTTTGTTGCTTTTTGGCAAAGATATTTAACCTAACAAAGATTTTGACTCTGATTTGAATATTTATTGCCTTAGCCTGAATGTTTATTACCTTAGGTCCTTAGCCTTTGCAGATCTAACATCCCAAGTATTGACTATTCAAGAATGACTCCAAAGGAGAGGGGGGAAATATACACGTGTGTGTGTGTGTGTGTGTGTGTGTGTGTGTGTGTGTATCTGAATCACTTTGCTGTACACCAGAAACTAGCACAACATTGTAAATCAGCTATACTTTGGTTAAAAAAAAAACTAAAAAAAAAAAGAATGACTCCAAAGTTCATGACATAAGTAGTTTGCATATTTACTGAAGCACAAAATTTAATCACAGGGGCCTTGAGGCTGGTGTACACAGTTGAGTCCCTTGACTAGTGAGTGACCAAGGCTGCCTAGCACATTTCGCTGGGGCTTCATGGTTCTTTCTGCAATACCTCTCATATATTGCTTTAAAAATTAATTTTTTTAAACGTAGAGAACTTTTGTGAACACTGAAAAAGCCATTAATTTATAGTATACAAACATGCATAGAAAATCTGTGACTGTCAGAGAAATGTGACTCAAGAAAAAACAAGTGTGTACAGATATTTTCATATTAGAAAATTGAAGATTTACTATCTAATTGTTTGATAGCTTGTATTAACCTGTCACTTCTAGAAAATAAATACAATTTCATTTTTAGTGCCAGCTGAAGAAATTATTGTCTTTATAATAAGTCATGTGAGGGTTATATATATCTTTATAATAAAATATGAAAATAAGTACATTAATGAAGTCATCAGACAATGAGCTGCAACAGATATTTCCCCACTTGCATTAATTTTAAAAGAAGCTCTTTGTATTTTGGTGGGAATGTCTTACTCTAGCTAGGAAGGAAAGTGTGTGGAAAACAGTTTAACCAGTGTCTAGGAAGGAGTCAGAGAACACACGAGACATTGCTTAGACCACTCACAAGTTAGTCTCTGTTTCATCTTGTACTTCTAAGTGGAACCACCCACCCTGCCAGCCCCCAGCATCACAGTCTAGAGCAGCCTCCCGCCTACCCACTTTGTTTGAACTATTCCCCTTGAGGTTCCTTTTTCTTCTTTCGGTGACAGGGAGGTGGTGGTAGCTACAGTTGCTTCCTATCTGGCCCCCCAAATGTTTCTTGCTTTTATTTCACAGTCCCTTGGCAAACTGTCACCCCCAACTTTTCCGATCCTAGGACCTGCCTTTTCTTCCCTCCCCTGATAGGGTCTCAGACATATGTGAAATGGGGCCCCCTCTTTGTTGGGACTCATGTTTCTGCACCTTTCATATAGTGATCTGGCCTTGTGGCCCTGCACAGTATGTTAAAGGACTGGAATCAGTCTGTAACGTGCCGACATCTCCCTAATGATACAGCTGTGGACAGAGATGGAGTCACATCTGTCCGGTTTCTGGCTTCTGGTGTAGCCTTCTTCCCCAGGCTCTGGGGGCCACGTGACCTCTAGCTAGCCAGCCTCTTGCCGTCTCTAAGACACAGCCGGAGCTGAGCAGAGGGACTGAGGCTGCCTCACACTCTGTAATTTGGCTTCAAGTCACCATTGTTGGCCTTGTGCCTCGGTTCTGATAACTGGACTCTTGTCTGGTTCCTGAGTGCCAGAATCCCATGGTAACCTGCCTTGTATCCCTGTGCCTTGTTTTTATCAGCCTCTCTCCCAGGGACTGAAGTCCTGCCCTGAAACAGTGACCGATGCACTTTCCTGATGTCAGCCACCCATTCTGCCTTTCTGGTTGGATTCCAGAGCGCCCTAGATTTCTCACTGTTCTACAGTGCCTACAGTCAGGAAGCCTCTGTTCTGGACACTTATCTCAGCAAACGGCAACTGTGTTCTTCCAGTCACTCAGGCCAAAACCTTGGACTCATCCTTAGCTCCTCCCGTTCTCTCACATCCCACATCTGAACCATCAGCAAATTCTTGGTTCTACATTAAAAATATAGCCAGACTCTGACTGCCCTGGTCTGAACCAGTGTCTTCTCTGCCCTGCATTCTTACAAAGAGCCTCCTGACTGGTGTGCTGGCTTCTGCCTGATCCCCTTTCAGTTATTCTCAACACTGCCATCTGAGTGATCCTTTAAAAAGATGAGCCAGATTATATCACTTCTCTTTTCAGAATCCTCCCGTGGCTTCCCATCTCACAGTGTAAAACCAAAGTGCAAAGTGCAGTCACTGCCCCATAAGGCCCATTACCTCTCTGCTCTTACCTGCTGCACATCTGTCCAGCACCCTTTCTCGTTCGCTCTGCTCTGGCCTTTTCCTCTGCTCCTTGGACCCTCCCTAGCATCTCGCTGCCAGGAATGCTCTCCCCCCAGAAATCTGAATGGCTTACTTCCTCACTTCTCTTAGCTCTTTATTCAAATATCTCCCTTCAGTGAGGCCTTCCCTCTTTAAAATCATAACCCCTCACCCTCTTTCCTGTTTTATTTTTTTCTCCTTCTCATTATCCAACATACTGTATATTTCTATTTATTTATCTTACTTGTATTCTGTTTCCTCCATTGGAATGTAAGCTCCATGAGGTCAAGGGCACTTTGGTTCACTGCTGTAATTCTAAAGTCTGGAACAGTGCCTGGCCATGGTATGAGTTCATTAAATATTTACTGAATGAATGAATCAGGTAGTTGAATATTTGCCGTGTGTAAGCGCTGTTCCAAGCATTTTATAAGCAGTATCTCATTTAATTCTCACAATAACCTTATGTGATGGTACTTTTGTGAATCCCATTTTGCTGATGAGAGAAGTGAGTCTAATTAGAGAGGTTAAGTGACTTGACCAAGAGGATGTGAGCACACACAAATAATTGGATAGGGCAGCATGTTAGAACAAACATAGACTTTTTTTTACTTGACAAATCTGCATTCAAGTCCCAGCTCTGCCAATTATTGGTTGAGTTAAAACCTCTTCAAGCTTTTTTTCTCAGTTATAAAAAATGGACAATGATTCTACTTCTCAGGTAGAAGGACTGTATGAGATCATGGGTATGTTATTTTCAAACATATTTTCTTGATTGCTGGTAAGGTTGACACTTTTTTCATATATTTATTGGCCATTCAGATGTCTTCTGGGAATTTCCTGTTTATAACCTTTGCCCAGTTTTCCTTCTTTTCCCCTTATCAAGTTGCAGGAGTTCTTTGAATATTAGATATACACATTGTCCTATGTGTTACAAATAATTTTGCTCACACTGTCATTTGTCTTTTGATAATGTTTTTGGAATACTCTTTTATTCATATATAGGAATACGTCAGAGATATTGCAGGTTCAGTTCCAGACCACTGCAATAAAGCAAATATTAATAAAGCACTCACACAAATTGTTTGGTTTCCCAGTGCGTATACAAGTTATGTTTACACTATATTGTAGCCTATTAAGTATAATAGCGTTATGTCTAAAAAAACAATGTACATACCTTCGTTAAAAATACTTTATTGCTAAAAAATGCTAACCATCATCTGAGCCTTCAGCAAGTGGTGATCTTTTTGCTGGTGGAGGGTCTCCGTATTGATGGCTGCTGACTGATCAGGGTGGTGGCTGCTGAAGGCTGGGAGGCTGTGACAACTTCTAAGAGAAGACAGCAGTGAAGTTTGCTGCATCAGTTGACTATTCCTTTCCCGAATGATTTCTCTGTAGCAGGCAATGCTGTTTGATAGCGTTTTACCCACAGCAGAACTTTCAGAATTGGAGTCCATCCTCTCAAACTCTGCTGCTGTTTTATTAACTAAGTTTATGTAATATTCCAGATCCTTCATGGTTATTTCAATAATCTTCATAGCATCTTCACCAGGAGTAGATTCCACCTCAAGAAATCCCTTTCTTTGCACATCCATAAGAAGCAACTTATGTTAAAATTTTATCATGAGGTTGCAGCAATTCAGTTACATCTTCAAGCTCCACTTCTAATTCTGGTTCTCTTGCTATTTCCACCATATCTGCAGTTACTTCCTCCACTGAAGTCTTGAATCTCCCAAAGGCATCCATGAGGGTTGGAATCAACTTCTTTTAACATTGATATTTTGACCTCTTCCCATGAATCATGAATATTCTTAATGGCATCTAGAATAGTGAATCCTTTCCAAAAGGTTTTCAATTGACTTTTGTCCAGATCCATTAGAGGAATCACTATCTATGGCAGCTATAGCCTTATGAAGTGTATTTCTTTCTGTTTTTTTCTTTCTTTTGGCCGCACCATGTGCACCATGCGAGATCTTAGTTCCCCAACCAGGGATTGAACCTGTGCCCCCTGCAGTGGAAGCACGGAGTCTTAACCACTGGACCACCAGGGAAGTCCCTGAAGTGCATTTCTTTTTTTCTTTTTTTTTTTTTTTTTTTTGCGGTATGTGGGCCTCTCACTGTTGTGGCCTCTCCCGTTGCGGAGCACAGGCTCTGGACCCGCAGGCTCAACGGCCATGGCTCATGGGCCCAGCCGCTCTGCGGCACATGGGATCGTCCCGGACCGGGGCACAAACCCATGTCCCCTGCATCAGCACGCAGACTCTCATCCACTGTGCCACCAGGGAAGCCCTGAAGTGTATTTCTTAAATAATAAGACTTGAAAATTGAAATTCCTCCTTAATCTATGGGCTGCAGAATGGATGTTGTGTTAGCACGTTCATACCTGCAAACACAACATTAATCTCATTGTACATCTCCATCAAAGCTCTTGGGTGACCATTTACCTTGTCAATGAGCAGTAATATTTTGAATGGAATCTTTTATTTTTTTTTTTCTGAGTAGTAGGTCTCAACAGTGGGCTTAAAATATTCAGCAAACATGTTGCCAACAGATGTGATGTCATCCAGGCTTTGTTGTTCCATTTATAGACCACAGGCAGAGTAAATTTAGCATAATTCTTAAGGGCCCTAGGATTTCGAGAATGGTAAATGAACATTGGCTTCAACTTCAAGTCACCAGCAGCATTAGCCCCTAACAAGAAAGTCAGCCTGTCCTTTGAAGCCAAGCATTGATTTCTCTCTAGCTATGAAAGTCCTAGATGGCATCGTCTTCCGATAGAAGGCTGTCCCATCTACACTGAAGATCTGTTGTTTGGTGTAGCCACCTTCATTAATGATCTTAGCTTGATCTTCTGGGTAACCTGCTGCAGCTTCTCCATCAACACTTGCTGGCTGCTTCACCTTGCACTTTTATGTTATGGAGGTGGCTTCTTTCTTTAAATCTCATGAACTAACCTCGGCTGGCTTCAAAAGTTTCTTCTGCAGCTTCCTTACCTCTCTCAGCCTTCATAGAATTGAAGAGAGTTAGGGCCTTGCTCTGGTTTAGGCTTCGGCCTAAGGGAATGTTGGGAATGGTTTGATATTCTGTCTAGACCACTGAAACTTTCTCCATATCACATAAGGCTATTTCGTTTTTTATCATCCATGTGTTCACAGGAGTCGCACCTTTAATTTCCTTCAAGAACTTTTCTTTTGCAGTCACAACTTGGCTAACTGGTGCAAGAAACCAAGCTTTTTGCCTTTTCCGGCCTTCATCATGCGTTCCTCACTAAGCTTAAGCATTTCTAGCTCTTGATTTAAAGTGAGAGACATGAGACTCTTCCTTTCACTTGAACACTTAGAGGCCATTGTAGGGTTATTAATTGGCCTAATTTCAATGTTGCTGTGTATCAGGGAATGGGGAGGCTGAGGAGAGGGAGCGAGATGGGGGAACGGCTGGTCAGTGGAGCAGTCAGAACACGCACAACATTTACTGTTTAAGCTTACTGTCTTATATGTGCACGGTCCATGGTACCCCAAAATAATTACAATAGTGACGTCAAAGATCACTGATCACAGATCACTGCAACCCATATAATCATAATGAAAAAGTTTGAAATTGCGAGAATTACCAAAATGTAACACAAAGACACAAGCGAGCAAACGCTGTTGGAAAAATGGCACCAGTAGACTTGCTCAATGCAGGGTTGCCACAAACCTTCAATTTGTAAAAAATGCAATATCCGCGAAGCACAATAAAAGCACGGTGTACCTGTAGTTAGCGGTCAAGTGTTAGTGATTGATCAAGCTAACGAGAATACAGATTTATTCATTCAACAAGTGCTGACTGAGTGCTAGGACTTTGTGGGATTCAGTTAGGACGGCTCTAAATCCTGCCTTTCAATTTGTATCACTGGTGGTGGCTCTCAGCTTTGGTTTTAGCAGGTTCTTGAAAGAGAATGTGTTTTCTCAGAGTCAAGTAGACCCAAACATTTCCCAGACTTTGGCCACATAATCAGAAATTTCAAGAGTCTTGAAATTTGTGGGTGTGGCTCCAAATGATCAGGTCTACACTGTCTTCTCCGTGGGCAGAGTCTTCTTTCCCCCTGCAACTCCGCGGCATGAATAGAGCAGATAACGAGGACTTCAGACTTGCCCTGTGGGGTGAGCTCAGGGCAGCGTCAGAAACTAGATGCATAGTTCATATGGTCAAAACCTGGGAGGCTCTTCTGAAATCGTGTGACATAGTATCAGGCCGCCAGCTCTGCAGGTCCTCGAAGGTCAGCATGGTGCAGCAGTGGGGACTGAGGGCAGCAGCCACATACCGCCCACCCCAGCTGCAGGTCTAGGTACGTCTGAATAGTAAATGTCCCGTGAATGAGTCACCAATGCTCCTGGTTTCACCCTCTAGTCCAGGTTTAGTTTGTGGAGACGTCTCATACAAGAACTGTCTTGTGAGCCTCTTGAGGGTTAAACAAATGGGTCTCTCAGAAACCTTTAATAATACAAAAGTCCTTTTTTTGAAAAAAAGCATCTTCAGTAAATCTCTTCCATAAATCTCTACAACCTGCCATCCAGTGCATCAAAATAAACACAATTTTCACGCTCTGTCTTGGTATCTCAGCGTGCGGTCAAGAGTGCAGTCCTTGGAGTCAGTCTGGGAATCTGATTACCAGTTTCCCCACTAACTGTCACTGGGACTTTAGACAAGATCCCTAACCTCTCTGTGCCTCAGTTCACTAGTCTGTGATGTGGCTACTAAGTAGTACCTAAGGGACTTCCCTGGTAGCTCAGTGGTTCAGACTCCGCGCTCCCAGTGCAGGGGCCCGGGTTCGATCCCTGGTCAGGGAACTAGATCCCACGTGCATGCTGCAACTAAGGAGCTGGTGAGCCACAACTAAGGAGCACGGCTGCCGCAACTAAGGAGCCAGCCTGCCACAACCAAGACCTGGCACAACCAAATAAATAAAATAAATATTAAAAAATAACAATAAAATAAAAAAATAGTACCTACTATAACATCGTTGTGAGGATTAAATTAGTTAGTACACGGGTGTCTTTAGAACAATGCCCAACACATAGTTATTGCTCAAGAAATGTTGCAAAGTTCCTGGTACAAACTCTCCTGTTGAGTGAAATACTAGAAGCTAGGCATACCAGCCTTCTAATTTAACTTCAATAAATTGTTGGTATCATTTTTCCCTCTTTCATTGCAAGTACCCTTTCAAGGGCTAGAGAACTAAGAATTTTTGCTGTTTATATAAAGCTGCTTAAATTCTGGACAGGCTAGTTACGTCTTACTCGTTCTTCACTGACTAGATGAAAACACTTTTGTGGAAAGTCTTCATTGGCTTCTCGTGGGGTCAGCTAGGCTATGTGCTGATCCCCTGACCCAGTGCAGCTTCTAGGAAAGGTAGAGGGAATATCCACGTAAAGAAGACAGACTTGGGTGGTGTCAGAGCCAGCACCAGGACAGAGCCCAGGTCTCTGGATTTCCTTGCATTTTGATTTCATGTTAAGTTCATACCGTATTAATATGAAATAATCTTCTTACCTTTGTCCTTGTTCCAGCCTCTGACTGCTGAATCATAAAAGAGAGTGAGAAGAGGCACTACATTTAAAGCAGTGATTGTCTCTAACTAAACTTAAATTCTCACACTTTTTGGCAGTAGGAACAACCAAAGTTTTGTTCTGATTTCCTGCAAAGTTTCACAATAGTCAGGAGTCAGAATTGGTCCCTATGTTATGAAACAGCCAGTTTTTATACTTTAGACTTTAAAAATGAAGCTTTAGTTGTTTATGATTACTTTGGATGTTTTCCAGGAGTCAGGATAACATCTGTAGAAGATTCTACACAGGCCTTGATGTCAGGTACCAAGGTGGTTTTCCCATTCAAAGGCAATAGTCTGTGCTTCAAGGAACTCCCTGGGTATAGAAATTGGCTGCCTCAGCAACAGCTAGCTAACTAACAAATTAGCCCTCTTCTGTCTTTACCCCCAGCCTCTTGGGGACGTGACCTCAGAAAGCTCTCCCCTATCCATGTTCTCCTGGAACCTTGGCAGAGACAGTCACCGTGGTAACTACCTTCTTTTATGCTAGTTTGCCTGAGTACAAGGGAAAACACTTCCCCACAGGCGTTAATTAGATAGAAGTTTAGCGGTGGTGAGGAGAAGAGTACAGTTACTGAGTACCTGACTATGCTTTGTGAACCCCGTATCATTTAATCCTCTCATTAGCCCTCTGAGATAAGCATTATTATCCCCATCTTACTGACATTTAAACAGTAACCGTACCCAAGGTCACCAAAGTGTTAAGTGTTGGAGTCCGGACTCAAACCCAGGTTTATCTGTCCCAGGCTTTTGCTTTTATTTTGCAAATTAAACAAGTATGGACACACTAAATCAATTCATTTTCAGTTAGGAAAGTGGTTTTTTGTGGTTTTTTTTGCGGTACGCGGGCCTCTCATTGTTGTGGCCTCTCCCGTTGCGGAGCACAGGCTGAGCAGCCATGGCTCACGGGCCCAGCCGCTCCGCAGCATGTTGGATCTTCCTGGACCGGGTCACGAACCCGCATCCGCTGCATCGGCAGGCGGACCCTCAACCACTGCGCCACCAGGGAAGCCCAGGAAAGTGTTTTATTCTTTCTTTTTCTCATCTGGGTAGATGCCTTTTTCTAGTCCCCGGGGGCCAACAGACGCCCATTTCAATGTGACTTTTGCTTGGTTCCTTCTCTTAGGTTACATCTGTTTGTTCACCTGTCAGCCACCTGAGAAGTCTTTTGCCTAGTTTAATCCTACTTTCCGCCCTTCCCTTGACTATCTAGGAAATCTCTCATTGGGTTAGTCTTAAGTCTCCCCTGAACTGAGATTTTCATACTGGAACTTGGTCAGGAAAAGCTAAAACTGGGATGCTAGAGCCACAAAGAAAAAGGCGGCTCAGATAACAAAAAAAAAGCACAAGACCAAAGGCAAGCAGGGTCCGAAAGATCAGGGAGCTAGTGAGGAAGGGGGCAGGGGTGGTCAACAAAAGCAGATACGGCCACACAGGTCGTAACTCTTCCCCAGCTGCCGTGGCTGCCACATCTGCCAGGATGCCTATGACCTAAAGAGCTCAGGGACTTGCTGTTGCATTAGAGGCTGTGCTTATCTCTTCTCAGTATCTCTCACCCACCATCTTGTCGTTCATGAAATTGCTCGACATGCTTTCTACCAGTCTGTGCCTGTTGGTCTCTAAGTAGTTTTCAGGGTTAATTTAGAATTAATTAATTTAGAACTATCATTTGAAAGGTTTGAAGCGGCTTATAAATTAAAATGTAACTCAAAATAAAGCAGAGAGAAGGACATTAAAAGGGCAACATTTATGGGAAGCAAAGCATAGCCTTGACTGGGCTTCTGCCAATAAAGGACGGCTCTAATTTGGAACAGGGATCTTTCCATATTGACTGCTTGCCCTGGCAGATGAAGCAGAATTTTTAGAACCAGAACAGACCCTGTAGCTCTTTTGATGCAACACTCTTATGTTATAGGTCAGAAACTTGAAAGCAAGAAAAAGTAGATGATTAGCTTAATGTTTCTCATCTAGTAGGTAGCTGATACCAGAATCAAATTCTTCTTACTTTGTCTAGAGTTTTTTAGCCACTCCATACCATTTGACCAGCACATTTACCCTTTATTTCTGAGTGCAGTGGAAAAGGAAATTTACTCCTTACTTCCTCCCTCCTTCCCTCCCTGCCTTCCTTCCTTCCTTCCAAACAAGATTACTACTGTTAGTATTTTAGTGCTACCACTTCTACCACTGCCTCTCCTGGTGAAAATGTACCGAATTTGTACCAGGCATCAGGCACTATTGCTAAGTACTTTGCATACATTGTTTACTCTTCCCGATAACCCCGAAGGTAGGTTCTGTTACTGTCTCTATTTAAGCGGGGGACAGAGGAGGCTAAGAATTACGAAGCTTCCCTAGATCTCACAGCCATAAATGGTAGCACCGGATTTCAAGTCCTGGCTGTTTGATTGTGGAGTTTGTGCTTGTAGCTACTAGCAATCCTTCCGGCAGTTTTTTTATTCTTTTGTTGAATTACTAAAACAGAACTGTTTTCTCTAAATGCAGAAGTTGAAACCTGTTGAGGAAATTCAACCAGAGTATTTTTTGAAGAAAAAAGAAACCATTTCCTGATTTCTTCATTTGTTAACCCTGTGACATCATTAGGGCTGGTACTAGCCGCCCTCTTGCCTTCACACACCAGAATGGAGTGAGATAGTTCTTTAGGAACTTCTGAGGCTGTTTGGATGGCCAGAAGCTCGACAAGCTCGACCTGCCTCTTTGATTCTCTCTGCCCTACATCCGGCCCTTGAAGCCTTACCATCCCAGCCACTGAGGAAAGGCACATGGCAAAGGCCCCACATCCAGTCCCTGCAGTAACTGTAGACAGTCTTCTCTTGATTCCGATCTGCTTTACTACAGACCCTGTCCTGCCCATTGTCAAAACTTTGGCTCTGAAACCCTGACTTTTAAGCTCCCTCTGACCCTTTGGACTTGTTTGTATTTGCCATGGATAGAAAAATCAGGAAATAGGAAATTCACCCAGCAAAGAGATCTTTGGGAGTGTGTTTGTCACTATAAGCAATGATACATAGATTAAAACAGTAATGAGATACCATGGGCAGGAGTGGTTGGCATATGGACTCAGGCTTTAGACAGCTTCGGTTCAAAGCCTGCTTCCACCCTTGCTGAGCTTTGCACTCAAGAACATAAGCTTTCTAAGCCTCAGTTTCCTCATCCATAAGATGGGGATAACATTAGTACCATCTCAAAAGGTTGTTGTAAAATTAAATGAGATGATGTATATGAAGCATATAGCACTGTGCCTGGAACATTGTAAATGCCAATAAAGGTTAATTATTATCAAAGTAATAATTTAGCCTTTTTGTTCATTAAAGTAGGAAAAAATTTGAGTTAATACTCAATGTTGGTGAGGGGATAATAAAATTTGTTCTTGTATATGTTATTACAGACATTGTAAATCTGTATACATCATTTTAAAAAAAATTTTATTTATTTCTGGCTGTGTTGGGTCTTCGTTGATGCGTGCGGGCTTTCTCTACTTGTGGTGAGCAGGGGCTACTCTTCGTTGCGGTGTGCAGGCTTCTCATTGCGGTGGCTTCTCTTGTTGCAGAGCACAGGGTCTAGGCACGCGGGCTTCAGTAGTTGTGGCGCACGGGCTTAGTTGCTCCGTGGCATGTGGGATCTTCCCAGACCAGGGATCGAACCCTTGTCCCCTGCATTAGCAGGCAGATTCTTAACCACTGCACCACCAGGGAAGTCCCAGTATATATCTTTTTGAAAGCAGTTTAAGAATATGCATGAAGTGTTAAGATATTCATATTCTTTCATGAATTCTACTTTTGGGACTCTAGCCTAAGAAAGTAATCCAAGGTGTGAAAAGAAAACTTTAGGTCTGATAATGCTGCAGTATTATTTGTCATAGCGAATAACTGACTTGAATAAAATATGATACATCTGCTCAGTATTAAAATTATGAGTTAAAGACTCTGCAGCTACATGGAAAAATACTTGTATTACTATATTAAAGGAACAATTTAAAAGGAGGTACAAAATTGTATGCACTGATGGTTGGAGGAGTATATGAAGTTTCTACACAGCTGCTAGGACATAACTGGTTTTTCCCTAGGGACTTTTTGACACTCCCACTGAGACATTAGTTTTTCTTGTTTTTGTTTTTTTAATGTGGCAAAAAAAAAAAAAAAAAAGTCAAGTAATGACCAAAATACAGAACCGAATCTCGTGTCTGAGTCTTCTCCCTGTTGCCAACCTCTAATCTCAGGCTGAGGGTAAACGATGGAGGATAGTGAGGGTTGAGGCAGGGCTCAGAGATGCTCTGAGGAGTCACTTGTGTCTTACATGGGCTTCTTCTCAGATTCTCAAACTTCTCTTTATAGACCTGGGGAGGGAGGTGGGGAGAGGGATGTGTGGGCATTAGTGTGATTTCTTATTCTTGACCTCACCACTGTCAGGGACATCCTCAGTGAAGTTCTTAACAGTTTCTTCAGCCACACATACATTATATTGATGTTTTAACACTTCTTTATAGTGATTATTTGGGAGAAGGAGTACTAAATTTTAGAAGTTAACCAAGTAGGCTGTAAATAAATCATTGCCTTTTTTTTTAACTTTTATTTTTAATTTAATTTATTTATTTATTATATTTTTGGCTGCTCCGCAGCAGCAGCAGCAGCATGTGGGATCCCAGTTCCCCGACCAGGGATCGAACCCACGCCCCCTGCACTGGAAGGGCAGAGTCTCAACCACTGGACTGCCAGAGATCCCAAATCACTGCTTTTTAAAAACTTATAATAGTAATCCATCCTCATACAAGTTCAAACAATCCAGTAATTAATGGGGTACAAAGTAAAAGTCCTGGCAAATGAGAGGTAGGTTAGTGATTAGAAAGAGTCTGGGATGTCTGTGGTCTCTTGTGCACATTACTTGATTATAAAAACAGCAATCTTTACTTTGGCTGATAAAAGTCTCATGTTTCCACAGGATGTAGCAAAACGTTCCCTGACCAAAATGTCTCTGTCAGGAGGGTCTTGTCAAAATGTCCAGCTTGGGAATACAGCTATGAAAAAACATGCACAGGGAACAAAAACACTGAGTGGAAACAGTGCTTGTGTTTGGGTGGTAGGATTATAATTCTACCTCCCCTCTTCTGTGTTCCTAATTTGTCTATAAAGTGGTTATAGTTCTTTTGTAATGAAAGTCCAACTTGACAGATATGTATCAAACACTATCTGTGTGCCAGACATTGTGCTTGATGCCAGAGATAGGGCAGTGACCCAGACAGGCATGGTCACTGCTTGGAGAAACTTCAGTCCAGTGGGAAATTGCAAATGATTTTACAAGTCATTGTGAGACCATGTGATAAACCCAGGGCGGAGGGGTTTAGAGAGCGTCTGGAACACATCTGAGGGGTGCCTACCCCAGACTGGGGGTAGGGGGAGCTCCAGGG
This sequence comes from Globicephala melas, assembly GCF_963455315.2. Lineage (NCBI taxonomy): Eukaryota > Metazoa > Chordata > Mammalia > Artiodactyla > Delphinidae > Globicephala > Globicephala melas. The sequence continues at coordinate 36,629,500 of NC_083315.2, forward strand.
AAGATTTCCTGGAGGAAGAGATGTCTGAGCTGGGACTTGAGGGCCATGTGACTGAAGGTTGGAGTGGGGAGTGTTCCAAGCAAAAGAAACAGCATCTGGCAAAGCTTGGAGGCGAGAGAAAGCGTGTCCTGTTTGAGGAACTGGAGGTTGGTGAGACTGGAGCATAGATTGCATGTGAAGTGGGGGTGGTGAGAGGTGAGACTGGAGGGTAGAACAGGGACCAGATTGCGAAGGATTTTACTTTCTTTTTAAGGGATTTAGATTTTGTCCTAAGGGCAATGTAAAGATACTGGGGAAATATTTCTTTATTTGCTTGTCTGCTTGCTCACTTATTTATTCTTCCAAATTAATTTTTATGTAAAAGTAATACATGTTTGTTTAAAAAACTCAAATAAAATAGAAGTATATAAAATGAAAAGTAAAAGTCTCCCTTTCTCTCCTTGACACTCTCCCCCAGTCTAATCCCCAGAGGTACTTATTGCCAAGGGTTCCTTTTGCACCCTTCCAGGAGTTTTCTGTGTATATGCAAGCATGTGTTGTGTGTGTGTGTGTGTGTGTGTGTGTGTATATATATATACACTTTATCTTTACACAAATGGAACCATGCCATAATAAATAACTTCCACCTTGAAGGCAAAACTTGAATGTCTTGGACATCATATCCGTACATAAAGATATGTATTCTTTTCAATGGCTGCATGGTATACTTTCACATAGCTATCCCATCATTCACTTAACCAGTCTCTTATTGAGGTCTAGACACCTAGACTGTCTAGTTTTTCACTATTACAAAGCAAACTGCAGTGAACGTTCTTGTTATATGTATCTTTGGGTATTTATGTAAGGGTAATACCTGTAGGATATGTTCCTAGAAGTAAAATAGCTGGGTAAGAGGATGTGTACATTTACAATTAAGGTAGATATTACCGAAATAGTCTCTATAGAGGTAGTTACACTTTCTGCTCCCACCAGCATTTTGAGAGTGTCTGTTTCTTCATATTGTCTGCACCACAGAATATACCTACTTTAAAAAATTGTGGTAAAAAATTAAAAAAAACCATAACATAAAATTTACCATCTTTACCATTTTTAACCATAAGTTCAGTAATGTCAAGTATATTTGCACTGTTGCGCAATCAGTAGCCAGAACTGTTTCATCTTGCAAAATAGAAACTCTGTTCTCATTAAATAACTCCCCATTTTCCTCTCCTCCCAGCCCCTGGTAACCACCATTCTACTTTCTCTCTGTGTGAATTTGACCACTCGAGGTCAAATTAGTGAAGTCTTACAGTATTTGTCTTTTTGTGACTGGCTTATTTTATTTAGCATAATGTCCTCCAGGTTCATCCATGTTGTATCATGTGACAAGATCACCTCCTTTTTACAGGCTGAATAGTATTCCATTGTATGTATATAACACATTTTGTTTACCCATTCATGCAGGGAAGGACACTTGGGTTGCTTCCACATCTTGGCTATTGTGAATAATGCTGCTGTAAACGTAGATGTGCAAGTATCTCTTTGAAATCCTACTTTCAGTTCTTTCCAATATACTCTTAGAAGTGGGATTGCTGGATCTTTTGGCAATTCTGTTTTATATTTTGGGGAACAGCCATATGGTTTTCCATACTGTCTATACCATTTTATATTCCCACCAACAGTGTACAGAGTTCTAATTTCTCCATATCCTCTCCAACACTTGTTACATTCTGTGGATTTCATAGTAGCCATCCTAATGTGTGTGAGATGATATCTCATTGTAGTTGATTTGCATTTCTCTAATGAAAAGTGATGTTAAGCATCTTTTCATGTACTTACTGGCCACTTGTATATTATCTTTGGAGAAACATCTATTCAAATTATATCCATCTTTCTAATCTTGGCTAATCTATTGGGTAAGAAATAGCATCTCATTGTTTCAATTGACATTCCTTTAATTATGAGTGAAATTTATTCATTCATTCAACAAATAAATATTGAGCAGCCCCTACTTGTCTGGCACTGTTCTAAGGTGCTAAGGACAATAACACAAAAGACAGGTTGAGCATCTCTATGTTTCTTTGACGGTTTGTATATCCTGTTCTGTAGACTATGTTTTTAAGTCTTTTGCCTGTTTTTCTGTTGAGTACTCTATCCTTTCATTGGTTTTTAAGACTTCTTTATTATGTATTAAGGAAATTGGCTTTTTGTGTATTGGGTTTCTGTTACTGTGTAACAAATTACCATGAGCTTCTGGCTCAAAACCACATGCATTTTATTATCTGACAGTTTCTGTAGGTGGGAAGTCTGGTACGGGTTATCTCGTTTCTCTGCTTCAGCGTCTCACCAGTCTGCAGTGCAGATACTGGATGAGTCTGTGGGCTCATCATAGGCTGAACCAAGAATGCGCTTCCCAGCTCCCTTGGGCAGAGTGTATTTCCTTGTGGTTGCAGGACTGAGGCGCCAGTTTCTTGCCTGCGACTCCCCTCAGCTCCTACAGGCCACCCACACTTGCTTGGCACGTGGGCTTCTCCAGCATGGCCATTAATGTCATGGCAGCTTACTTTTTCCAGGCCAGTGAAGAGGAGTCTCTCCAACGCCTCTGCTAGCAAGACAGAGGCTTTCAAATATCAGAACGGAATCACTCCATTGCCATATCCTATTGGTGAGAAAAAAGTCACAGATCCTGCCCACACTTAAGGGCAGGGAATTACACAAAGGCATGAACCAGGAGGTGGCGATCATCAGGAGACACCTTAGAGTCTGTCCACCACAATCTGCCATATATATTCCAAATATTTTCTCCATTTAGTAATTTTTTTTGGTTTGGGAGTTTTCTGTTCTGATTTTTATGAGGCAAATGTATTGATCTTTTTGTGACTTCCGTGTTATAATCTGTATGTTTAGAATGGCCTTTATCATGTCAAGATTTCTCAAACACTCACCCAATTTTTTTAACCCATATTAATACTAATACTCTAATACTGTTATTACTTTGGGATTTATTTTGTCTTGAGCCTTGAGACAGAGATCCCACCCTTTTTCTTCTGTGTCCAACCTGTTGTCTCAGTTCTTGAATAATTCATTTGTTATATGATTCTTTCTGGTTTTTTAAATTAATTAATTTTATTTATTATTTATTTTTGGCTGCACTGGGTCTTCATTGCTGCGTGTGGGCTTTCTCTAGTTGCGGCGAGCGGGGGCTACCCTTCGTTGCGGTGCACGGGCTTCTCATTGTGGTGGCTTTTCTTGTTGCAAAGCATGGGCTCTAGGTGTGCAGGTTTCAGTAGTTCTGGTGCACGGACTTAGTTGCTCTGAGACATGTGGGATCTTCCCGGACCAGGGATTGAACCTGTGTTCCCTGTGTTGGCAGGCGGATTCTTAACCACTGCGCCACCAGGGAAGTCCCTTTCTGTTTGTTTGGTTACATTGATATGGCTGCCCATTTCCTCTGTCCATTTCCATATCAGTGTAGTTACTGTAGCTTTGTAATATGCTCTTCAATTTTAATTTTAATTTTAGTTGTGTTTTGAATATATATGTATTTATATTCATGTGGTTCAGAATTAAAAATAATCAAGAGTGTGCAGTGAAAATACCCCTTCCATCTCTGTCCTAGTCACCCAGTTCACTCCCTACAGGCAACCCCTGTTATCAAGTTTGTTTATTCTTTCAGGGATTTTTTATGCAGTATTAGGAAATGTGAATATATAATTCACTTCACCCCACCCTTTTACCCAGAAGGTAGCTAACCATACACATTCCTGTACATTGCATTTTTCACTAATATATCTTAAAGATCTTTCTATATCAGCTCCCCAAGAGCATCCTTATTCTTATTTTGTTTTGGTTGGTTTGTTTCTGAGTGCACAGTATTCTATTGTATGGATTTACCATAATTTGTTCAATTAGTTCTCCAATGATGAACATTTAAGTTACAGACTTTAAAAAAAAGTTACAAACTAAGTTTCAATGAACAACCTTATACACATATAATTTTATACACATGCAAATATAACTGCGAGAAAAATTTCTAGGAGTGGAATTGCTGGGGCAATGAGTATATGCATTTATAGCTTTGATAGGTGTGTCAGTTCACACTCCATAGAAGTTGCACCAGTTTACATCCCTACCTGCCATGTATGAAAGTGCCTGTTTGCCCACATCCTCCCCAGCTCAGTGTTTTATCAACTGATCTTTGTCAGTCTTATAGATGAAAAATCATGTCTCTGTGTTCTTTTAAGTTACATTTCTCTTACTATGAGTGAGGCACATTTTTTCTTATGTTTATGTATTATGTATTACCTTTACTGTGAACAAGCTGTTCATTTCTTTTGCTCTTAATTCTTTAGGGTGGTTGATCTTTTTCTTATTGACTTTTTAGGAGCTCTTTATATATTAAAAAAGTAGACATTTATCTGTGTTATAAGTTGTAAATATTTTCCCAGTTTGCCGTTTGTCTTTTTTTGTGATGGGATTTTGTTTTTCCATGCAGACATTTACATTTTTTTATGTATCAAACTTTAATGTTTTTCAGTGGCTTCTAGGGCTTTGTAAGAAGTCTTCTTCTCTTTGTTTCTTTTAATACTTTGTGCCTTCATCTTTAGATTTAAAATCTTTGATCCATCAGGAGCTTATGCTAACATAGGGTATGCAATGTGAATCTGACTTAATTTTTTTTCAGTTTGCTAGCCAGTTGTCCCAACACTGTTTATTGAATAATCATCTTTTCTCCACTAATTTGAAATGCCACTTTTATCATATACTAAATTCCCACATGTGTTTGCTTATATTTCAAGACTTCCCGTTCTCTTTTATTGATTTATGTGTCTATTCATACACCAGAATCACAATGTTTTAACTGATTACTGTAGCTTTATATTACATTTTAAAATTCTAGTGGGATTTATTCACTCTCAAGCTTCTTTTCAGTGATTTTTCCAAGCTATTCTTGCATAGTTATTTTTCCAGGTGAACTTTAAAAATCGGCTTGTTAGGATCTATTTTTAAAAATCCTGTCATTAATGGGTTTTATGTAGTTGAATGATGTGATCAGATTTGTGTTTTAGGAAGATTACTCTGACTGCATTGTGAAAGCTAGATTGGAGGAAACAAGATTAGAGACAAAAAGACCAATTATAAGGCTGTTGCAGTAATTCCGGGGAATGGGTAGATGGGAAATTGAGGATAGTAGTAGATTTGAGAAATGTTTGGAAGGTCAGAGTGACCAGACATGGAGATGCCTGGGATGGGGAGGGGCTGGGAGGAGGTGCTCAAGGAGGACCCCAAACTTCCAGGGCTTGGCTGTGGGGTGGTGCCATTCCCAGACATTTGAAATACACGAGATAGAGCTGGTATGGGAGGAAGATGGCAGATTCGTTTCTAAACATGCTGGGTTTGAAATGCCTGCCAGGTAGTCCTAGAAGAGTTGTCCAGTGGGCTGTTGAACTACAAGTCTGAAGCTTTGGTGAGAGGTCCCTGCTGAAGATAAAGAGTTATACGACAGAGTCCTGAAGAAGGCCAGCACTTAAAGGATGGTCGGGAAGTTCAGGAGTCAGCACAGAAGACTGGAAAGAAATACCACAGTGGTAGGAAGGAAACTGGAGAGCATGGAGTCGCAGAAGCCAGAAGAAGAACATTTTCAAAAGAGAGTGAATTGTCAGTAATTTCAGATGGTTCTGAGAGGTCAGGTAACTTAAGAGCTGAAAAACGTCCAGTTGCATTTAGTAACAAGGAAAGTCAATGGTTATCTTGGGGAGAGAAGTTTCAGTGTAGTAGAGGGGTCGGGGGCTGAGGGGTGAGTGGGAGTTGAGGAGGTAGTTGAGGCAACTCCTTCATCAGGAAACTTAGCTGTGGAGAAGGGAAGAGACACAGGGGTGAGAGGAGAAGAACAGAGCATTAAGTTCTATTTCAAACACCACCCCCACCCCCCAGGGGAGAGGCTTGGCTGTGGTTAAATGGAGATGAGAGGGAGGCAGTGAAAGGGAAGAGGGTAGTGATCGTAGGCTTTGAGGACCAGGTAATTCTGAGATAGATATAAGGGCTTAGAGAAATTGGCCAAGATGAACTGTCTAGAAGGGAGTGATCCAGTTATAGCCTTGGTATATGTTCTCTGATGGTTTTTACTTTTGTTGAGTTTTCTAATATTTTTGTTTGGCTATTTTTTAAAAATTAATTAATTAATTACTGTATTTATTTTTGGCTGCGTTGGGTCTTTGTTGCTGCGCGCGGACTTTCTCTAGTTGCGGCGAGCGGGGGCTACCCTTTGTTGCGGTGCGCAGGCTTCTCATTGCGGTGGCTTCTCATGTTGCAGAGCGCAGGCTCTAGGTGCATGGGCTGCAGTAGTTGTGACACACGGGCTCAGTAGTTGTGGCTCACGGGCTCTAGAGCGCAGGTCCAGTAGTTGTGGCCCACAGGATTAGTTACTCTGTGGCATGTGGGATCTCCCAGACCAGGGCTCGAACCCGTGTCCCCTGCATTGGCAGGTGGATTCTTAACCACTGCACCACCAGGGAAGTCCCTGTTTGGCTATTTTTATATCTTGAGAATTTAGAGAAAGAACTTCTAAGAAATTGGAATCAGGTTTAGAAATTTAATTGGCAATTAAGTTAAAAAGGTACAGAACAGTGTATTAGTGTGCTACCATTTGTGTAAAAAAGGGTGGGGGTAGAAATAATATGTATTTGCTGTACATGCATAATCAGTAGTTGGAAGGAGTCACAAGAAACTAATAATGTAATTACCCATTGGGAGGTGGGGACTGGAGAGAGGGGAACAAGGGGTGGAGGTTGTCTCTTCACTGTCCATCTTTTATTTAAGAATGTAAATATATTTCTTATTTAAATAATTTGATCTAAGCGGGTTGGTTGTCTTTAAAAGTAATGGTTCCAGCAGAGCCTGAATTTTCTTAGTTACTGATGGCTCTAAGTGGGGTCCATCTGTTCTTCCATATCTAAGAACCACCAAGAAGCAAGTTCTTGCTTTATGCCTGTGAGGTGTGGACCTTTGCCTTTTCTCTACTCTTCCCCACTGGAGAACAGCAGCGCTGGGGAAGTGGGCAGTCCTAGATTTTGGTTTAGGGAAAAAGACTGTGCCCTGGCCTGGCATGTCCTGGCCCTACTATCCATAGTTCGACTGAGTGGGCTATTAAGGGTTCTGCACCCAATTCCATCATGGGCAAAAGGGGGTTCCCGACACCAACAAGCAATTCTCCTACCATTCAACTCAATTCTGACACCATCTTCCCAGAGACAGCATCAGGTGACACAGGTTAAGGACTCAGTCCTATATAAGACTGCCCCGCCTCTACACTTCAGACACCAGTTACAAGTCTAGGTCCCCGAGTTACCTACAACTTCTGTCCAACTTGGCTGTAAATCGGAGGTTCCCATGACCTCCTCCTCCTCCTTTGGATTCAATTAATTTAATAGAACAGCTCATAGAATTCAGGGAAACATTTACTTACACTTACCAGTTTATTATAAAAGAATATGATAAAGGATACAGATGAACATCCAGATGTAAGAGATGTGTAGGGCAAGGTATGTGGGAAAGGGGCACAGAGCTTCTGTGTCCTCTCCAGGACACACCACTGTCTTCACATCTCCATGTGTTCACCAACCCAGAATTTCTGCAAACCCTGTCCTCTTGGGTTTTTATGGAGGCTTCATTACAGAAGCATGATTGATTACATCATTGGCCATTGGCGATTGCTTCAACTTCCAGTCCCTCTCCCCTCTCTGGTGGTGCTGAGGGGGACACTAAAAGTTTCGACCCTCTAATCACAGGGTTGGTTCTCCAGACAACCAGCCCCTACCGTTAGGTGTGTTCCAAAAGTCACCTGATTAACATAACAAAAAACACCTTTGCTGCTCTCATCACTTAGGAAATTCCAAAGGAGCTCTGTGCCAGAAATGAGGAGGAAGACCAAATATGTTTTCCTTATTAAAAGTCACAACCCCACAGCTGTAAAGCTGGTCTATAGGGAAGAGAAAGGAGAAAGTGGGCAGTCATCATCCTGACACAGGCAGAAGTCTCCCACTGGTTGTCCCCTTCCCAGCTGTGGCACATCCCACTGACAGTTAATCCTATGACTTGTCAGTCTCTCCATGACCACAAATTATTTCCAGAAACTCCAAAACTTTTCAAAACATATCAAAAATTCCCTAAACACAAACAAGTGAAATACACAGAAAATGAAAAAAAAAATTTTTTTTAGCATTTCTCAATAAGTTTCTTGGTGGCTTTAGAGGAAACATCTGAATTATGGCATTGATGAACCATTTTACTTTTAATCTCTGTTTTATACTCCATGCGGATTGCACACCTCCACCGTTGGAGCATCAGATGAAATACAGTCACCTCAAAACTTTGAAATCCCACAAAAATAACCAAGTTCACTGATGATAATTTTCCTTATCCATTTTTTAGGGTACCAGGTAAAGTAGTTAGTTAGGGCTGTGTTAATGGTGCCTAATCTGAGAAGCTGAACCATAACATTCTGGCAGTTGAAGCTGATTGATCGCCGTTCCCTTTTCTGGGTTCTCACTGGTGGGTAGATGACTCAGGGAGCCGATGGAGGATCAGATCATTAGCTTTATTACCTTTATTACTAGCTGCTGGGTAGCTCCCAGAGCCCTTTTGGGCGGGGCTCTGGGATCAAAATGGGACATCCCTCCTCACGCCTCCCTCTTCCTGGAAGTGAGGCCCCCTGCGTGCCTGCGTAGGCAGGGCTGACCAGGCTTACCTCACCAGTCACAGGCCAGAGCTGGAGAAAGGCCCACCTTCCTTGTAAGGGAGAGACCCTGCCCTACTGTTGGGAACCAAGAAGCTGTCGGTAGCACATTCACCCATCCAAAGGAGGGGCCCGGTTCAGGATGGCAGCTCTCACCAGCTCACGTCTGAGTGGTTGGATTTCTCTCCCCTGTCTGTAGGCAGAGGGGAGCACTTGCAGGTGAGAAGAAAAGACTCCCTCCTTATGAGCCCTGCCAGTTTTTGTATTAGGTGACAAAAGGAATGCCAAACCCACTTAACCTGGAGTCTCCAAACAAGCACCCAGACTCATTTGCAGTTTGAACTCAAATTAAATGGAGAACCTGGTCCCACAGACAAATCCTCCTACTTTTGGTAACTTGGTTCCTCATGGAGAAGAATGACCTTATAATGATGAATTTTTAGAAACCTCTCATCTGGGCAGATTCCCCCAAGAGATTCCCCCAAGGATACTTTACAGCTCAGCCTAAGGGAAGATATACCAGAAGCAGGGCTGTATGAAAAAGGAGTGGCCTGCCTGGGAAAGTCATCGGGTCCCATCTCCTGTGGGGTCTAGTAGAGGCTGGATGGCTGCGGCAAGGGTGCTGCATAGTGGGATTGATAGGCCTGTAAGGGCGTTCCTAACTCTTGTGACTGACTGTATGAATCCAGGAGGAACAGGACACTATGTGTGCCTCTTCATGAGCAAGTAGTCGGGTGAGGAAAAGTACCCAAGGCTCTTTTAAATCAAAAACAGGATGTACATTTCGTTGTCTTTTTTAAAACTCAATATGCTTTGTTTAGAATTGCCATGTGCTGTTATATCTAACTAAATATTCCAGATTATTTTATTCCCTCTAGAAACATTTTCTTTTATGATATACCTTCCTAGTTCCTTTGTGAAATTATACACTTATTTTGTCCTTTAAAGTCATGTGAAGAAAAGTATTTTAGTAATAATTTTTGCAGGCCATATGGTAAAACACTTAGCTTTCATCTCTTTTTTTGCATGTCTGTAAGTTATTGGGTTAAAGCTGAAAAAAAGACACCCTTAATTTACTATAGTGTCACAATTTTAATTTTAAAAAATTAAACTTTTTATTTGAAAATGTAAAATATACCCTAAAGTAGAGAATAGAATAATGAACCCCCTTATACTCATCACCAGTCTTAATATTTTCCAGTTTTATTGAGGTATAATTGACATATAACATTGTATTAGTTTAAGGTATACAACATAATGATTTGCTCTGTGTATATATTGCAAAAAAATGATTACCACAATACACAGGGGAACAAGGTCATGAGGAAAGGCGGGCTTGGTGTGCTGCTGCCATTTCTTCCACCTTCAGTCTCTGCGCCTTTCGCCGAGCTTCCAACAGCACCGTGTTGGGACAGAGCATTCGGAGGTTCACAGCCTCAGTGGTCCGTAGGAGCCGCTATGAGGAGGGTCCAGGGAAGAATTTAGCATTTTCAGTGGAAAACAAGTGGCGGATACTAGCTATGATGACTTTGTACTTTGCGTCTGGATTTACAGCACCTTTCTTTATAGTAAGACACCAACTGCTTAAAAAATAATCCATGAGACAGATATGAAGAGGAGCATTTTGAGATGTGCTGTCTCTTTGAAAAAAGGATCAAACTCTTGAACTCAGCATCCTAGATATGTTTGTAAATAAACTTATGGCATAAATCCTTAATATCTCTTCTCTGAAATATAGAACATGATAATTAAGCATGTGCTTACTTTTATTTGGGTAATATTGCATTATTAGTTTCTTAATTAAATATGTATGTGATTTTAAAAAAAAATGATTACCACAATAAGTCTAGTTAACGTCCATCACCACACACAGTTACACATTTTTTTTTTCATTGATGGGAACTTTTAAGATCTACTATCTTAGCAACTTTCAAATATGTATTATGGTATTATTAGCTCTAGTCACCATGCCATACATTACATCCTCAGAACTTGTTTATCTTAAAACTGGAAGTTTGTGCCTTTTGACTGCCTCCACCCATTTCCCTCAATAATTTTCAACACTTTGTCAATTTTGTTGCATTTATCGCCCTTACTTTTTTTTTTTTAATTCCAAATTACAGATCTCTTTTAAACTCAGTGAAGTATCTTACCAAGTTTAATCAGGGTGGTGTATCTGGCGTGATTCAGCATGCAGCGAGACTGAAAGGAGAGGGAAGAAGGGCAGTCCGTGCCTACACATGACTCTTCCTCACCTCTGTCTCATACGGCAGGAAGAGGCAGGTGATGGGGTAAAGCCACGTTCAGGTGCTTTGACTCCTTTCCTACCGGACCTAAAATACCTATCTGACCCCTCTGGCCTCTGAGGACACCATTGGCCTTACTCTACTGGCCAGTTGCTTTCCTGTTTAACCTGCCTCTAGGCCAGGCACCTGCTGCCCTGCCCTGTCACTGCTCAAGTCTTAGCTCACAAAAACCAGTTCCTCCCTTCCACAGTTCCTTTCCATCATTCCATCATCACATAAGAAGCAAATCAGCTTCTTCTGGAGGAAATAAATGGGCAGACCCAATTTACCCAGAACTGATTTCTCTAGTCATGATCATATTAGGAGCCAAAGGGGAGCTGCACTCAACAGAAGGCCTCTCTTTCCACTGAAGACATTGCACCAGGCAGGAAGGCGGGGATGGGAATGGACAGTTTAAAACTTCTACCTCTGTGGGTGCTTGTGTGGTATTTCCTGGAAAGACAGTATAATATGCCTGCAGGGGCCTGGGGTCTGCATTAACCTCTGCCATGCCCATGCCCATCCCTGAGGATTTGAAGTGGAAATTCTTTTTATTATGGAAAATTTTAGCTATCCCCCAAAGTAGAAAGAATAGAATACTAAGCTCCCATATAGCCATCACCAGTTTCAATAATTCTCAACATTTTGTCATTTAAACTTTTTGATCATGCATCCTAGTAGTAAAAAAGAGTTTTGTATCCCCAATCTGGTTACGTTTTTGTTTGTTAGTTATATATACATACCCCTGTACTGTTGTATTATTACACAAAAAAAATAGAAAACTGAGTGGTGGAAACAGGGCTTCTAATATCTTCTCTACACCCTATATACATCACACACTCTGCTTTGGATCCTAATTATTTAGAAACATAATAATAATTCATCAAACGTGTGTTGGAACCCACTGTCACAGACACCATGTGGGGGCCGAGAGGGAAGGTGCTGGGGCAGAATAACAGGTCTCACCGCTTGCAGTCCGCTAGGTCAGCAGAATGTCACCCACCAACCTCTCCAGGTGAGATGCCTGTGCGAGCCCCACTGGGATATTGACCTTCTCAACTGCCTCTTCCGGGAACAAGAGCCCCGCTATGAACCCTAAACCCTGCACTCTGGGCATGTTTTATGCTTTGTTGTTATTTCTTATTTTTACAGATTATTCCTCCTGGTCCTCTGAGATAATTTTGACTGCTTTGATTTTTTTTTTTTCTGTTTGGACCTTTGCTGCCTTAAAAAACAAACTGTTTTATCAGTCATATTTTAGAGTAATCTTTATCCTTAGTTTATCTTATTAACTTTTCTTCCCTTTTACTTTTCATTTAAAAATAAGGACTAGGAAGGGGCAACACATGAGATACAGATATGGTGACAGGCCATGTCACAGGTTAGAAGGTTTGGGTGCCAGCACCTTCTCTGCTCTGCTCTGCTCTTTGTAGCTTCTTTTCATCCTCACAGCAGGACTCATTTGGTCCTTGGGAGAAGATTGGATCCCAAATTCAGTTGGCAAAAAAGGCATGGTCTCAATGTTAAAAATAAAATAAAAACTACCCACTCAGGTGATTCAGGGGCTCTGAGAGTCAAAGTACCCTGTAAAACTGGACTAAGACCAGCCTGAAGATAGTGTAGCACTGGCCACCTGCTGGGAGAAAAGCCTTACCTTATTCCCAGAAGTTAGGAGCCTTACAGTTTTGTGAACTCAAGATCTAGCCCACTGGCGTGGCTGAGCACCAGCTGCTGCCCAATTTTAACACTGCAGAGGGCAAAGGAAGAGGCTGGGGAGCTGAGGTCAGGGAGGGCTGGCAGAGCGCTGGCACGTCTGATCCTGGAGATTTGTAAAGTATTTTGAATTATATTTTAAGGTTGTTTTGTTTTGTTTTGATGGTGATATAATAGAGTCTCTAACCAAGCTATGAAATCCTTTTTATTCTGCTCGTTTTGTAAGGCAGAATTAAAATGCTCCATTTAGCCCCCAGGGAATGAATTAATAGCCTCTTCTTTGCAGTGGGCAGGTCTTCCTGACTCCCTCCCTCCCTTCATCATGAGAACCAAAGGAAGCCCTGGCTGTGGCTGGAATGATCCTGGAATGTGGCTGGGTTCCCAAGAGAGGCACAGTTGTCCCTTTGTTAGACTCTTTTTTAAAAGAGGGGACCTATAACGTCGCCCATTAACTATAGCCTGCATATAAATAAGAAGCGCTGCAAACTCAGGGAATCTGCCTTCCTGCCCTTTTAAAGTCTCCAGTCTTCCCCCCAGAGAAATGTATTCAGAACCAGGGGTTAGTCTTTCATGATCAAAAGAAGAGCTAAACAGCATTGTGGGCCGGCTGGAGGTCCTGTAGAGCAAATTAGTGAGTGCGAGGGTTACCTCAGAGCCAAGCATTAACACACCATGTCTAGTAGTGCCTTTATGATCTGTTAAACTTCTACCCAGTCTCCTGTTCCACCTCTAGCTCTACTGGGGAGGAGGGAAACAGATGGGAGCTCAAATATATAGAGTTATTTAGAAGGATTGAGGTAGCATTTTAATTCTGTAGGAGGAAGCATGGGAAGGTCAATAAATAGCCTTGGGACTTGTAGCTAACCTTTATAAAATATTGTCGGACACTTACCCCAAATGAGACTGTTGGATCCAATATAAAAGGTAAGTATGCTGTTTATACTGCAAGATAGCCAGATACCCTAGCAGGGCTCTTACCCTTTAATTGAATCTTGGGTCGTCAGTAGATTTATGAGAACATAATAAAATTTTGTCTGGAACATTTCTGGAAAAATATTTTTTATTTTTTCTGTATATGTCAGCAAAAATCCACTTACAATCTCAAAAATAAATGATTTTGTGTGGGTGACTGAGCAAAGGAGGCAAAATGGTGAGGTGAAGAGAACCCTGAAGGAGACTCAGAATCCTGAGTTCAAGTTGCCAGGCTGTGTGACGGTGAGAAAAAATCACTTCATCTCTCTGGGTCCTGGTTTCTCATCTGTAGAAGGAAAGCACGGAGCTGGATTCCATTATGGTCAGCAGTCCTTTTGCTTATCACTCTGATAAGCCAGCAGCCCTGTTCCCTTGTGTTGCTCATCCCCACCTTATTTTCACCTGCTCTGGGCTGAAAAGCCAGGTGGTCCAGTTTATTAGGCTCAGGTAAGGTGTAATGGAGAACCTGAGGGGCTCCCTTCCAAGTGCTCTCCTGGAGGGTTCTGTTTTTGTTGCTTAGAGACTCTCTTTGCTTCCTGGTTTGCTGCTGAGGTGGGTGAAGTTGTCACATAAATGACCCCTGGTTCAGGCTAGCACATTGTCCTCATACCGTAAAATAACGGTATCATCACATCCAGTGCAACTCCTGTCAGTATGTATTTCTAGTATTGACAGTGGTATTCCAGAAAAATATCTGTTGCTCTGACAGGATTTTTTTTTTTCTTGCGCTTTAGTTATCATAATGTCTACAAATGAAGCTACTGAGAGTTGTCTTATGTGGAATTGTTTCTGTTTGAGATAGTGATTGGGCATCCCCTTGTAAAGATACTGAGGTTATGGTATTCTGGATCAAGACTTTTCAGAGGAACCATTAATATGCTTAATCTCTGTCTTCTCAAATGTTTTAAATATATTTTTAAAAACTCAGTAGAACTTCTTACAGTGCAGGAATGTACTTGGCCATCCTACTAGCATTTAGAAATCTATATTTCACTTGAGAGAAGTTGCAAATTACATTTCTCCTTTTTTTAATAACATCGTATAGAAATACAGCTGTAAGTGAGAATTGATTTTGCTGCAAGAAAGAAGTGTGGCTTGGTCATTCACGTATAAAGAATATGCTATAGCATATATACCTTTAATAATGACAGTCTCCTTGAGTTGGCAATAAGCAGCTCTCCAATTCTCAAACTTCAGCTCATTCCATGACTAAACATGGGCTTAGTAGTAGGAATCTGCTTGTGGTTTGTTAGTCATGTAAGAAAGATCTGGGGTTTCTAATTAGCCACAAACTTAATGATCTGCCAGTGATGGGGTACGTCTGCTAAAAGAATCAATGCAAATGTAGGTCACATTGATAGATCAATAGTGTCTAATTAGAGGAAGTAATCTTCCTCCCAGGAAAGGTAAGGAAATCCAGCTGCCACGTTCAGCCATTCACCCCAGGCTGCAGCTTTCACAGGTGATGTGAGGTGACTGCATATGGTGCTGCATGTAAAGACACCTGCGTGAGGTCTCGGTCCTTGGGGGGAGTGCTCTGGGAGTGTGGTCCTGTCTGCCGTTGCCCTGCAAATCCACAACGCTGCTTCTTTTGGAGGATTCACGTGTCCTGTTTCATCTCGGAAAGAGTTCCGCTATCAGCATTAGCCATGTCGCCCCCGCCCTATCAGCCACCCTAATACCTGGAAACCTGAACCAATTTGCCATCCATGTAGAGGTATTTTCAGAAGCAATCAGGAGCATGCAATTCTGCAAAACGGGGAGAGCCTGAAACGGGGGCTCTCTGCAAGTGGACATTCAATTCCCAGAAGTACCTTGAACTGCTTTGAATTCGCCTCCTCCCCCCAAAGCCCAGCCACAGAAACTAAGTAAGAATTGCCTATGGCTAGCTACTTGCCAACTCAGGAAGCACCTGTACCCTCCCACCCCGGCCTCATTGTCCTTCACTGTTGAGGTCCGTGGAACCTTGGTGTTTGGTCTGTGCTCCACCTAGTCTACCCTCTCTCAGATTTGGGGACCTAAGCCCAGAATCCACCTTTCCCCTGCCTTGGGTTACCACTCGGTCATTCCTCTCCATGCTCAGGCCCTGGCAATTCAGTCACAATGTGAAACAGAATTCTCTGGCCACCCCTTCACTGCTCAGTTTCCTACTGAGAGCCTCCTGGTGCTAACCCTCACCCCTGCATTACCTCAGGCAGCCAGCAAGGACACTGCCACTCCCCATGTGCGGTTCCCATCCGCTTTCTAGTGCCTGGGGCCCTGCAGTAAGACCAATGCTGGCCTGGGCCTTGAAGCGTTTATTGGACCTCCCATCCCTATGTATTTCAGAATAAAAACTGTTACGCCATCCAGAACAAACAAACAAAAAGATAAGGAAATCCAGCTAAATTCTGATTTTTCCCACACTGAATACTTTGAATGTTATTGGACAGTCTCTCAAATAGAGTCTTCCTCTTCTGTGTTGTCCTTTTCTTGCTTGTATCCTAAGAATGTGCTCGGTCTACCTATGGGTAGTCCAGCACCGGATCCCAGATATCAGTGTGGAGGAGCTTTTGTATACGGGTGTGCAGGAGTCCTGTCTTCTCTACTTAGTGTCTGGGTCCCACGTTTTCAGATCGGGTGGTGCTTGTCAGAACCTGAGCCTGAGGCCCTCCTTAAAACATGTAGGCACCAATTTGCAGGCTCTTTTGACTTTACACTTCCCTCGTTGCTCTTCGTGAAAAGCAGGACTCTCCATCTCACTGCAGTCTCTCTGCCATCACTGCCACATCCGTCAGCTTTGCTACAGTACCAACCAATTCAAAAACTTTCAGCAAACCTTTGTTTTTCACTCATATTCCCTGCTGTGCTCTCCTCCCTGTATCTTCCCCTTCTGCAACTGAGGTTGAAGCAGCATCCGCTCTTTGGGACATGGCATTCTCATGGCAGAAGGAAGGGTGTGAGAGTTTCTGTTTGGACAAAATGTATATCACGTGTGCTCATGATCCATTGATTAAAGCAAGTCACAAGGCCCTGCCAACATTCTTTTTAGGCATTCATCCCAGATTGCAGCTTTCAGAGGTGACATGGCATGGGCAGCAGATGGGTGTGGGAGGCTCAGAATGCTGGAGGATGCCCCTAACGATGATGTCACTCCTGCTGTCCACAGAAGGGCTCTGCAGGGTGGCCTCACCTTTCACAAGATGCTCTCCAGTGTCCCACCACCTGGATATCCATCCTCCTTCTGATGCCCAGTGTATTGGCCTGCTTGACCTTCCCTAATAGAATACCACAGACTGGGTGGCTTAAACAACAGAAATTTATTTTTTCATAGTTCTGGAGGCTGCAAAGTTCAAAATCAAGGTGTTGGTAGTTTGGTTTCTATTGAGGACTCTCTTCCTGGCTTGCAGATGGCTGCCTTCTTGCTTTGTCCTCACATGGCCTTTCATCTGTGTGCGTGTCCTCCTGGTGTCTCTTCCTCTTCTTAAAAGGACACCAGTCCTAAAAAAAAAAAAAAAGAAGAAGAAGACACCAGTCCTATGGATTAGATCCTACCTTATGACCTCATTTAACCTTAATTACTTCCTTAAAGACCCCATCTCCAAATACAGTCACATTGGGGATTAGGGCTTTAATGCACAAATTCTGGGGGACACAGTTCAGTCTGTAACACCCAGTTTCCTTGGGATCAAGCAGCTTTCACACACATAATCTAATTTCGTTTTCTCAACAAGCCTGTGAGGAAGTTATCAGATGATCATTTCCACTTTACAGATAAGGAAGACAAACGAAGTAACTTGTTAGTAAGTGGAAGATTCTGGACTGAGACTGTTTTCTTTGATTCCAAACCACAAGTTCTTTGAACTGTATAATGGAGTTTTGGCCTTATGAATGTTGGAAATGAAATACTGTATGCTTATTGAATTAATAACTGTAAGGATTACATAATATATGGAAGATTGTTTACAAAATGTTAAGTACGGAAAATAGATCACAAAAGTAAATGTGCTATGGGTACCACCATGTAAAAACTATGGATAAAACTTGAAAAGGAACAGAAAAAATGAAGTACTTGACCTTCAGGGTGGTAGGGTTTTATTTCTTTTTTGTATTAAAGTTAGCTTAAGAAATACATTTTTAAATAACAGAATTTTAGCTCTTATCAAGGACGAGATTGGAAGTTGGTGGGAACAGGAGAACTGTGTGTCTGTTTGTCCCTAGCTTTCTGGGATCCAGAGACTTAGGCCAACTGCCAAACACCATAGTGTTTAACAGACTCCTTCACTGTGAAACCTCCTCCAGTTCCAGCTTCCTGGGCTGAACTGCTCTAGTTCATTTGATGGGCAAGACCCTGTGAGTTGAGAGGGCTAAAGTCAAATATAGTGTGGAAGAAGATCAGCTACTACAGGGGCAGAGTTGAACTTGTGCCACGGTGAGGAAGAGAAGAAAATTTCAAATGTGGCCAGAGATTTCCCCCTCCACACACACACACACTGAGTCCAAGTAATAATAGAGGATCTGGGCCAGCAGGGGTTAAGGCAAAACAGGCAAGTGTAAATAGAAAATATATGTGTAGTAGGAAGTTCAGAAGACATTCCAAGAGCTTTCTGCTTTTTGGATCCCCCCCCTTTATTTTTAATTTTATTATTTTGGCCACGCCGTGCGGCATGCGGGATCTCAGTTACCCTGCAGTGGAAGCACAGAGTCTTAACCACTGCACCGCCGGGGAAGTCCCCTTGGATCCCCTTCTAAAGACCCTCGGTGCCCCTTCTGTAGGCTGGCCTCTGGGAGCTCAGTCTGGCAGTAGTTGTGCTCTACGACTCCTAGAGGAAAATGTTATTTTCAAGTACAGTTAACATTCGTGTGATTTTATTACCAGAGAGTCCTCCCTTTTCTTTTATCCTGGAACAAAGTAATCTGTCTCTTAAAAATTATGTCTGCTGTGTAAGCAGGTCCTGATAAAGTGTGCCTTGGGTATTCATCCTCTTGATTAACAAAGGTGTTTCAACTTATCACTCCCTAGATTAGTGTGCTGTCTTGTCTGAGATCAACATCCATCTTACCTATCACAATGGATGTTTTTCTTCCAGTACCAGAGGTTGTTCCTCAGTAAGATCTCTTTATTTTAGGAGTTAATAGATTTGGATTGTAAAACTAGAGAACTGAGACAGGCTGGGACCTGGGACCCTTTGCTGACAGAACTGTTCAACTAAACTAGTCCAGACATTTTATCAGTCCACTCGGGAGAAATAGGAGTCATTCCCAAATCCGATATAAGAAAATCTGTGTGTTTATAACAAAGAAAAATTAGCGACCAATTCTTAACTAAAAGAAGCTCCCCCAGAAAGACATACTCCGTCAGAGGATTCCTTTCATAGTAAGCTAGGTATTTGACATATGATTCAGTTTACATAAAAGAAAATCTGTTTTCATGTATTTCACAAACATCTCTGGCATAATATTGTATACACATTGCCCCATTATGTGAGGTAGAATGGTCCAGCCTAGGATTTGGTTTTTGCTTGTGACCACCTAGAGGGATGAGATAAAGAGGATGGGAGGGAGACACAAGAGGAAGGGGATATGGGGATATACGTATGCATATAGCTGATTCACTTTGTAATACAGCAGAAACTAACACAGCACTGTAAAGCAATTATACTCCAACAAAGATGTTAAAAAAAAAAAAAGGTTGCCTTTTATCATGCCAAACTCAAAAATGTTAAGAATGTCACCCAAGCCTCCATTAATAAAAGATTTTGTATTTATTGACCATGGATTTATCTTGAATCTGTTTGTATTTTCATTTGTACCATTTGGGGTATAAATGAGTTGATAATGAGTTGTGTGTTTCCCACTTGTATTCAGGTAGTATTCTTTTTTCTCGCCTTGACTCAGGGGTCACAAACTCAGATGTCTAACATAAGAAGTCAGCTACTCTCAATTTCAGTCCCCATTGCCAAGTGGGAATTTGGGACCAGTGTGGCCAAGATGTTCAGATTTTTCACTAGAAGCCCCAAACCTGAATTTTTAAACATTGTCGAGTCAATCAAAAATATAAAAAGACACCGTATAGAGCAAGTAGTCCCCAGTCCCCAGGAGGTATCCCATTTTATTTCTGGATGCCACATCTATGTTTCTGAACACTGCACGCTGTAGGTACTCAGTTCGCTTCTGTCTTAAGTATACCTCTTTTATATTTCATGCTTATCTCCTAATTCCTGGGATTTGATGTATGAGTCCATAGTCTCCAAATTGTGACAACTTTTAATATATCATTCTTTCAGCTTTCATCTTCACACACTAAAGACTATTTTAAATTATTCTGTAATGATGTAGAAACAGCTCCATGTGCTGCATTTTATTTACCTTGACTCAAGGCACAGTCATAGACACCAGTAAAATTATAAAGTCAGCCTTGTCATCTGTTGTTGTGATCAGTTGGTGTTCTTGAGGGTGAGTGGCAATGTCACGGTCACAGGCCAACTCTCTCCCTTCTCTCCACAGCCGGCGTTCCACCCAGCTGACAGCGTGCGCGGAACCCGCCACCATGGGCTGGTGGAGAGGCCGTCCCGGACCCGCTTCCACCCCCTCCACCGACGGTCTGGGGACAAGCCAGGACGACAAATATCCTTTTTCATTGTCTGAGGAGAGGACAAGTTTTGAAAGGTTTTCAGGATGTATCTTCCCTGTCATTCCCCTTTGGCCTCAAAATCTTCATTTTATCTGATGAACAGAGGCAAGAAAAATAAGTGAGTTGGAAACCAGAAACATCTCCGCAGGTAAAAATTGGAAGGATCATTGTAGATGTTTACTTTATGAAAGTGTCAATAAAGTTCAGTTTAATGAAGTAACTGAACATAAACAACATGTAATTCAGCCCCACTGCAAGGCCTTCTCAGCATTTTCTTCAGAAATCAGCAGTCAAAATTAAACGTGACTTTGAATCAGGTTAGATAGATTTAATCTGTCCAGCCAAAACAAACAGACAGATAGGTGATTTGTTTTTATTTCTGTTGACCCACTGACCTGCTGCTAGAACTTACAGAAGAAATTTTATATGATTTTCTATTTATGGAGTTTCAAACTCAATAGATGACAACTAAAATATAAAGCTGGTATTTAGGAAAATCTTACGTAGTGATATTCACTCACACCAAATCCTATGCTATTAAGTAGGAAGAAAAAAAGGAGATTGTGAATTCATCTGACAATTTTATTTTTGAGGCCAGAGTGGGGTGTGCTGCTCGGGGTCCAGCATTGTGCTCAGGGCTTTTGGAAACAGACCTGAGCTGGATTTTGTGGGAGGAGGGCCTGAGTTCTCACTTCACTCTTCTCACCCGCAGGGGTGGAGGAAGACGAGAAAGGCGGGGTAAGTCTTACTGCAGAGCTGGATTCCTGGCAGTGATGGTAGAGTTCGCTTCACCAGCCTAGAAACCAGGAAGTGGGGGGAGGACGCTTATGTTTACTGAGCACCTACCCATGCCAGACACTGTGCTGGGCAGTTCATATGTCATTTAGTCCTCAATACTTACTGAGCAGTTTACTTTTTTTAACCCCCATTTTCCAATGAGGAAACTGAGTGTCAGAGTAACTTGCCCAAAATTCCACTGCTGAGGTTGGAGGGGCCCAGATTCAGCCCAGGTCAAGCTGACCCCCCAGCCTGAGCCCCTCCCTCGCTACAGCACTCAGTGGTCCCCAGGACCACACTGAAGAGAGACCCCCTGGGAGGAGTTGCGGGGGGGGGAGGGTGGGGGCGGGGGTGGGGGGTGGGGTCGCACAGAGGAAACCACTGCTTCTCTTGCCCTTGGGCTTCTTGCAGTTTTCTGTCAATGTGAGGCGAGGGTAATGACCCCAATGAATGTTTACTTCTCCTCTCTTCCACCCCCAGGGACACACCACATTTGGTCCACTGAGATACCTTGACTTCTAATTTTGTGTATCATGTGACCATTATCTGGGAAAATGAAGTTGATAACTAATTTTTCCAATTTCTTTCTGGGAGGCGAGAATTCTACCATTTAACCACCAATACCCCTCAAATTCCTTTCTGGAATGTGTAGTAACTTTTACATAGAATGCAAAAGGAAAGGAGAATTCAGGCAGTACTTCAGCTAATTCACATGTGTGCGGGTGGAGTAGTACCTGGAACCATTGTCTAAATTGCTTGGAATTTTCAAGTAAAAGAGTGTTTCTTGATGTAACTAACATTGTATCTTTTTCTAATTTCTCAATTCCCTCTTTCCCTTGTAGGTGTTCTCTCTGAATATTATAATACATATAGATATATTTATAGCTATTTCAAATCCTTTTTGCAGCAAGTATAGTCTAAATATATGCATATACTCACAGCTTTTTAAACTAGAGGACTGTCTAGAAGAGGAGGAGATTGAAGAAAAGCAACGGAGAAAAATGTTCATTCACTTAACAGTTAGTGTTAGGCACCATTTAGACACTATAGGTATCATGGGAAACATAACGTAGTCCCTGCCCTCAAGTTGCTTGTAGTTCAGTGGGAGAGGCAGCTGGCCAAGCGAACGGTGTCAGCACAGTGTGGTGAGCTGCAGGTGATGCAGCTTAGGGGCTGTGCAAGCTCAGAGTAGCACAGCCTGCACCAGTCTGAAGGATAGGTAACAAGTGAGGGGATAGCATGTTTATTTATTTAACAGGTATTCACAGAGCCCCTTCTCTGTACAAGGTACTGTTCTAAGCACTGGGGACTCAGAGGTGTATGAGACAGACTTGTCCCTGCCTTCTTGAGTTTACAGTCCTGTGGGAGATGACAGACAACAAACAGGAGAAAAAAAAAAAAAGAAGAAATTATTAAAGGAAAATAACTTCAGGTGGTTGTGATATGCAGGGAGGAAGACAGCCGGGAGGAGATGTTTCAGATGGAGCGAACAGCTTGTGCAAAGTGCCGGAGGGAAGACTTCACTGTCTGTTCAGGTGACTCTATCTCTTTTCAGGTAATAAGTCATAGGTTAGAACTTGACTGTGTATACGGGTCAATTCATGAGAGCAGCAGCAAAGCAGATCAACTCCTAAGGGCAGGAGAAGCAAGAACCAAATAAATATACAGATGAATTAAAGTTGTTCATCAGACAGTGCAAGTCTGATTCACCGACCATGAGATGTCTCTCTGAAGCACCTAACGGGGGTCCTGGGACTGACATCTGCTGACTCAAAAGAGTTCTTTAGCGTAGGCCTGCCCATGAATAAACAGAGAGTCTCTTGAAGAATCAAGGGACCTTGAGCTCCTAGTAAAATATAAAAGTGGGATGATTTTATGTCGAAGATATGAATATATTCAGGAGAAGATGGGGAAGAGGGCTGCAATTCCATCTTTCCTTTCCTGGCCTGCATTCATTTGATTTTGCAATAATTTGCTTAAAATGGTTGCCTTTCTCACCGATCTATTACTTCCTTAATGAAGTTTTATTATTCGGAAGTATTAACACCGGTTTGAATCTTTGCTAGAACAAAGAGAAGAAATGTATTCAGAATTTTCTTCTTCCAGCTGTTTCTTGGCTTGGGTGTTATTTTAGAACGCGCACAGTGACTTAGAGAAGGGTTCAGTCCTATGATCTCAAATGAACATTGTTAACAGTGTGGGCACCACAAGCAGCGGAGATCTGGCACAAGGGCATTCCTCCCGCGGTGGGCAGTGGGCGGCCACCGTAGCAGGGAAGGCTGGCACAGTGGGCTCTGGGCTCTGCTGTTGGCATGGCGGCCGCCAGAAGCAGAGACCAGGGCACTGCCCACCTGAGATCTGGCCCAGGACTGTACTCAGGGCAGCAGAGAGGCGCTGCCTGGTCCCCAGCTGGGGGCCTGGGCCTGAGAACTCGGAGGAGAGGCTCTCCTACCTTCCTGCAGCTGCTCATGTCTTCAGCAGCCCTTCTCACTCCTCAAAGGCAGCAAACATGTATCCCAAACACCATCCTGTTGAATTTCTGAGCTATTAACATAAATTTACAGCAAATATAATATTATCTCAGACCTGTGGATAATACATTGAAGAAAAGGGGGACACACTGAAGAATCATAAGAAACGCCTTCCTCTAAAAGAGATGTGTTTTTAGGAAGAAAGAAAAACAAATGTTTAGAAATTTTCTGATTTACATTCCCAACAAGGTTTGAGAGTATATTGTGTCCAGAAAACTAGGGTGAACAGTCACGAAGAGATGCCTTAAGACCTGCCAAAGTTAGGAATGGCTTTCCTCTTTGGAATAGGCCTTGCTTTGATTCTTTTCATACAATGAGATGAAAATTTTAGGATGTCAGTTTATAGACCACTGTTTCTTTGAAATGCACGGCCTATTATATTTGAGAAATGTCGGGTTCTCTGTATCTTCTTGAAGCTTCACTTCAAGAAGTGAAGCTACAGCTTCTCTGTAGCTTCTTGAAGTTTATATTAGGGGTCTGAGAAGCCTGGCAGTTAAGAAACTTCTTGTCTTTAATCCAGGGTTTCCAAAACTTAGTTGATCACAAAATCCAGTTTTTACCTACCACCCATTAAGGATTTCCATCTTGGAGGATAAGGAAATGCTAGTTTTTAGAGTTTTAAGGGGAAAATAGTCAGACTTCAAAATCCCACATGCCGCCTATTTGTCACTCGCATGCTGAGGTAAACAGGAGGACATTTTCATACACACAGGGACTCAAAAAAGATCTCACTCATGTACCTCCCTTCATGTTTGACTTTTAGATGTATTCTGGCAGGACATAGTTGGAGGTAAAAGGACAAGAGGAAGTTGAGCGATGGTGAAGACATGGTTGAGAAATTAGGAAGGAACCAAATTGTGGTCAGTTTTATATGTTGAATCTGACCCTGGCACTTGTCTTGGTGGGTGGGTTCTATTAACCCACCAGACCTGGAGTTCACTTACCCCACCAGCTGCGTGGACCATCATGAACCTGCCCCACAAACTCTGCGCCTGGAGGAGCACGGAGTTGCAGAGGGCAGGAGAGAACATGGTCGCCCCTAGGCTGCTCAAGAAGGCAGTTCCTGAGCCCTGCCCCGGGTGCCCTTACCTCATGGGAACAGGAAGCCAAAAGAAGAACCCGGCTGTGCTCACCAGCCACGAGCAGGCAGCACAAGAAAGAGACAGGGTCGGACTTGTTTGGAGCTTCTGAGGCTCAGTGACCCCACCCATGGGGAAATGGGCCAGCAGGTGTCCTGTCATATCAGCAGAAGGGCTACTCCCCTTCCTTTGGGAAAGAGTGCGTGAGAACTTTCCCTCTGACCCTCCCCGAGCTGAGAAGGAGCAGGAGCCCCCTTGTCGATGGACTGAGGCAGGAGCACGAGGGGAAGGATTCTCCGCTACAGAACTGCAGGGACTTGGGGAGAGAGAGCAGCCCGGGATGACTGGCATTTCCACCTGGAGCACCTGGGTGGATGGCACCCTCCATTACATACGATGGACTCCTAGCAAGACGAGCAGGCGAGAGGCAAGATGATGAGTGGGGTTTTAGGTAGAATTTGAGGTACTTTTGGTGGAGAAGCTGAGTAGGCAGTTGGAAATTTGAGCCTGAAGTTCATGAGAACTGTTGGGAGCTGGAGGTATGGATTTATGAGTTACTGGACTGTGGATGATGGATGGAGCCAGAGGCATGGGTGGGACCAACCAAGGTGAGCATGGAAGGCAGGACACTCTTCCCAAAGTGGCTGTGCCCGGAGTCCCCAGCCTCTCGCCCTGCTCCCACTCTACATGGCACGCATGATACGGAGACCCCCCTCCCCATCCTGTAAGCAGATGTGGGCTGAGAGGCTGTGAGGTCACAGAAACTCTGGACCATCAGGGTTGAAGGCAGAAGAGGAGGAGCCAGAAGAGGAGTGCACAGGGGGATAAATAAAAAGGCCCATTATAATGTGGGATTGTTTGTTTTTGGATTTTTTTTTTTAATGTTGACCATTTATAAAGTCTTCATGGAATTTGCTACAATACTGCCTCCATTCCATGCCTTGGCTCCTTGGCCGGGAGGCATGTGGGATCCCGGCTCCCCAACCAGGGATCGAACCTGCACCCCCTGTGCCAGAAGGCAAAGTCTCAACCACTGGACCGCCAGGGAAGTCCCTGTGAGACTGTTTTTTGACTTAGGCTTAACTAATGTAGTGCTGGGTGAGGAGCTGATCTGGCTTGTTAAAAACCCTGTCACCTCTGCTGCTGTTCTGTTTGTTTGCTGGCAGCTAGCAAGCACTCTAGAAATGTTTGTTGAATTAAATGGTAAATTCAAGTTTGCAAATAAGGGTATTTTTTCTGTCTTTAGGATGTTCTTTAGGACATATTAGTGTTGTAGAGTAATTAAAGCCACCTGAACAAAATTTTCTGAAATCTTCAGAAGAACAAATAAACCTTTTGTAGGTTTTCTTCTGTTGAATTTAGCTGTAAGCTATTGACATTAGTGGTTACTAACATTAGTGGTTCTCTTGGTGCCAACAATTGTTGGGTTTTCGAATATCCATTAAGTGAGATGTGAATGGTGAGAACTGGGAGAGCTCAGAGGTCACATCTTTTAACTTTTGAAGCCTCAGCCTACTCATATTAAAATTTCAGGAATTTACTACATTTCCATGTTGTTAATACACATCAGAAAGGCTAAAATGCTGACTTACACCTCAACATTGAAATAATCGATGTTTGATCATTGCACTGCTATTACACCACTGCATTCTAATTTGTATTACAGGTTCCAGATAAGTGGACTTAAGGACTTTAAGGGTGACAGTGTCCTGAGGGAAGTGGTAAACTTCTGCTTCTGAAATTTATCTTTTCTGGACAGAGATTCATCAAACTCTGCAGGAAAGAGAAAGGCTCAATGCCTTCTCCCTAATGGCTCTGCCAACTGAGATACTGCTGTGCTTCCTCTCAGAGGGCCTTCTTATTTCTTTATCACCTTTTCCTCTTCTGTCTCCTTCTGCAGTCTGTTCTCATCTGTACTTTGCATACATTAAGCCTAATATTTGGTGTTGAAGAAATGTCTGCTCTCTTTTGAAAATAGCTCTGTTTTATTGCCTTGACTAAGATTCAGATTAAGAAAGAAGGTAACTAGACATGACAAAACTAATACACAGGAAGTGAACCTTGTGATCTTAATGCTTCTGGCAAAGGAAATATTTCATGAAGAGTTCATTAGCGCCCATGTTTTACTAATGCCAGATTCTGCCTGTAGGATAGGGTCCTTCTCCGTTGGTTCCCATTTCCTTCTGAGCCCTAGCTCAGAAGCCCTGGCTTCCTTTATACAGAATCATTGAAGATTTTTTAGCAGGAGAATAATATGATTTAAAACGTTTTAAGAAGGCTATTCTATATGTATAATTAACTAAATTAACCAAAATGGCTCTACTGTGCTCAGCATGTATAGTGTAGCATCACATTTGTTTTTCCGTATTTCCATTTCACCTGGAATATGTTCTAAGGCAGGCTAGACCCAGTGAAGAATACA
This sequence comes from Globicephala melas, assembly GCF_963455315.2. Lineage (NCBI taxonomy): Eukaryota > Metazoa > Chordata > Mammalia > Artiodactyla > Delphinidae > Globicephala > Globicephala melas. The sequence continues at coordinate 36,656,605 of NC_083315.2, forward strand.
GAAATTATAAAACGGGGCCCCTGACAACCCAAGGAAGTTCACATTTCTCCACAAACCTAATGCCGCTCTCTTTTAGTTATAAGAAACAGAAACCCTCAACTTGGAAAAAAGGAAATTTATTGGCTTATGTCACTAGAAGCCCAAGGGGCTAGATCCAGGGGTTTGTACAATAGCATCGAGATTCAGCATCTGTGAGGGGCTACCTCTGAATTGACTTCCAGGGAGGGAAACCCAGGTCCATGTGGTCCTCGGGCTCACCACGTCAGCTGGGGGCACTCCTTTTCCCCCTTGTTTGTATATGAGCCCATCCCTGAACCAGTCACAGGGGGATAAGTTACCTTGACTGGAAATATTGGGTCTGTGTACATTTTGTGGGGCAGGCAGGCCCACACAGAATGACAGCCTTACCAGGTTTCGGATCGGGGTGGAAGCAGTTCTTGAAAGTAAAAGATGTTGGGCAGGCAGAAAAAAAAAAAAAAGAAACACCCCATGTGAATCATGCAGAGATGGCACTGGTTAGAAGATAGAATAGATTTTTCCAGAGGAAGTTGATAAGACAAAGCATGGAGGAAGAGATGTCGGGTGTAGAGATAAAGATAAGAACCAAAAAAGTTGTTGAACTCCCCACGATTCCAGCCTCTTAGTTCTGCTTCAACTTTCCATTCATTATATTTTTCCTTTATTGAAAATTCTACTTTGATGGTAGTACATTTGGAGCTAATTACGCCTCGCAGCCCCTGGATGAGAGTTGGCCAAGGTAAGCAAGCCTTATTTTCAAAGATAGGGGGGGCATGTGCTATTTTTGGATGGTTTCGCTTTATTGTATCCACCTTGAATGTTGTTTTAGAAATTTCTAATCTAAAGCACAGGCTCTTGTTTTCTCTTATAAAACTTAAGTCTTTCCATGTATAATCATAGACTTATATGAAAGTCTAAAATTAAGTTATTTAAATCAATCTAGATCTTCATTTTAAAGACCAAATAGAAACACATTTGGAATACAATTACCAACATACTACTCTGATTTTTTATTCTTATATTTGAATATATAACGTGTCTTGGTAAGCTACTGAAAGAAACATAAGACTTTAGTAAGCTCCTAAAACTAATTTGCATAGTGGATTTGACCAAGGGTCTCTCTGAGTATTTTTGTATATAGAGAATATATACCAAAAAGTTGAGTGTTTTTGAATGCTGAGGGTGACAGAATATAAAATTAACTGAAAAGATTGTTACATCCGGTGGATGCATGGTATCATTTTCAGATCACCTAGTCAGATTTAAGAGGCATTTGAAATGTATGTATTGAGAAAATTTAGCTCTCTCGGTTGAGATCTATTCTCCGTCCATTCTCGGGGCAAACAGTGGCAGCACTTCCTGTGGATAATGTAGTCAGGACCTGGAAAAGATCGATATGAAGATGAATGACAGCTGGCCCCTACCTCAAGTAGGTTTTCAGCAGCGCTTAAGAATCTTGGGATCCACGGTTGTAGGATAAGCACAATATTTTGTTTTAAATCATAAAAAGATACCTCCAAATTGAGATTCTAAAAATTTGTATTCAAGAAAAATTGTCTTAGGCTTTCCAGAGCGGGAGGATTAGTCAAATTCATAGTTTCATAAACTGGGCTACTGTAACAGTTATATTCCTCTTCATGGGAGTCTGTGTGGGGTTGCAGCATTTCTGCTTCCAGTCCGGCCAGGCACCCGCATGCACACACTCCACGCACTCGGGGTATGTGACAAGGGGTAGTTTTTCACACATCTGGAGTAAGACCTCACATCCCCAGAGAGGAACTGGTCATAGATTTGAAACATTTCAAAAGGCATTCAAAGGTGCTTGTTGGACCTTTTAAAAAAAAACAAAAAAACCTTGTTATGTGCCCAGCTATCTCATTTGCTCCTGCTGTTCCCATGGATTTGTGATAGTTTTAATCATGGAAATCAGAAATCACAGGAACTGGAGAGGTCAGCCTTGCAGCTGGGTTAATAGAGGAGCCAGTTCTCAAACCCAGGCCGGAGGTTCTCCTTTGCTTCCCGTATATTGAACTTCTTTTTCTTTTTATGTTATTCTGGTTTTTAAAGGCAGCAGCCTCCTTGGAAGGAAGAGAAGCACCCTGGGTTCAGGCTAACATCTGCACTTAACAGGTACATGGCTTGTTTTCTAGTAGAAATAAACTTTAAGCCAGTCGCCTTGATTGTCCTGATGTTTTCTAATATATCATCCATTTGCCAGAGTACGTTTATATCAGTTGTGTTTATATGAAGTGTTTAAAAAAAAAAAAAGGAACCCAAATCTCCCACCAGGTCGTGAACGTCTGCTCAGGACACTGCAGCAGTGTGAGAACATGAGGTCTGAGTGGATAACAGGGTCTGCCTCTCTTAATCTGTGACCTTGAGCAAGTTATGTAGCTTCCCTATGCCTCAGTTTACTCATCTGGAAAAGGGAGATAACAGTGCCAATATCAAGGGGTGGTTGTGAGGATTAAATAAGATACATAAGGAACTTGGGAATCGTAAGTATTCAATATACATTAGCTATTAAATGATCACTTTGAGCTGGACCCCAGTGGTAAGTGTTCTACACAGGTCATTTTTTTTGATCCTGATAACATTCTACAAGAATGAGTAGTATTTTCTGTTCTAAGAGGTTATAAACGACTTTTCCAAGGCCACTTAGCTAATATGTGATGGAACTGGGATTTAAAAAAAAAAAAAAATTAGTGCAAAATTTTAACATATACAAAAAAGAGTTGGAAAGGAAAATAGTTATAAGAATTCCGTGTGCCCATCCTTCAGCTTCTATTTCTACCCCGCCGTCCCCCACACCCCCATCCCAGCACCGGCCAGATAAAGTATTTCACCTGTAAATATATCTAACAGTATAAGCCTGATAGGAACCTTTTTTAAAAAAAACATAACCACAATGCCATTATTACACTTAACAAAATTAACAGTAATTTCTAACATTATTTAATACCCAGTCGGTATTCAGATTTTCCCAGTTGTCTCTCTGCATTTGATTGATATTCTCCTGAGTCTTTTTGAATCTGTAAAGGAGCTAGAATCTGAACCCAGGGCTCTCTGATCCCAGAGTCCACACTCTTCCTGTTTTTCATGTAGGTTCTGAACCGCCTCTCCCTTTGTCTGAACACAACACAGCCATGGTGCACAGTCAAGCCACATGGCTTGGTGGCCACAGGAGGCCATCCCCTGGAACAGCCCACAAAGAAGCATTTTAGATTAATTTCAGGTCTCTCACAAGTTCTTTTTATGGCAGACAGTTTGACCCTTGGATGAGATAAGTAACTAATATCTCTTAGAGTCGAAGCTAAATATAAATTGGAGCTGTCTGGGAGAATTCTAGAAATTTGCTATAGTTCAACGGTTCCCAAAATGTTTGTCTTAAGACTCCTTTGCAATCTTAAAAGCCACTGAGGCCCTCAGTGTTTGTTTGTGTGAGTATATTTGTTTGTATTTCGCTATTGATATTGGAAATTAAATTGAGAGATTTATAGAAGATACTTATTAAATGCATTTAGAAATAAAATAACAATAATAAACTCATTGCATGTCGATAAATATCTTTTTTTAAGAAGCACAGTTATATTTTCTGAAACAAAAAAAATTTACTGAGAAGAGTGGCATTGTTGTACCTTTTACAAATCTCTTGAAGATAGCTCGATTCTCTGCTTGTGCATTCAGCCTGCGGTGACATCACAGGTCACAAGGCTGCTGGAAAACTACTGTGCTCATGAGAGAGCGAGAGTGAAAGGGCAAAGGACACATTAGGGTTATTTTGAAAGTTGTCTTGACCTTGCATTCTCCCTGGAAGGGTTTGAGAGTCACTGCTATCGGTGATCCTTCGTATAGGAGGAGTTATTCTCAGATGGGGAAAAGCTAGTGCAGCCACAGAGAATATACTGATCACAGCGATCTTCTGAGTTGTGAGGAAAACTGGGAAGTTTCTTAGAGGAAGCCGTGAATCCAGGGTCTGCCTTGTTGAACCAGATCATTATGCCATTAGCTTCAAAGGAAAAGATCATGCAAGTACAAATTACAGTCTTTTGGGTATGGGCCATCCTCAGAGGCTGTTACTGATCTAAGGGACTTCAGGTAGGTCCAGACCCCTCATTTTATGGATGATTGCAAATCTGTTATTCTTGCCTTCTTTCCTGTTGGTAATTTTCAGCAAAGAACATTGCATTTTCACTAAGGAAAAATGGATTTTCAGCCAGACTCTCTCCTCCCCCCATTAGGACCAATTCTGACTCTGCTCTTCACACGAGTGCTCTGAGCACCAAGCCCCAGGACCCCTATGGAGGAGGGGGCCAGTCGGCCTGGCCTGCCTCATACATGGGTAAGACATGCAGGCCCGATGCTAACAGCATCTGTGCCTTCTCATTCTGTCCTATGGGAACCGGGAGAGAGAAAAGCTTAAACCGCAAGTGCATTTCCCCGATTCGTGGTCCTCAGGGGAAAACTCCTGGCAGGGGAGATGTGTGTGTGCTCACGATGAAATAAGAATGGAGCTTCTCTCCTGCCTCTTCCTCTGCAAATTCTCTCTTCTTGGCATCTCTTGACCCTCCAGCTTCCTCTACTCCACACTCTTCCATTTTCAGGCCCTCATCATTTTTATAGGGACTCATAACAACTTGCTAACTGGTCTCCTTATTTCCAGTCTTATGTCCTCCCAATCCAGTTTTATGTTGGGTTCTCTGAAAGTCCTTTTTTCCCATCCAGAATCTGGACAAACTGAGAAATAAAAGTAGAAGTGATGGGTGGAGGTAAATACCACCTTTCTTCCTGACAAGAGGAAGTGACTTCTCTCTGTGGGTCTGTGGCTGTTAAGACTGAACCCCAGAGGGAGACTGACTCCCCCAGTGGCCAGCAGCACTGACCCAGGGCGCCCCCCGCAGGAGCATCGAGGTCAGACTGCAGGGCAGGGCCGGCAGGGAGGCTGCTCTCCGAGGGAAGGCACGCCCCTGGCCAGGAGGAGCGCGAGCCAGAGTGGAGCCGGCACCCCCCCACCCCCCCCCCACCCCCGCTCACTTGTTCCCCTCTTTGCTGCAGGTCATCATTCCACCTCCCTGGGGCCAGAGTGAGTAAAGGGGTGGAGAGAGGCCAGCGGGGACCAGGAGTGGGGAAAAGATTCATGCTGTCTGCTTCCAGAATGAACCCACATCTGATCATATTCCTCTCCTGCTTAAAATCTCAGTGCCACCCCCTCACCTCCCAGAGAGAGTCCAAATCTCTCAGTTTGGAATGACGCAGACTCCAGGATCTGGCCCTTGCCCACCTCTCTCCCTTCTCTCCTCACTCACCAGCCCCTCCCCACAAGTGGGTGAACTACTTCGGTTTCTATTAATGTTCCATCCTCTTCCCATCTCTTCCTCTCTTAACTTACTCCTGGCTCACCTGACCAGGGCCCTCAGCTTTGTCCCCACGTCTGTGGAGCCATCCTTGACCTTCCTCCCTTTGCCAGCCCAGAGCTCCCCATGTCCTTCTAACATCCCAAAGCTCCTACCTATAGATGGCCATCTCGGCACCTGTGTCACTTGACTGCCTTTCTCGTGAATGTGCTTCTCTCCTTCTGCTCCCTGGAGGTTTCTTACAGTCAGCGTCTTATGGTCTTACCTTCCGCACAGTGCCTGGCACAGAGGAGTCCTCAGTGAGGGAGAGTGTGGAGAAATTACTCAGTGGCTTATGTGTACAGAGCATACTCTAGTTGCTGAATCTAACCTGCATGTGAACCAAGTCTGGTTCACTAAGACAAAGACCAAGCCTGCCTTTCTGGAGTTTATAATCTAGTAGGAACAATGGTCCTGAACTATCCATTCCTTATGCACACTAACTCTTGTCCATAAATAGGGCTGTGTGTTTGGTCTTGAAATGGGATTAAATAAATCTTTGGCCAAGATAATGCTAGCTTTTCTAGTTTTCTTTACTTTTTAGGTAGTTTAAACCCTAAATAGTCTCTTTTCCTTCTGAGGAGAATATTCCAGGTCTTAAGTCCTTGCATATAGTAGGGATAGGATTTAATAATCCCTATATTGTTGTAATAATGCTGCATTTGTTCCCTTGGTGAAATTCAGAGATGCTACATTTACTCGAACAGTTTGTCAAGTATGAGCTCTTATAGAATTGGTTAGGACCGTCTAGCTGTTTCCACAAATGGGGATATGAGAGTAAAGCTGGCAGTTATGTTGGAATTGGATATGGGTCCACTGCTTACCACTTAGAGAGGTAGGATATATGGGAAGATGGAGTAGTTTAGCTTCCAGATAGGTAGGGTTATAGGTAGACTATAGGCATGTATAAGCCTAAACAAGGTGCAGCAAGCGCTTAGTCTCCCCGGATTGGGAGGGAACCAGACTGATAGTCTTTAACCTGGAACTCCCCAAAAAGAGCTGCATTTCTGCTTCTGACATTCCTTCATTCGTGTCACGCTCTGTTTAAAGTTTCCGCTTCTCTAGAAAGGGCCAAAGGCCTACAGAGAACAAGGTAACAAGATCTTGAGGCCTGCATGCAGAGAGAAAAAAAAAAAAAAAACACAAAACTATAAAGAAAGTGATTAATTGAGTGAAATATTTATGCCACGAGTGATGTAGCCTCTGAGGGAAGAGGTGAGAAATGTCAGAAGGTGTGAGTGAGGATGAATAAGAAAAGCAGAAGAATGTCAGTGTTGATCCTAGTAGACAGAGCAATACAAAAAGCAGAAAGAAAGAAATCCTGGAGCAGAATTCCTGGGTCACTCCTTTTCACATCAGCAGTTAGAAACCGTTGGGCCCCAATATCTCTCAACCGTGGAAGGTGGGCCGACCTCCAGCTTGGATGTCTGAACTGTGTGCCTCCTTCTGCAAAGTTGCCTTGCAAGTATAGCAGAACTCAGAAACACATCCAAATATGGATGTGTTTACATGGGAAAGCCAGTGTGTTTAAAATATTATTCAAGTCTCCAGGGATAGGAATTATTTCTGGAGAATTATATTTGTTGGTAGAAGCTGTTTTAAATAGTTTCATGTACTTTTCCCCCTGTCATTCATTAAAGTTTTTCATTTTCTTTCCTTTTGGACTTTAAAAATATCGGCTAGCTTTCCAAAAGGTATTTCTTATTATAGGACCAACCAAATAAAGTAAAGATTTAAAAAGTGATGGGAAAATATAATTGAAGCCCAGAATTAGGCTCCATAGCAGAAGCAATAACTGCTCTTTCCCTGGGAATCTTTCCTGAGCATAATGATGTAACCTCAGTTAATGTTCCCATTATTTATTTGCTTTTTTTTTATGAGCAGATGATAAGGGAGCATCTGCTCACAGCTTAACTACATAAACAATAAACTATGATACATTCATGAGCAGAGGTTTGTGTCCCAAGAAAACAAAGCCATTAGACTGATACGTAGTTAGTAATTTTCATAATGGTTATTGGGTTGCACGGCAATTAGGCATCCATGGTAAGCAGTTGATGTAAATTCTAGAAATAAACTTTTATACATCCAAACAAGATTTTTATAATTTCTCTCTTCTTGTTTAATTATCCAGAATTTATAAAGAGAAATATTGATCATTTCCCTGGCAGCATGTGCAGTTTAATTATCATTTCACAGGCGCACACACACACACACACACACACACAAACACACACACACACACACACCCAATGGGTAAGCATGAGGGCACTCTGTGACACTTGCCCCGTTTCCCTGTCCCATAGCCTAGGGACTGTCCCTATCTCCCCTCCACTCCTCACCAGCGAGTGGAGGAGGGGGCTGCGGTGGTCCCTGTCCTTTCAGGGGGCAGTCTAGAGCTACGGGCAGAAGAGGGCATGAGGGTTGTCGTCTTTGCACCCAGAGCGGTAGATGCTGAGTGTCACCAGCTTTGAGAACTATAGCCCTGAGCTCCTCCCCAGGAAAAGAGGCCTGCCTCCCACCTCAGTGACCTTGCCAGAGGCAACACCTTTGACCAGCGCAGTTAACTTTTTTTTTTTTAAAACATCTTTATTGGAGTAGAATTGCTTTACAATGGTGTGTTAGTTTCTGCTTTATAGCAAAGTGAATCAGTTATACATATACATATGTTACCATATCTCTTCCCTCTTGCATCTCTTTCCCTCCCACCCTCCCTATCCCACCCCTCTAGGTGGTCACAAAGCACTGAGCTGATCTCCCTGTGCTATGTGGCTGCTTCCCACTAGCTATCTATTTTACATTTGGTAGTGTATATATGTCCATGCCACTCTCTCACTTTGTCCCAGCTTACCCTTCCCCCTCCCCGTATCCTCAAGTCCATTCTCTAGTAGGTCTGTGTCTTGATTCCCATCTTACTGCTAGGTTCTTCGTGACCTTTTTTTTTTTCTCTTAGATTCCATATATATGTGTTAGCATACGGTATTTGTTTTTGTCTTTCTGACTTACTTCACTCTGTATGACAGACTCTAGGTCCATCCACCTCACTACAAATAACTCAATTTCATTTAACGTTTAAAATGCAAGTAACCCTGAAAGAAGCTTGACTGCACGGATAGGAGAAAGAGGGGGATGGCAAAAGCATCCCAGATCTAAAGCGGGGCAAGAGTGTCACCCGGATGACAGGAGGGCCCAGAATGGGGAGGCTGAAGCCAGAGGCTTCTTAAAGGACACACGCTGGTTAAGGGATCTACCCCCTGCCTCTGCCTCTATTCAGCAAATCAAGGCTGTGCTAGGAGTTATTTTAGATTCGTCAGGCATGGGAGTAGGGAGAGGGAACATGGTCTCCGTTACACTGGGTCAGCCCTCAGTGGCTCTGAGACTTCGAGGTTTCTTGGAACACAGATGCAGCCTTGGTCATGGCTGTTCCATCCCCTGTGGAACTGATATGAGTTTCCTCTGTTTCTAGATATCCAGTCACAACTCGTTCCTTTTTACTTTTATCCCTTTATTTATAGTTGTATCATATGATATTTTTTATCCAGTAGTGAAAATCCAGCCGTGGATATTTTGGTTATACGTTAGCTTGATGCTGACATATCAGTTATTGCCACCACCATCCTTCTAGTTACCTAAACTCTAAACCAGGAGTTAGTTGTCTTTAAATTACTCTCATTCCCATACCCCTCACACCCAGTCAGTAGCCCGGCCGTGTTCCTTCTCCCTGCAGGGTATCTCAGGTCTGCCGCCTCTTTTCTGTCCTCACTGGCAATAAATACCCTACTTCTTTCCTTCTTGCCTGGACTATTACAGTGGTTTTTCCACTTGGTCTCCCTGCCTTTAGGCTTTCTCCTTTCAATCCATCTTACACTGCTGCAAGAACAATCTCTCTAAAGCTTAGCTATAATCATGTCACTTCTCTAACCAAAACCTTCTATTCCCTGTATCAAGCCAGATTACTCACAGACACCTTCAGTCCAGCCTCATCTCCCCTTCCTCCCATCCTGAGCTCCAGCAAGACTACACCATTCTCTGCCCCTGCTGTACCCTCCCCCTCTTCCTTCTCCTCCTGTCTTTACACTGGGGCATCCCCTTCATCCTCATTCCTGAGTGTCTAAACTCCCAGGTGAAGCAAGTTGGACATTCTGAAGGCACACAGGCCGGAGTTCTGCTTCAGACTTCCTAGCGTGTGATCTTGGGGGTGATAATAGCCCCTGCCTCATGGGGTTGCTGTGGGGATGACCTGAGATCATCCATGTAAGTGCCTGGCACGTAATAAGAGAACAGTCACAGTGGCTCTTGTTATTATCATCCCCGTCATTGTCCTTCGTGGCTAACTCAGGTGCCACTTCCTCCACGAGGCTTTCTTTCTGTCCCAGTCTGAGAGGATATTATGTGGGGTGTCTGCTCCCCACTCAGGCAGTTCCACAAGGTAGCCATCAGTTGAGTGTGTTCCAGGGACAGGTCAGACTTACTACTTAAATGGAAAACTGGCCTTATTTATTAAACCCAGAGTGATTGGTGCCTTAATGATAAAGAGATGCTTCAACATACTATACCAGATTGCTGTGTCAAACTTCGTTTTTTATCTGTAATAGAATTGTCACTTTTTAAGTGATCTAAGTGGTTAAGTTCCCAATATGAGGGTCCCAGGGAAACCAAACCAGGAATCAGAAGCTTCTCCCCCTCCTTCTGATGTGCTGATCGTAGAGCCACACCTTCCGTCTCTCCGCACCTGTCTCCTAGTGTTCTGTTCACACTGCCTGTCTTTAGTAGGCGTGTTAGATCGTGACTAAGCTACAGCCTAGTCCAAGTCTCTCTAAGAGACCATCTGCAGTAAAGTCCTCTGAGCTGATTGTTTAAAATGTAGATTCCCGGGCCCATTCTCACAGCTTCTGAACCAAAATCTGTGCAGTTTGGGCCCACGAACTTGCATTTTAGCAAGCTTACCCAAATAGTCTTTATGTGCACTAAACAGAGTTTTAAATCACTAACTTGGATTCTGTTCTGTGGGCCTGAGAGAAATGCTGTCTTTATGAGTGTTCTTAATTTTTAATTTTAGTGCTTCTGGGGATTCTCAGTATTGTCCAGCCCGAGGGTGCCACTAAAATTTTATATCTTCTGCCTGTGTTATAGAATTTGCTTCCGTGTTCTATCTTCTCACCTACACTGTATCGTCTGGCCACACCTAGCAGTCAGTGCAGGAACTTAATTATGTTCAGTGTACAGTTATTAGACATTAGGCTTAAGTTTTATAGACTAATCAGGTTAACTTATAGGTTAAGCTTATTCAGAAACATATTTAAACCTGAAGTAAGTTATATTTAAAGGCTTAAAACTTAAAAATTTGTCCTGATCTTAACTGAAAACTCATATGGTATATTTGATTGCTCCACAGAGAATGCTAACGTATTACATTCTTGGCACGATTCTTTGGTTTTAGCTTAGAGCAATAGGATATACTCTACTTGTCATCTGCAATATATTTTATGGATCAGAATTCCTTACAAGTCAAATTTTTAAAACTTTGTGAATAGCTATCATATATACGATTTAAATTGACTGAGACTCCAGATAAGTTTCTTTTAAAAAAATATTTATTTATTTAATTTTTGGCTGCATTGGGGTGTCTTAGTTGTGGCATGCGGGATCTTCGTTGTGGCATGTGGGCTTCAGAGCACATGGGCCCTGTAGTTTGCAGCACACAGTCTCTAGTTCTGGCTCCCGTGCACAGTAGCTGCGGCGCTCGGGCTTAGCTGCCCCACGGCATGTGGGACCTTAGTTCCCCAACCAGGGATCAAACCTGCGTCCCCTACATTGGAAGGTGGATTCTTAACCACTGGACCACCAGGGAAGTCCCAAGTTTCTTTTTGTAAGAAATATAAATAACAGTACACAGCATGGAACTTCCAGTTTGTTTCTCTAGACACGCATGGTGAGTGTGAAACAGTGATGTAGACTTTTTTAGTTACTTCCCCTTCCCCCACAATAAAGCATTTGGAAGAGAGTTTCGATCTATATACTTCTTTTCTTTGTGATTTGGTTAGAGGTTCTCAGACTTTGTAAATTGTTCTTCTTTCAGGACAGAGGCAGTAAAAAATTTTAAGATGGAGATAATTTTAAATAAAAGTAGATAGGCACCAACTTTAGACTTAAATTAGCCATATCTATTTTAATTTTATTATAAATGCTAATGTACACTGATTTGACCATCAGTGTACCGAAATTGCCTTGGAATTTTCGAAATTCTATTTTGAATCAGAAAGACTTACTAATTCATGAATAAATAAAGGTGAAAGCACCACATAAAAGTGTTTTTTTTTTCTTTCCCACTAGGTTTCTGTGATGGTGAGAACGACGTACATGGGGAAGGTATGAACTGATTTCACCTACCTGTGCTGAGTGAGATACTGACTTTAGTATTCATAACCTTCTTTCAACATCTGAACTAGTTAATACTCATGTTTTCAGGACTTCCCAAAATGCTGACAACTGCTGAGGGGTTTAATTTTCTGAGATGCTCTATAAAATTAAGGCTAGCCATGATCAAGGCCACGAAAAAGGAAATGTGTGGTTAGATTACAAGGCTCCTCATCATCTGAGTCCCACAGTCCCACAGTCACAAGGTTGTGCAGGGAAGCAAAAGTTGTAATCACGTGAAAATATTAATAAATTGGTCACTTAAGCCATTAGTTGTTCCAATATCCTTCCTTCCTCAGCTGTCTTTCTCTGCCTGTTTAGAAAGTTTTGTGAGTCAGTAATTGACAGATATAAATAATGTGAGGAAAATGCAAACTGATTGCAGAATGAAATTGCAAATCTTGCAGAAGATAATGAGTTTCATAAAGCTGATTAAAGTAACGTTGGAGGGCTTCCCTGGTGCCGCAGTAGTTGGGAATCCGCCTGCCAATGCAGGGGACACGGGTTCAAGCCCTGGTCCGGGAAGATCCCACATGCCGCGGAGCAACTAAGCCTGTGCACCACAACTACTGAGCCTGCGCTCTAGAGCACGCAAGCCACAACTACTGAGCCCACGTGCCACAACTACTGAAGCCTGCGTGCCTAGAGCCTGTGCTGCGCGATGAGAGAGGCCACTGCAATGAGAAGCCCATGCATCGCAACAAAGAGTAGCCCCTGCTCGCCGCAGCTGGAGAAAGCCCACGTGCAGCAACGAAGACCCAATGCAGCCAAAAATAAATAAATAAAATAAATTTTTTTAAAAAAAGGTAATGTTGGAGATCTACTAAATGACTCTCGAAGCCATTGACAAATGAGGGTCTGACACAGTTCATTTATTCATTCGGTACCAGGCACTGTTTTCTTTTCCCTAAAATTTTATAATCTGGAATTTAGTTTTCATAATCTAGAAGTGAACAACTAAATTAGGTTTATGTATCGCAGCGGTCAGGACTCGTGGGGAATATGATAAATGAGGAGCATCTTGCACCAGAGGCACAATTCTCTTTCATCATCTTATATACTCGTTTCTGGGCAAGCCATTTTAGGCCATGAGTCAAACCATGAAAAGTTGAAACAGCAATAAATATCTAATCCACTAGGACAGAGATAAAGAAATGGCTTCAAGGTTGTTTGCATTCCCCCAATGACTTCTCTGAAGAATTCCCAACCAATCTTGGATATGAAGAGACTAAAAACAGTGAACTACTCTAAGGAAACAATCCCCTTTGCGGTGCTGGAATACACTCCAGCCATACTCCTGTGACCAAACTCTTACAAGAAGTAGCCTTGAGTCATGAAGCTACCTCACTCGGCCCTTGAAACTTTTCCTATCATCTAGCAGTACATTACAGAAACATTTTTTAATTCTTGAGTCATTGTATGGCTTTATAAAGGCTCTCAAACCTATTATTCCTGTCCTCCAGTTTGTTGAGAGAGGGCTGTAGGGCCAGTGTTTACCAGGTACTATTTTAAGCACTGCCCACCAGTGCACAAAATAAAGGCCCTGCCATCATGGAACTTACATTTCTGAAGCAGTTTACGTTGACAGTTAGACAAGTTAACAAGGAAGCCAAGAAAAGGAAGAAAACAAGAAGGTTGACAAAATAAGCTTTTCCAAAGAGAGTGGTTTGACGATCAGAATTAAGACACACCTGGGATCATTGATAAAGCCTGGAATATTTGAGCAGAAATGACTGCTGTTGTGATGGTGCTGAGTAGGTCACCTGTAAAGAGCATTGCCTCATTCTCAGAATCTACTCTGAAATTTCAGTCTGTTTGAAGTGGCTTCTCTCTGGGGTCTGTCATCCTGTGTGGGGCTAAGACAGGACAGTCATGACAGTCACCCTGGAGCTTACATGGTCACCAGAACCTAACAGCACTCGTAGTTCTGAGCGTCACCCGTCTCTCTAATGAATCCCCTTCCTAACATCAGATCCCTTAATTCCTGAGGGTTGGCCCTTTGTCTTCTTGTCTCTCTCTGAGAACAAGAAGTTTTCCCTTTTTTATGGCTCAGCACTCCTGTTTTACCTGGCAGAAAGCCCTGGATTGGTCCCTTGGTACAAAGCCAGGCTGTTTTACAGGCTTTAAGAGCCAGGAGAGGGCCCTTCAGCTGCCCAGCCTTAGTCCTCTGGGTTCTCAATTCCTCTTTATCCCCCACTCCCAGCTTATGACCAGGTAGCTTTACTGCCACCATGTCTTCCATGTAATATTCCTCTTCTCTCTTTGTTATCTTCCTCATTTCCTCTCTCCTGGATTTTTGTGGGTCTCTCCTCATCCCTTTTCTTCCATCCTCTCCTTGCCAAGTTTGAGGGCCCTTCCTGATCTGGCCTCGACCTTCCTACCCTTCTCCTTTACTTTCCCTACACTCCAGTTGAAAAGAGCAGCTCTGCTCAGTAGTCGTCCACCACTTCCTCTCTCTCTAGGCCTTTGTTCTTATTCCTCCCTCTCTGGGGATGTTCATTTCCTGTGTCCCTAAAGGGCTCGCCTCAGTGCCGAGCCCCAGAGGCCAGCGTGGGCTCTTCCTGGTCTACCCTTGAGCAGCACTGAGCCTTCGCTCTTGTGGGCCTCCCCCGGCTTCTCCTTCCGGACATGGGTATTCACATTTTGTCCTTTCCCCTGACTAGAGTATAAAGTCCTCAAGGGCTGAATCCATGTCTTACTCACCTATGCCACATCCATGGTAACGCTCAAAACACCTTCCCTAGTAGACAGGCAATAAATATGTGTTAAATCAATCATTTTTACAAAGATAATTGGTTCGGCCAAAGGTGGGATGGCTTCCTTCTAACACAGTGAATGTGCTTCTTCTCCCTTTTAGTTGTGTCTTTCCCCAGCCCACTGAAGGAAGAGAATCTGCTAAACATTCCCAAGCCACTGCCAAAACAGCTGTGGGAGACCAAGGAGGTGGGTGGACAGCTATGTTTGTTGTCACTGAATATTTGTACTTCAGAGGTCATCGTCAAATTCTGCTGAGGAGAAAACAAGAGGAATTGGGAAAAAAGGCAGAGCGGATGTCTGGGGACAGAGACAGGAAGAATGTACTAGGGAATGATGGTTCAAATAAAAATTATCATTGTTGATGAATTAGTACAGCGATCTCTTGCCTTCCTAATTTTCTGAATTTACTCATTCAGAAAAACCTGTTGGTCCTTCACATCTCATTTGTATTACAAGAAGCACTGAAACCTGGTTACAAGTCACAGGCAGATTTTTCTGTTTTGTAGCCAACACTGCCTTCCAGTCACCAGCTTCTGTCCAGAATTGCTGGTTTACCAGATACTACTTTCTTTAATCAAGGCCATTTGACCCGAGTCCTCCAGAAGTCAGAAAGGAAGTGCTCTGTTAAATGGTTTCTAAGAGCCTTTGAGTACTTGTCCCTGTCTCCACCATGGGTCTCTCTGTAAACTCACCTGCTGTGGAAGAGAGGGAGGTCCCAGCAGTACCTGAGTTGGCCTTTCTTCCCATAGAGAAGCTGTTGCCTTTGAAAGAAGACAGTGTGTCTGCCCTGGCCCTGAGATGTGCTGTTGCAGTTGCTTGTATTGTCTCGTGCTTGACCATCGCCACCTGTTCAGGCTTCCTTTAGTCAGTTCCAGTTTCTTCTGCCAAGTCTACCAAAGTCATCATTAGCATTAGGGTGGGCTTGAATGGTCTTTTGTAAAAGCAAGATGTTTTGATGTTTAGTCTTTTGGGGAATAAAAGAGATTTAAAATTCACATACTTAAACATAGGAGAAGCAGCCCACTGTCTTTGGCTATGGAGGCCCAGGTGGTTTTGGAGGCTTTTATCAGAGGACAACTGTATCTTCCCCACAAAGGGGGCAGTGGCATCCACTCTTCCCCAAATACCAGGGAAGATGTGCTCTCTCTGGGAAGAGGTGTTCGTCTCCTCTTTTAGTTCTTTTTTTGCCACACCACACGGCTTGCAGGATCTTAATTCCCTGACCAGGGGTTGAACCCAGGACGATGGTAGTGAAAGCGCCGAGTCCTGACCACTGGACTGCCAGGGAATTCCCCTCATCTCTCTTAGTTCTTATGGATTTGCAGTTCTCCATAAATCATTTCTGGGTGAAGAGTTGAGTCAATAGGTTCATTCATTTTATATATATATATATGTATAGCACCTGTTGCCAGGCATCCTGGGTGCAGGGATACAGCAATAAACAAAATGAAAATCGCCCCCATCCTGGAATTTAGATTCTAGTTGAAATATTTTTTTTCTTCTGACATTAATTTCCTCTTTCTTCATCCTGTTTTATTTTTCTCTTTTCTTCTTTTCCTCTCAGGCCAACTGGAAAATGAATGTTTATTTAAAAGCTCTGTATGAAAAACATTGGCCTTTTATAAGAAAATAATATTCATCTAGAAGATAAATTAAGAAAGCATCAAATTAAGAAAATTTGTTAATATTATGCCTCCGTTATGCCTGGAAAAGTCTAGTCAAAGCTTAAATGGCGGGCTTCCCTGGTGGCGCAGTGGTTGAGGGTCTGCCTGCCGATGCAGGGGACGCGGGTTCATGCCCCGGTCTGGGAAGAGCCCACATGCTGCGGAGCGGCTGGGCCCGTGAGCCATGGCCGCTGAGCCTGCGCATCCGGATCCTGTGCTCCGCAACGGGAGAGGCCACAACAGTGAGAGGCCCGCGTACCGGAAAAAAAAAAAAAAAAGCTTAAATGGGTGCCTTGTGGGGATGCTGTTTATATGTGCTGACTCTCATTTGCACTGACTAGAGTCCCAGGATACCTGCAAAGATGCTTTTTAAAAACTTGAATTTGGCTTGACAGTGAGTAAGCCCAGCTTTCTGTGTCTCTCCCCAGATCCAGTCCCTGTCAGGGCGCCCTCGATCCTGTGATGTCAGAGGTGGCAGGTAAGTAATGTTCTTTCAGTTCTTGGCTCGGAGGGCATCCTGAAGGTTTTCCCAAAAGGAAAGTCTTACTGCTTCATCAGAGAACTCTTGAGAAATTTCACTTGTTATACATAAGTTGAAAGTCAACTGAATTTTCACAAAACAACAGCTCCCTTTTGGTACTCATATATCATTTAAAGTAATTATATTACATAATTGCAATAACAAATAAAACCGCCATAAATACATTAGAGAATAACACAGCTGACTCTCAGTAAACACACAACTCCACGGGTAGAAGCAGAAGCATGCCCGCATTGAGAGGGGCCCACCAGCCTCGCACCTTTGGCAGCTGTGGGCCCCTGGCAACTTGCTGACACAGAAGTTAACTAAGGGAGTTTGTACAAATGTACTGAATGCCACAGAACCATACACTTAAAAGGGATAAATTTTATGTATGTATGTTTTACCACAATTTTTTTAAATTAATGGAAGATGCATAAATAGGAAAATTTGCAATATAAAAAGAATTTCTATGGAACAGTTAATTAACGTATTTAGGAGTATACAACTTTACTCCCTGAAAGATTTGAGACAGTTTTCAAAAATATGTGTAGTACTAAAAGATTAAGATGTTCTTGAGGAAATTGGGACCAAGGAAGAACACGGAGACGACAGTTAAGGAAGCCCACACGTTGACAGACACTGTGAAGACGCAAAGACAGAGCCCATCAGTGCCATCACTTGAGTGACACAGACGCTGGGCGATTCTCGCGCGGGTCTTCGCAGAGAGGACCGAGCCCTTGGGACACACAGCCGGTGTCCGGAGAGCACCAGGGCAGCCACCTGGGGCTGTTGACCACAGCATCCCTCAGGGCTGCCCCGCGGGCTTGGAACCAAAACCCGCTCAGAAGCGGCAGCTCTTTCCGGGGCCAAGATCATGTGGCTTGAAATCAGGACCCTTGCCTGATCTAGCTGAGTACAAGCACGCATTTCAGAGGGTCTGCAGAGGAACTAAATCTACATCAGGCCATCCTATTTATCATTCTCCCCAGTAAAGCCTTTTCTGGGTATCTAACTGCAGTGAGTTCAGGGCACTCCATACTCAGTAGCTGGAGTGCAGGCATTCTTTTTGGCTAGTTAAATATAAACGCATGTAATTAACAGCCCGCTGAGCCGAGATGATCAGAAATTCAAAAAGCCAGCCAGGACATGTGACTGGAGAGAAGACCAGCACCCCTAGAGGTGTAGGATGTCCCCACAGATAGGGCTGAGATTCTTCTCAAGGGCTCATTTTGGCTCAATCCTCAGACAAAGGAGTGATGGAGGCCCCAAAGGCCTACATTTCAGAAGGGGGCTACGGTACTTTAAACCCCTTGTCCCCACCCCCGAGAGTCTTGAAGGAGCTGTTTCTTAGATAAGGAAAGTTGCTTTCTTGTTCTTATGTTAGAGATAGAATTCTATTCAGTGATTCCTATTCATTCAGGTATTGATTGACCCCCTAATTCTAGGCACTGGGATACAGCAGTGAACAAAACAGATCAAGTCTCTGCTTTCAAGAAGCTAATGCTCTAGTGGAGCGAAATAGGCAAAAACAATTAAGCAAATAAATATATGTCATGCGTTGGTAAATGCAGTGAAGAAAAAGCACAGTAAGGAGAGAGGCAATGAAGGGTGTCTGGGATAAGATGATATGTCACCAGAACCTGGATGAAGAGGAGGGAAGGGCAGAGGGGACAGCAAGACCCTGAGTGCAAAGACCCTGAGGCGGGAGCATGCCTGCAGAGTATGGAGGCTGGTGTAGCCTGACTCAGAGTAAGGTCAGAATCATCAGAGGGTTTTGAACGAGGGAGAACATAATCTGCCTTATATCAGATCCAAGAGATGACTCCGGCAGGTCGCAACTATATTTGGAAAGTTACAACTTGTATTCCTCTCAATTGGAGAGAAATTGCTTTGAACGTCACTGACGACCTGGGTCGTGTTTGTCACAGTTACCTTCTCCATCCTTGCTCTGTGCCGCCAGACGCTGTTCAGCCTTCCCGCCCGCCTCCTTCTGCCTTCATTCCGACCTAAGCACCCATGGAGCTCTCTTCTCTCAATCAGAGAGCCCATCTGCCCTCATAGCAAGCAGCTCTGGGTTCTCAAGTTTATTTCCTAGTCCTTGGCCTTAACACTGCAACCAGCCATCCGAGAGACAAAGTATCACATTCAGTTTTTCTACAACCAAAATCATCCTTCTTCCTCATCCATCAAATCGGACACCTTTCCTGCTTCCCCATTTCTTTTCAAGCCTCCACAGTTATCCCAGTCCTACTTTACTAAGAAAAGAGAGACCATCAGGAATGAATGCTCAGCTTCCCTCCCGCCCCTACTTCCCCCCTCGCCATCCATTTTTATTTCTAGTCTTAGGGACACAGGTGTCCCTCTGTTCAAGACTGTTAGCCTCACCCATGTCCCTGACCCTTCCTGAGGCCTCTCTCTCCTGCTTATCCTTCCCTCTTCTATGTTTTCAGCCTTTCCCTCTCTACAAGGTTTTCTCTCTGCGTTTAAATATACTTAAGGATTCTGCACTAAAAAGTCCTTCCGTGACCCTGCATTCCCTTTTAGTTACTTCCTTCTCATTTCCAGAATTCTCAGCCACACTTTCTGAAAGAGTATTTACTCTTGAGGCCCCCTCACTGCTTGTCTATTCCTCAACCCACTGTGGCCGGGCTTCCACCCCCACTGTTCCGATGGAGCTGTCCTCAGGAGACATCCCATGACAGGTCCTCCCGTATTACAGAAACTCAGTGTCTAAAGCAGAATTCGTTGTCTGACCCCACCACCTACCCTTATCCCCAGTCTACTGGTGTGCCTCCGTGTTCCCTGTCCTGGTAGGGGTGGTTCCACCGGTCCCCATGGCAGAAAATCAGGAGTCATTCTTGAGTACTTGCTTAAATATCTCCAGAAGCCCTCGCTGTCTCTCCACCTCCATGCCCTCATTATGTCTAGTCTGATTTTCAGCAGCAGCATAACTCACCTCTCTGCCTCCAGGCTCTGCTTCTCACACCCTGTCCTCCCTCCCCCAAGTCTGTCCTAAGAATGATGATGTCTTCCCTGCTCTCAACCTTCCACTGGCTTCTTGTCATCAACGCATCAGTGTAAGCCTCATGTGCTTTCTGCCTCCTCCTCCAGGCCCATCTCCCATCATATCCACCCCTCCTAAACTTGACCTTCCTGCAGCAGCTAAGTTCCTAGGGCACACAATATAGTCACGTGCCTCTCTGCTTTGCCTGTGCTGGGAACTCTACCTGAAATGATTTCCCTGTTTAGAGTGTCTGAATTCTCGAGCCTTCCAACTCAGTTCAGACGTCCTCCAGGAAGCCCCCTCCAGCCTGCTGGTCATTCCCTCCATACCTTATACCATCAGGTTCTGTCACTGTACAGTAAGTCCCCTACACACGAACCTTCAAGTTGCAAACTCTCAAAGATGTGAACGTGCGTTCACATGTCCAGTCACGTAAGTTAGTTCACGTATCTGGTGTACATGGTCACGTGCGTGCATCCTCTACAAGTGGTTGTGCTTTTGTGCTCTTTACAGTACTGTTTAGAGTACAGTCCTACAGTGTCTTTACTTCAAGCCCAGCATGTCCGGAAGCAAGCGTAAAAGCAGTGGTATATAGCCAGTCGTGGTAGTTGGGTATCTAGGCTAACTTTGTTGGACTTACAAACAAATTGGACTTATGAACGCGCTCTCAGGATGGAACTCGTTCGTACGTAGGGGACTTACTGCACTACTGAATGGTATTATGTTGCAAGTTGTTTTCTTTATGGCTCTTTCTCTCTGCTCTGTCGGAGTCTCTTGAGGCCCTAATGCCAGTGGCTGGCACCCGGGAGGCACTCTGCTGGTGTATGCTGTATTGAGTCCAGTGTCCTCAATCGAATTCATAATCTCTCCCTGCCGCCCCATTCCTGGCTAACGGCACTTCCTCCAACCATTCTCCTCCTCTTCAGCCTCTTTGTTCTCTTCCTAGATCATACCTGAACCACACAGGCGCTTCTGACTGGTTCCCCGCCCCTCTCTTTCTGCCCCCTTAAGCCATCCTCCACGCTGCAACCACAGTGGCGTTTCTAAAATGTGATTCTGATGCTCCAGCTTAATCCTGGGCTCCCTGTCTCCTGCCTTCCCTGACCCAGACTCTTCAGAGCATCATGTCATCATGCCCTTGTTTTCTCCCTTACCTGCCTCCCCCACCTCATCTCCTGTCCCCTGTTCCCCACTCTGCCCCGACACCTTGGCCGTGCTGCGCTGCTTGCAGTTCCATGTGCACAGGGTCATGTGCTTGGTCAAGGCTTCCCTTCCCCACCCATCCTCACAACCCCAACTCCTGCTTCTGCGTTCCCAGCGTCACTTGTATCAGACCTGGCCCAGCGAGCTTCCTGCCGTACTGCAATCGCTTGCCTTACCGGTCTGTCTCTGGCCTGCCCGTGAGCTCTAAGAGCAGTGCCCCCTCAGCCTGGGCCACGCAGCCCCTCCCTGGGCCCACACTTCAGAGGTCTCTGCTCCCGTGGAGTAAGGAGTCCAAGGAGCCACAGGGGATGCGGAACTTGGCCAGAGCTGGCCCCTAGGCTGGGATATCCATAAGCATGCCCTGCGGTGCAGAACAGGGCTGGGGGGAGAGATGGTGGCATGGACTGAGGGTCGGGGCTGCCTCTCTGCACGTTCTAGTGTGGAGCTCCAAGGAGTCGGAGAATTCTGAACTTGAATCTGGCCTTCCAGGCTATTACAAAGGTACAATTTGTCAAGACAGAAACATAGAACATAATTCATTTAAAGATTTATTGATTTGATTTATAACTTTAAAAAATTTAAACTAGACGGTGTACTAGGCCTCCGTTTGTACTCTTGCTCCAGGCCTGCACACACCCTGCTCATTCATCATCCCACCTCCAGCAGTTAGCCCAGTGCCTGGGCACAGAGTGACCACCCAACAGATTCTGACAAAGGAATGGTCACATCTCTTTCTCACTTTAAAGTTTATGAAAACTGTAATTGAAAAAATACATCTTGGAAGGCATCTGGTTGATACAGAGATACTTTTTTTGGTAGGAAAGATAATTTAGCAATGTAGCAAAAGGAACGGAATAAATAGAAAGCAGTGCCTCACATTTTATATAGTGCTTTATAATGTTCAAAGTACTTTTGCATCAATAATCTACTCTTATCTCGGAAAATATTCCTGTAACGTGGGCATCCTTAGTCCAACATACCAGGTAAGCAAATCGCACTTCAGAGAGGTTAAGCCAAGGATGCAGGTTTTCGGGACAAGGAAGAGGCAGAGTCTACACAAGGACTTAGATCTTTGGCTCCAACTGTTTTTATTGAACAAGGAAAAGTATCATACATGTCCTATTCCCCAGAGCAGCGGAATGCATTTTAGAAAGTAATACTTATCTTTCTTTTTTCAGCGCTTTTCCACACAGTGGTCAAAACATGGGCCTCTCACCCTTTCTGGGAACCCTGAACACTGGGGGGTCGTTGCCAGATCTAACCAACCTCCACTACTCAGTGCCCCTGCCTGCCTCCCTGGACACCAGTGACCACCTCTTTGGTAGTATGAGTGTGGGGAACAGTGTGGGCAACCTTCCCGCTGCCATGACTCACCTGGGCATAAGAAGCTCTTCTGGTAAGTATTCCCCACTCCATAAGGACCTTGTCTGTGTCCCCTGGTGGCTTAACCATAGGTGGTACCTGGCCAGGTGGTACACTGGACAGAGGCTTCCAGGGGCCCTGCGCGGAACTGGTTGTCCAGCCCTGGGGTCTATTCCTTGGGTGGGAACAGAGTACACTGAACATTCACCTCTGCTGCCCCCACCCCGCTTACCTAGTCCTGCTCTCCCAGTGTGATTTACACAGTCTCCTTCCTGAGAAAAAGCCATTCTCATCTTGATGGCATCATCCCTCTCAGTCTGAGTGTACCTTTTCTTTGCCGTTGGTACCATTTTCAGTAGGAGAGTTGCCCAGAGCTCCTTCTCATACAGAATCATCATCAAATACAAATAGTAGGAAGTCGAGTTTTCTCTAATCTTTGGAAAACAGAAGATTTGGTCTGAAATTATGACAAGTAACTTGTGAATGTGTTGTCTTCTAGGTCTGCAGAGTTCTCGAAGCAACCCCTCCATCCAGGCCACGCTCAATAAGACAGCGCTTTCCTCTTCCCTAAACAGCCGCCCACAGGCATCTGCTCCCAACGCCTCTGCGCTTCACTCTTCGCTCCACTCTTCGCTCCGTCTCTTCTCCCTTAGCAACCCGTCTCTTTCCACCACAAACCTGAGTGGCCCCTCTCGGCGTAGGCAGCCTCCCGTCAGCCCTCTCACGCTTTCTCCTGGCCCCGAAGCGCATCAAAGTTTCAGCCGACAGCTCTCTTCAACCAGCCCACTGAAGCCGTATCCTGCCTCGCAGGTAAAAGCAAACGAACAGTGAAACAGACTGAAGCAGTTAGGAATTGGATTAGGTCCTCACACCGAGCGCTGTCTGTTGAGGTCTGAAATGCGGTCAGTTCTCACTTCTGTGCGAAATCAAATGATTCAGAACGCACTAATGATTTTCCAACAGCAGATTTGTTGTGTTGATTGCTCTTAAGCAAACGCTGAACAGTTTGCAGTACTCTGGTGAAGTTGGAGCTGGAGGGAAGGGTCGGGTGTAGAGGGCGCAATCCAGGCATGTCTGAAATAGCTAAGGGAAGCCAGGTTGGGATTTTAAATTTGGTATGGAAAATCAATAATTGACTCTATGAGCACTTTGAGCCACAGAGGAAAGCCATGGAAGACATTTAAATACCTTCCTGAAGCTTTGATATTGGATTAGACCTCTTCCCTAATTACAGCAACAGATTTCATCAACAATACTTCTATTGTTGATGAAATACTAGGTACAATAGGACCATATCTCTGTAAAAGGACCCAAATAAATCTGTTTAGAAAGAGGCACATTTTGAAGTCACAAGCCTGTGACAGAAATTTAGGGTGGGAAGGTCATATTTTGACTTGTTGACTTTGTTTCTATTCTAAGTTCTTAGGGTGGCTCTTACTACCATCATGAATGAATATGTTTTTAACCTGTTGGTCACTCTCTAGATACTAACATCACTTACCACTTCACTATAAATGAGTAATGATTTAGCAAGAAAGAGTTGACAGAGCACAGCAGAAGGAGTTAGCAGGTCCAGTTATTAGTCACTCTTTACCAATTAGTAGCTACGGGATTTTTATTATATGAGTAATCCCTTTCGGGAGAGGGTAAGAGGGTATTTCATAATTGTTTTTTTAGTGCTTATTTTCATGTTATTGGATTGCCTTTAGTTCTATTTTGCACGATTATTTTATAGGATATAAAAATATTACTCCTTCCTTCTAGTTACATTTTAAGGAGAGATAAAAAGCATCCTTTTAAAGATATTTTTGTTTGCTTAATATTTTAAAATATTTTTTTTAAAATCAGTGTTATTCGTGCACATAATTTAAAAAGTCAAATACTTCTAAAGGGCTTGTTGTGAAATTACAGTTGTCTTCCCCTCCCTCCCCGACTAGCCATATTTCTCACTGCCTGGAGATGGCTACTTTTGACCATTTTAGCTACTCTCTTTGGTATATCAGCATTATTTCATGCTTATTTTGTTCTAGATTTTTAGTGTTAGGTACTATCTAATGACATCCTACCATGGAAGATTAGGGGTTAGTTCTCTTTCAACTCCCCCAATCCCCTCACTCCCCACTCCCCACACGTATTTCCTACTCACCCTCCTCATCTTCACAATGTGGTTTATTATAGTTTTGTTTAGAGCAATACTCAGTGTTTAGTGTTTTCATGGTTATAATAATGCAATCAGAGTTGAACCATAGTTTACTGTGAAATAACAAAATGAACATCTTTTTCTCCTGGGAGTTAATAAATGTCTTACTTTTTTCTCTGTATGTATTACTTATTCAATCCCAAACTCTCAGGGTTGGGTAGATCTCCTCTCAATACAGTTAAAAATGAATCCTCTAGTAGCTTTACAAGAAAGAGTACATGTGACCTGGTGTGACTTCACCATGTCTTCATTCTGCCCACCATTTAACTAATAATTGGCTAAGCATAGAATTCAAAATTTAAATAATTTTCTCTTGAAATTTTGAAGATATTAATCCATTGCCTTTTAGTTTCTAGAGCTGCTATTGAGAATTCCAATGACATTCTGATTCTTTTCTTTTTTTTTTTTCCCATTCTGATTCTTAATACTTTCAATTAAATCTCCTTTTTTTTCCCCTCGAGAGGCTTGTGGGATCTTCTTTTTGTCCCTAGTGTTCTGAAACTTGAAGATAATGTGGCTTGATATGAGTCTGGCTCTTTGGTGAGTTTCTTCAATCTGGAAACTCATTGCCTTCATTTCTGGGAAATTTTCCTTAATTATTTCTTCAACGATTTCTTCTCTTCGGTTTTCTCTGTTTTCTCTTGAATGTATGAATGTTGGATGTCCTGTACTTTTCCTCTAACGTCTTATTTTTCTCTCCTCTTTTCTCTCTCTGTCTTTTTTCTCTTCTTTCTGAAAGAGTTTCTCACCATTATTTTCCATGCTTATGTTGAGGTTTTCATGTCTGCTCTCATACTTCTAAATTGCCAAGAATTTTTTTGTTCTTCTTCTCTGAATGTTCCTTTTTTATAGCGTCATACTTATTCCATGGACGCCATATCATCTTTGATCTCTTTGAGGTTTTTAGTGGTAATTTTTATTCCGGTTTCTTTTATTTTCATTTTTTGTAATACGAATTTTCCAAATTGCATAGAAGTAGAGAACATAATATAATGAATCCTCTATACCCATCATCTAGCCTCAACAATCATCAGCATTTTTATAATCTTGTTTTATCCGTATCCCTACTTTTTTTTATATGTATATATGTTTTGGCTGTGCCGCACGGCACGTGGAGTCTAAGTTCCCCAACCAGGGATCGAGCCCACGCCCCTTGCATTGGAAGTGTGGAGTCTTAACCACTGGACCACCAGGGAAGTCCTCCATATCCCTACTTTAAAAAAATGTATATGGAGGTACATATTACAAATAGTTTAATATGTATTTCTAACAGATAAGGATTTTTTAATAGCTCTAAATATTATAATGATAATGTTGTTTTTCATGACTCCTTCTTCCTACATAGACTTCTCCAAGTTTCTTTTCTCAGTTTGTCTGCTTGGGTCTCTGACTTTCATTCACATGCTTTCCTCATGGTCTGGTGATCCTTGGCACCCTGCTCGTGTTTATGAACAGGACAGACACACACAAAAACTGATTGGAAGCTCTGTGTAGGTGGGTGGGCTTGTTGAGTATGGTCTTCATGGTAGAGTGATCTAGCTCAGCCATTTCCTTAGGGAACCTCTGGTGTCATAAGTTGGATTTTCTCCCAGCCTGGTCAGATCCCCAAAGGATGCTATCCCGATCTTGCTCCTGGCATGTGCCTGGATCCCAGCACTCTGAGAGCTGAGTTGGGAAAGAGAGGTGGAGGACTCAAGATGCGATAGTGGGCTTTCTCATAAGCCCTGTGTTTTCAGGAGTGCCTCGCCTTCTAGGGTCTGGTGCACCCCAGCCAGAGACCCTGAGCTGTACTCTCTCCAGAGCACAGCCCTCAGTCTCCCGCCGTGCAAGGGTCCTGGAAACTAACTGCTGCCCACGAGCTCCTCCAGGTTTAGCTCCATCTTCACCCGCTGCTGCCTGCTGCCCCGGTTCCAGACCCCTTTAGGGATTCTGTGATGTAAACCAGAGTGTCTCTTGATTTTCCCCACTGCCAGCTTAGCATTTGGCTTTCTCAGCTCTGCTCAGCCTGCTACTACTTGTCCATCTGCTTTTCATTTTCCAAATTTTGTTGCCATTTTCTTCTTTCTCATTATCTTTGTCCTCGTGTTGTTACTTATCCTTTCATGTTGTTTATGTTTTAGTGTTGTTTATTAATGTTTATGGTTGTTTAATGTTGTTTTAGGGGTTTTAGGAGAGTTTTGGGAGACAGCAGAGCTAAATGCTTTTTTCAGTCTTCCATTTTTAACCAGAACTTTTGGCTGTGAAAAAACAAACATGATTTTCACTGAGAAAACTGAGATGAAACTGGTTAACTTGGCTGGGTTTTGTTTTGTTTGTTTTTTAAGACAATAGAAATTGTCGTTGAATGGAAAATGTTTTGTGGGGAAGTGAGATTTGAGATATACTTAGAAGGATACAGAACTGGGCTTCTCAGAGCATAGTATAGACTATCAGGGTGAGGAAAATCTCAGGGTTTTTCCTCACTTTGACATTTCCTAATCATAAAGGACTTACTGCTAGAAACTCAGAAGCTAAGTAGTTGGTGGCTTTGTTTTTCAGATGGTGTCCTCAGATCGAAGCCCGCTCTCCTTCCTGCCCACAGAAGCTCAAGCCCAAGTGTCACCCCCGCCTCCTTACCCCATGCCCCAGGACCTCCCCCAGCCTCTGCTGCAGCAGCCCCACACCCAGGAGCCCGCTGCTCAGCAGCCCCAGGCAGCCCCATCGCTGCCCCAGTCAGACTTCCAGCTCCTCGCGGCCCAGGTGAGTCCCACCGGGAACACCAGGAGGAGGGAACGCTTAGGTCGCCCCAAGTTCCAAGCTAAATGGTCCCCTCCTTCTTTCCTGAAGGGCTCATCTTTGACCAACTTCTTCCCAGATGTGAGCTTTGACCAGCCGTCCATGAGGCCAGGCCCAGCCTTTCCTCAGCAGGTGAGTGGTCGCCAGGGCCTGCCTCTTCCTCGGAGCAGGAACTGCCACAGTCAGGCCTCTTCCGTGCGTGGAACCCACACCAAACAGACTTGGTACTGCACTTCTCTGACCTCAGGTGTGCTCAGCGGCTAGGAGAGCCTGGCACCGCCCCGAGCCCTAGAGGCTGGTGCTGGCTGCCTTAGTTAATTGTCAGGCCTCAGCAGAGGACCTGTTTGAACAAGTGGTAGAAGACTTGTGATGACACTCTAGCCATAGAATTGTAGAGTCATTGATGCTGGAAGGAACCGTAGCAATTCACAGATCTATCTATCATGTTGAGGAGACTCAGACCCAGGGAGGGGCTTTGCCTCGGCCTGAGTTGCTGTGCCCTGCACAGTGTGTGGCCTCCTGGGAGCTCGTCCTGGCTGGGGCAGGGGTCAATCCTGAAGGTACTTTCATTCAGGCTTTTTCTTTTGCTTTTTAGTTTCTCCCTAACACAGACCATTTTTTAATATCCCTAGATTTTATAATATTCAATAATTATGGTTTGGGCTCCAGGATATATTATGGAGAGAAGGAAGAGCACTTTCCAGAACTTAATAATAATAACAGTAAAATAAATAAAGACAGATGTTTCCTGAATAGGCCATGGGGAAGCCTCGTGGTAAGAACCAATAGTCCCTGCCTCCCCAATTTCTAAAGAAGCCATTTGAGTCTAGGTGAGTCAATGTGTTTCTGAAAAAATGATGGAAACTCCTACTTTTGAAAGATTTTTTTAAATGGTTTAAAAATTAATTTCAGGAACGGCACCTAAAGTAGGCCCCAGAAACTGGGAACTTCATGGTGATCTGTACATATTGAAGTTTCTCTGGTACTCAAAGGTTATATAGTTAATAAATTTTCATTAACAAAAAAATAAAAATAAAAAAAATAAAGTAGGCGCCAGTTCTAACCCATCCTCATAGAGGCTTTCTCACAAAGAGGGGCTTGCCTGTGGTTCCTCCCTCTGAGTGAGAGAAGGAGAAGGTTCTGCTTTCTCATTTTTCTAGAAACCAGAGAGGAAAAGAGCCCATCACTTCCTTGGTTACAGACAGGGCCTTTGAAGGGCTCCACAGGTGGTAGTTTCCAGAGGCCTTTGTGTGCTGAGCAGGGGAGGTGGCTGAGACCAGAGGGCCCGCAGAAACCATGGCCAGTGGTGTCTCCTGGGATGGGATAGAGGGCCAGGCAGTGTGCAAACAGGGACAAGTGTGGCCCTCAGGGACCCCTCCTCTACCGCAGCATCCCCCTGCCTGAGCAGAATGTTCTGTGTAGGCTGTCACAGCGGCCAGGCACTCTGGGATCCTAGAGAGAAGGGACTGTAAGAGAGCGTTCACGTCTGGTTTTGCTCCGGGAGCACACTGCACTGTTCTGTCCTTGGAAACAGAGACCGTCCCTTACAACGTGACCTTTGTTGCTTCCAGGTGCCCCTGGTGCAACAGTGTCCCCGAGAACCACAGGACTCCTTTCATTTGAGACCAAACCTGTATTCCAACTGCGGGAATTTCCCAAACACCATCCTGACAGGTGAGTGCTGCTTCTTTTATTTCACTGTGTTTCTACAGATACCACTGTAAGATAGTTTAGACAACATAACATTATATGAAGCAGAAAATGAAACTTTACCTTTCTGAGATGCAGGTGTCCAGCCCCAGAGACTGTGAGGCAGTAGGGAAGGGGCCTGGTGACCCAAGTCTTTTCCGAACTACGTAACTTCCTGTGATTGACAACTGTTCCGAGGGAGAAAACCTGCCAAACTGGGAGTTGTGGGACTGACTGAAAAGAACATAGATTCCAGAGCAAAACCGTAGGCCCAGGAGTGGTTGGGACACAGGTGATGACTGTCCTGGTTGGGAAGATGACAGGAACGGCATTTTGGGGGTTGTCATCAGTTGTGTCCTCTTAGTGACCTGGGCCCTCACGCCTCCTAATCCGCATTGTTTTCCCCTCCCGCTGCCCTTTCCAGAGGACTCGAGCACCAGCCTGTTCAAAGACCTCGGCAGTGCTCTGGCAGGCATGCCCGAGGTCAACCTAAACGTGGACACTCCGTTTCCATTGGAAGAAGAGCTCCAGATCGAACCCCTGAGCCTGGACGGACTCAGCATGCTAAGTGATTCCAGCCTGGGCCTGCTCGACCCCTCTATTGAAGAGGCACTTCGAGCTGACCGACTGTGAACAGAAAGGAACGGGGCGGGAGGGCTTGTTTCTGAGACAGAACGGAATAGGACGGAGCCAGCTGCAGCCCTGGGCGTTAGTTATCACGGGCTCTGACACGGAAAGAACCAATTCCTTGGCTCCCAGCTCGCAGACAAGGTCCCATCTCAGACGCCGTGGCTCATTCTAGACCACAGAGCTGGGCGCCGCCCCTCAGGCCTGCGGCACAGGTCCTGTTGCTGCAGGCAGGCTGCTCTGGGGCTTCCGATGAATTGGTCGTCACCACAACCGTTACATCTTTTACTGGCCATCTAATGGGTCAATGTGTAAAAATATAGCGAGAGGCCTCAGTAGCCTTGTGTAGTGCTCAGAACCACTGATCTCAATCAACACTGAAGAAAGGACCCGGAGTGGGGGGCGGTTAGGGGCCACAGGCCTTCGGAAGTTCGCTCAGCATCCAGCAACGGTACCACAGCCCCACGATGCCTTCTCTGATCCAGCCATCGTGCCTCAGCGGCGGCAGGATGTTCCAGGGCAGAGCGGAGGGCCAGGGCTCTCTCAGAGGCCTCAATTCTAACATGAAGAAGGCTTTTTACCACAAGTCCAAGAACAGACTTGAGTTAAGCAAACTGAATTCTAATTTGTCCCCCCCCCCTCAGTTTGTAATCTCTTTTCTGCTGCTTCAGAACCCCTTTTCCTATGGACAAGAGGAAAAGGAAGACTATTTTATTCAGTCACTGAAAAAAAAAAAAAAAATCCCCTGGTGATAGATGAGCCTGAAGAGAACGGTGCTTCTTCTTAGAGGCTGGGGAAGAGAGAAAGGGGGCTGCAGTTATCTCAGAGACACACGAAGTCCTCCAGACAAGTTCTGGACCGTACAGGCCTCCCTCTCTACAGACCAGCTGGAGGGGGTGTCTGGAGGTCTGGATTGGGCCCACCCAGCAGCTGCGCAGCAGCAAAGGGAAGCTGTTTCTCTGTGGAATGGGAGTGGTTCATATAACCCCACTAGACCGTAAGCTCCTTGAGGGCAGGGACTGTGCCTTAGTCATCATCGAACCCCTAGCACCTAACAAGTGCCTGGCGCTGGGCAGGTGCTGCAGAACCGTGCGTTGAATGCACACGTGAGTGAGTGAATGAATGCATGAATGAATGAATCTGCTTTGCTGTGAGGCAGTCTAATCTTTCACTGTTTCTGTTCCTTACCAAATCTTCTCAGAGCTTCAGCTTTTCTAACACTTGTGCCTGTGGTTAAGTTAAGCACGCACTTTAATATGCTTTTAACACTAGGTGACCAAATCCACGGTTAGACTGCACGCCCTGTTCTCCTCCAGGGTATGCAGGTAGGTGGAAACTGTCTTCTGAGTGCATCCACAGTGGTTCAGCAAACTGAGGCCTCCCACCTGCCGGGACCTCGGGGGTCCTGGCCACCTCAAAAGATCTTCCCTCTCAGACCCAGGTTTTGCTCTTGATTGTGTTAGGAAGAGATTCATTCTCTGAGGTTGAAGAAATAGTCTATAGTAAAATGAAGGCCTAATTTATGAAACCATCATTAGTCATCAGTTTCTTAGCACAAAACAGTATTACTGTATTTCCACCACCACCTGCCCCCTCTGACTTAGTCCAGGCCAGCCCTTGACCAGAAACATGATGGGTGGGATTGGAAGCCATCTGGGGAGGAGGGTGGGCAACGGGGCCAAATGCGGGCATGGGTAGACAGCACAGAGAGGACAGACACACTGAAGGAGGGATGAAGATGCCGGAGCCTTTGCCCAGACGGTGTCCTTCCAGGAGACACCAGGGGTGTTGCTGAAGGGTCCAGACTGCTCCCACCCAAAGAAGCAAGGCTGCACCTTGTGGGTCTGAATCTGACACGTGTGCCTGGTGGCCGGAGGGGTCTGTCACAGCGTCCTGGGCTGTTAACCTCTCTAGACCTTGTCCCATTTCCTTCTGTCTTCAGGGGGATCCCTTCCCTCCAGTCTTTCCAGTAACCTCGATCGTGCACTGCTCCATCTTCACTGTGGAGCCCAAGTCTTCCCACCTCACGTTCATCCTGAACCCCTGCTACTGAATTAGGAAGTCAAACCAGAGTCCTCCCTGCCTGAGCTCTGGCTCAGGGAGAGGCAGTTGGCCTCCCCTTCGAAGCCATATTTCCAGTTAAACTTCCCAATCTCAGAGGGCAGTGACTTTTTGTTAAAGTAAAAGGGCCTTTCATCGTACCCAGCATCCCAGTGTGCCGTAAGAAGCCAGATCCTGGCTGCCTTCCTCTGTCAGAGCCCCCCAGATCCGATCTGGCCTTTCAGACAGGGAGGAGTGCTGATGTTCTCAGAGGTTTTTTTTGAACAATGGAGGTTCCAGGATAATCTGCTCTTTACACAGTGCCTTACCCACGGGGATCACTAGTGTCAGGGTCCCAACTCTCTTTGCACAGCAGCCCAGTCTTACAGCTGGAGACCCTGAGACCTACAGGACGAAGTGTGCTCCCCCTGGGCATTCGCCAGGGACTCGTGGAAATGGAGGCTCCTGGGAAAAGTGACTTGTTTGGGGTAGTATAATGATGACAGTGAGGTTTAGCACTGAATTCAATTTGTCCTGAGGTCCATCCATCCCATCTTTTCCTGTGAAAAGGTTTTGGGCATTATATAACCCACGTTGCTTACATGGTGTCAAGGACACCCATGGACAGGAGTCGCCCTGACCTTCTCACTGCTGCCTTCGCAACAAACCAGGCGTGGTCCTCGGCATCTGAAGTGGCTGCAGACTTCAGAGTAAACTATTTTTCAGTATTTAGTTTTTCACAAGAAATCGATGGTTGTACTACTCTCATTTACTAGCAGTTAAACAGCATAGCACTAAAAACCTATCTGTATTTTCTATTTTTCCCTTCTGTATGTTTGTGGTTTTCAGGACATACAGTGTCAGGAGAAACTTTGATGATGTCAAGATCAACATGAATTCTCCATTGTCCTGTTTCATTTCTCCTAAGTCTACTGTATATTACCCGAGCTGAAATCTATATTCCAGTCCATTTGCATATTTGAAGACATTTCCAACTCCGCCTCTCATCGCTCTTCTGATTCATGCACAGACGGTTCCGAGCGTGTGTCTTCCACTGCTTCGTGATGGAACCATCACAGCAACTAATCAGACTTCCCGCCAGTATCCTAGTTCCCAGGTTCCTTGTTAAACAATATTTAAAGATTGGAATTTGTACAAAGTAGCTTCCAAGTTTTATAATGCGTCATTTTACATCTTTCGTAATTAAAAGCAGCACAATAAGGTTGTTTGTGCATTTGGTGTTTTTCTTCAGCCTCGGGTGAGGTGAACTGGCGGAGAGCCCTCCTCGCTCAGCTCAGCCTGCAGTTAGAGATTTCTGGTCCGTGGCCCGCTTCTCACGTGTTCTTAATACTTGCTGTTGCGCCCAGTCCTGAGAGAAGTTCAGAAGGAAGTGGAGGCACGCTGTTCCTTTGAAGCCGCGTGGACCCAGGACAGAGACATCATTGTAGGGGCTCAGGATTCTGCTCCCCCTGCTGGCGCCCCTTCCAGACCCCCCGCCTGCCCTCCCCTAACACCCCTCCCCTTCTGAGGTTCAGGCCACTGATGCTACTCTGCCTCATGTACCGGGTCTTTAGCCCTTTCTCCCGTTTCACCAAAGACTTGGACTCTGTTTTCTACCCCCAGACCCCCTCCCCATGTCCCAGCAGGGCCCACAGCCCCAGCCTATCCAACAGCAAACAGCCTCGGCTGCCTTCAGAGACCCACTTCCCCAGCCACATGCAGGGCTTGTCATAAAGGTGACTCTTCTGAAATCCTAGAAATCCCTTCTCTGACCCCAGCTTCCTGAGCCACCATCTCTACTCTGGTCCACACACACCCTGTTATTTGACCCAACCGAGGATTCTGTTCCTTGTCCCTCCTCTCAGTCTGCCTGTCCTCTCCTGTCCCTTCCTTCCCCGGCCTAGCCCACGGGGTCAGAGGCCTTCATGACACCCTCACCAGCCCTCCTCTGCTCTGATCCTGAAAATTTCTCTGCCAGGAGTCCTGCCAGAACCAGCCACCACACACTGTCCCTTAACCCCGTCCCTCTCCTGCCATCCAGGGGCACTCCAGACCTCTCCTCTCCTCAAGGCCCTCATCAGGGCCCTGCTCTCCTCATGAGCAGGAACTCCAAGCCCTCAGGGGGCAGCTCCCTCCGCGTCCCAGCTGCTCCCACCTGCTCCCCACTCCATTCTTTTTCCTGGTAAACTTGCCCAAATCTATACCCATCCTTCCCACCTTCCCCTCTGCCTTACCTGGTTCTCCTTTTTCATGTGTGATTGATCTGTGCTCCCTCCAAGGATTCCCTGCCCTCCGCCAGGCCTCCTTCTCATCCTCTCCAGTGGCTCTTTCCCCTCAGCCTGTAGATGGTCTCCTCCTTGCTAAAAACAAACAATGAAACAACACTCTCCTCCAACCATGGCCCTGCCTCCCTCCCTCCCTTCCTGGAAGAGTCGCTCATGCTCAGCTCCCTTCTCAACTCCTCTGGCCTGTCCAGTCCCTCTCCTCCTTGGCCCTCCCCTGACATTTGAGCCCTGAGGCCGCTCCCTTTCCCCCCAGATCCTCTCTCCAGCCCTAGTAAATCCTTTTCCTCTTGTTCTCTCAGGGCATATCCATCTCCGATGTGTACCCTCCTCCCCTGCCATCTCCTCTCTCAGACCCACTGTCCCCAGGCCGTCACCTCCAAGCTGATGACTTCCCACATCCAGCCTCCTACCCCACGTGCCTGTCAGCGCAGGCCCACCCGCACTCCACCCCGTGCGGCCCGCTGCACCATCCTTCACGGGTCTGTGGACACCGGCAAGCGTTCATCATCACCTGGGACACCGGCCTTCCCCACGGGGCTCTCGACTCTGCAAGGACAGGGGCCGTGTCTTCTACCTGAATTCTACAGCCACGGTGCCTGGCATGTAGTAGGTGCTCAATACAGTAAGTCCCCTACATACGAGCAAGTTCCATTCCGAGAGCTCATTCGCAGTCCAACAAAGTTAGCCTAGGTACACAACAAACACAATCAGCTATATCGTACTGTACTGTAATAGGTTTATCATACTCTTCACACAAATAATACATAAAAAAACAAAAACAAACAATAGAACTTAAAAAAAATTTTATTTATTTTTGGCTGCCTTGGGTCTTTGTTGCTGCGCGCGGGCTTTCTCTAGTTGCGGCGAGTGGGGGCTACTCTTCATTGCGGTGCACAGGGTGCGCGGGCTTCTCACTGCGGTGGCTTCTCTTGTGGTGCACGGGCTCTAGGTGCATGGGCTCAGTAGTTGTGGTTCGCGGGCTCAGTAGTTGTGGCTCGCAGGCTCTAGAGCGCAGGCTTAGTAGTTGTGGCGCATGGGCTTAGTTGCTCCGCGGCCTGTGGGGTCTTCCCAGACAAGGGCTCGAACCTGTGCCCCCTGCATTGGCAGGCGGATTCTTAACCACTGCGCCACCAGGGAAGCCCAAAGAAAACATGTTTAATCTTACAGTACAGAACCTTGAGAAGTACAGTAGTACAGTACAACAGCTGGCATCCAGGGGCTGGCATCGAGTGAACAGGCAAGAAGAGTTACTGACTGGAGGAGGGAGAGGAGCTGGGAGACGGTAGAGCTGAAGGATCGTCAGCAATAGGAGTCGAAGGGCGAGCTGCAATTTCACTCACACCAGACGCTGATGGCACAGGTTCCTTGCTGCAACCAGATATATGTTTGCCTCTTTGAAAGTTCGCAATTTGCAGGTTTGTATGTAGGGGACTTACTGTAAATACGTTCGAACTGCTAACTACTGTCCGCCCTCTCGGATCACAGCCTCTAACTACCCTGATGCTCAAGCTGGAGAGCGAGCCCTTCCGCATAGCTCTCCTCCTCCCCTCAGATCCAGCCTGAGTCCCTAAGGGCTGCCTCAGCCCCCATTCTCCCTCTCCTGAGCCTGGCAGTAGCTTCCCATTTGGCTCCCTCCTCCTCCCTGGCCCACTAGGCAGCCTCTGCCTCCCCTCAGAAATTAGCAGAGTGACAGGTTTTACTTTTACCTTTGTGTGCCCCAGGGTTCTTATCTTAAAGCGAAACAATAAGTACCTCCAACCCCACCCTGGTTTCACAGCTTTGTAGAGGGTGCAGTGAACTCATAATGAAAGCACTTAGAATTGTGCCAAGCACATCGTAAACACTCAAGAAATGTCAATTATTATAAATATCACTTGTTGCACGAATTTGCTGTCCTTTCAAACAAAGGATGCGCACATCTTTGTAAGTGCTGAATTTGTATAATGCTTGCTTTGAAATACCAAACCTTTGTATGGGGAGGAGTGTTTTAAACTGGTCGTATTTAGGTCCTGTTTGCCTAATGAGCCCTTTACCATTTGCAAGTACGGAAATTTTACCCTAAGCCAGTTATATGGGCCTGTGTCCCCATGTGGACACTAGATGGCGCTGCAGCATAGAGTGGCTGTTGGGACCTGGAAAAAGCCGGCAGTGCCACCTGACCCTCTCCTCTCCAATTTAACCTTTAGCCTGGGGTGGCGGCACCGTGGCTTAGAATCGAATCCTATGATGGCAGAGTGTATTAATGTCTCTCTAGTGACCGCTCCACTGTGAACACTCAGACCCTGCACATCACACATCCCTCACAGCAGCCTGGACGTGAGGCAGGCCAAGGATGGCTTCTCGGGTTTCCGGATGAGGAAGCAGGCCCAGAGCAGCACAGAGTCACTCGGCGACACATGGAGCACAGACCCTGCACGCGGCCGGGTCCCCAAGGTTCAAACGTGCTGGTGGAGCTGGGGAAGCGGCGCCGCCGGGCCTCCGGTGCCCGGGCCACGCACCCACGCCTCCCAGAGGCTGGACTGACCCCCTCACCCACCCGGGAACCAGACGGTCCGGCAGCGCACGCAGGAAGCACGAGCCAGAAGGGAGCACCCGATTTTCTCTTTTCCAGAAATGTATTTTCAGTTTTTAAATAAAAGGCTTTGCTTCTACAATAATAGTGAACGCACATTATAAGAAATTCAAGGGACTTCCCTGGTGGTCCAGTGGTTAAGACTCCCAATGCAGGGGTCCTGGGTTCGATCCCTGGTGGGGGAACTAGATCCCACATGCTGCAACTAAAAGAGCCCTGCAACTAAAAGAGACCACATGCAGCAATTAAAAGATCCCGCTTGCTGCAACTAAGACCCAGCAGCAGCCAAATAAATAAATAAATAAAAAGAAAGAACTTCCAGTAACACTGAAGAGCACAAAAAAGAAAATTTTCAAGTGCTCTGGAAGGCCAGCACCCCCAGAAGCATCGAGGGAGACATCTGTCTATGCACCTATTCAGAGAAAAGGACAGGTAGATTGATGGAAATTTTTACCAAAAAGTGTTCACACAGTACGTGCTCTTTTTGGAAAAAGTGTTTAACAGAAAGGAGAAAAAAAAGAATAAGGAGAAAAAAAAGAAGGAGAAGAAGCCTAAATGTAACTAAAGAAATTGCCAAGCTGCAAATAATTAAAAGGAAAGAAAAATACCCAGGGACTGAATTCATTCTTGAAATATGCTTCAACTGTAGATGGCATCTCTTGACAGCCTGCGGATTTAGGATGAGGAAATGAGCTCACCCACTTCCTATCTCTTCCCCCCTCCCAAATGTTGTGAGTTCTTATTTTTACATTGTCAAGGTTTGTAACTACCTGCATCCTGTCCTGTAACCATCCTTCCCACCATTGTTTGGCCCCTGTTCTGTGCGTGCGCGGGTCCCCTGCTCGCTGCCAGTCCTTTTAGAGTGGGTTTCCCAGCCCTCCATTCTTGAGTTCTTGACTTTGATTCACCTCATGTTTGACTTGACTTGTCCCCAAGAAGTCTGTTCAGGGAGGGCTTTGGTGGTCACAGCCAAGAGGGGTGGCTGCTAGGAGCAAGGTTGGAGGCCTCAATTCTGAAAAGGGGGTGGGCGGGCTATAAAATCGGCTGATTTATGCCAGTGAAACTGGCATAAATCCCCAATGTAGGAATGAGCACTAATACTTTCCAGTGTGACTCCTTGCTGAAAAGAGTCTTCAACTTGTATTTGGTGGCACATAGTTGAAGCCTTAGAATTTGGAAATAAAGAAAATGACTAGGGTGGGGAACCCAGAGAGTATTGTTTTCTTTTTTTTGGCCGCACCATGCAGCATGTAGGATCTTAGTTCCCCAACCAGGGATCCAACCCATGCCCCCTGCATTGGGAGCACAGAGTCTTAACCACTGGACCACCGGGGAAGTGCCTTGTTTTC
The DNA here is from genome assembly GCF_963455315.2 of Globicephala melas. Taxonomy (NCBI): domain Eukaryota; kingdom Metazoa; phylum Chordata; class Mammalia; order Artiodactyla; family Delphinidae; genus Globicephala; species Globicephala melas. Next base: position 36,694,483 of record NC_083315.2, read on the forward strand.
AAAGAAAGGACATGCCAGATTTCTGGCTCAGGGGGCCTCTGTGACCAGGCCACCACCACTACCCTAACAGCACCCGCCCCCCAACACACACACACACACACACACACACACACACACACACACACACACACACACACACTTCATACCTTTGACAGCAGTGCCTAATCCCATATTCACCTGGAAAAACCCAACTTCTCCTTCAAGACCAAGGTCAAATGACACCTCCTCTGTGAAGCCTTTTATATGTTCTGGATTATTGCTTGGCAAATATTTACTTCTCTGCCTTCCCACTTTGGCAGTGGTATACCTCCAGGCCCCTTTGCTCTTGGGCTCTGCTATGTGACTTGCTTTGGCCAATGAGATATTTGGAGACAAAACGTGGAGTACAGCCTTGGCATGAGCTGGTGGCAGAGCCCACCCACTCGTGTTTCTGCCATTGCCACAAGCACACCTTTCCCTGCATGGCCTAGTGGTTCCAGGAGAATGAGAGGCAGGGTAGACCTCCATGTAATCCATGCCCAGGAGCCAGTCTAACCAGGCCCAGCTGAAATTGTCAGGGCTGCCCCAGTCAGTGTGCAGACACATGAGCTGGAAATAAATGCTTGTAACAGTAAGTTATTGAATTATGGGGTCATTTGTTATGCAGCATTGTTGTGACAATAGTTGACTGATACATGTTCTCTGTTCATTTCCTCTTTTGTGCTTGAGATGCACTTTGTGCCCACAGCTTTACTTATTAACTGTAGGGCTGATTTTGTAGCAGAGTCTGCCCTCCCTCTGGCCTGTGAACAGTTTGAAGAAAGGACTGCATCTCATTCAATTCTGACTCCCCAGTACCCAGCTAGATGGCACCCAATATCATTCTTTCCATCAGCACTCTGTCCAGGATAGCCAAGTCCAAGTGGAGAGCCCAGGCCTCTGCTTCCAGGACTCACCTGCAAGTATGGACAAGAAGGTTCCAAAGCCCTAATCTTCGGTACCCACTGCTGGGGAAAACACTCAGGGCATAGCTGCTCTTACCTGGGAGCACCAGGGACCACAGTGGCTGCTTTCCTAGCCAGGTGGTATATGAAAACAGGGAGAAGACCCTGGTAAGTAGATGTAGGGGGGTGGGAGAAAACTAAGCTCTTTGTCCAAATAGAAACAAAGAGCCTTGGGGTATGGAAATCCTGGAAGCCTTCCTTACAAAGTGCCTGAGTATCCAGGGGCAGTGAAGGCCATGTCACTAATATAATACAGACCCACCCTGGGAGAATGAGTACTGAGAGCCAGGGTTCTGGCACAAGGAGAGCAGCTGTGGACTGGGTTTTCCAAACTCTGCCCATCAGCATCTTGCGATGCTAATCCTGGTTCCACCTACCCTACTTTCCTTAAAATTGGTCATCCAAACCAGAACACATTGGTGAGTGAAAGGAGACACTGTTAATAATTGTGCCAGGACAACCAGCATAAGCAGGGACATATGGTCAGCCTGTGTATCGGACCAAGACCTAGACGCAGTACTGCTCAGGGGCCAAGGGTGTAGGCTCCAGAGTTAAGGGACCTGGGTTCAAATGTGCCTCTTTGTGGCTCTGAAGCCAGGGCAAGCGAGTGGCCTCTGTGTGATTCAGTTTCCTGATTTATAAAACAGAGATGATGGGGTTGTGCCTGCTCCTGGTAAGCACTTCCTAAATGTTAGCTATCCTTTTAACTGTTACTCTTTTCACTAAATGGGTCCTTTATTGCTAGATCTCAGAAACACAACAAAAGGATTTCTTGAGAAGAACAAGCCCACGTTCTGAAAGGAGCCCTGAATAGTTTTCGCCACGCAGAGGGCTCCTGTGGTACCTCCACCCTCCTCTCTAAGGAGCTGGTGTGACTGACACTGACCAGTCTGGCCAGGGCACCTGCAGCCAAACTTGGATCTTCTGGACGCACCAGCTTTCCTGATTCAGGAGCCTCAGGACTAACCTCAGATGATGCTTATTCCTCACTTGCTCAAAACCTGGCCTTGTAAGTACTGGATCTTCCTCAACTGCTTTCTGCAGGGCCTTGGTTTCCCTCCAACAAGCCTGGCACACTGCCAGGGGCCCATTTACTGGTTGCAGGAGGAGCCAGGCAAACTGGAGGCTGCTGGGCCCTCCCCTCCCAGAAGCCAGGCCAGCGCACACAGGGCCCCCTGGCATGTTTGCTTGATCCACTTGGCCAATCAGATGTTCCCTCCCAGGACTTTGAAGCTTGAATGGGAGATCCGGGTGGGGGTGGGGTGTCAGTGCAATTGAGCCACATTAATGGCAGTGCCTTGGAGAGAAGGTTCCCCAGGCCCCTGCGTGGCCATTATTCTGCCATCAGGAGGCCTGGTTGTTCAGCAGTTCTCCCAGGCTGTGTGCTGCCCCACTAACTTTCTCATAAGTCCCCTGGAGCGAAGAGTTGCTTCAGTTCACCAGCTTGTGAGGCTGAACTTCCCAAGAAGCAGCCTGAGAATCTCTGCAGCTCTGTGTCTTCCCCAGCCCGGGGGGCTGGTCTGCCATCTGGGCTCCTGCTTCTGACTCTGCCTTCTCTTTCAGATCAGCCGGTAGCAGTGGGAGTTGGTAAAACGTGTCACTTCTGGCTCTGGGTTCTTTCTGAAGAAAGAACTCCCTGGGCATCCATGGTTACACCAGCACACACCTCTAGCCACTGCAAATAGCGCTGTTTAATCACTTCCCACCCGGGGGGCCTGAGAACCAGCGCTCCCCATGGCAAGGCCTGGCAAATGCTAGTTCTGCAGAATGCTGATAAGGGGTGCACAGAGCAGTGCTCCTGCAGGCCTGGGGTACTGGCTGCTTAAGCACAGTGAAAAGCTGTCTTCACTGAAGGACTTCGCAAGGGGCCCTCACGTGCCAACCCACCTCCGAGAGGTTGACTAAGTCGGCATTGCTCAAATGTGTTCAACCCCTGGGTCCTTTTTGTCAGGACCATCTTGTGAATCTGATGTTCTGTGGAACACACTGGGAAAGGCATGGAGACAGGTAGAGATGGATGAGAGCAGGAGAATCAAACTTTGAGAGGACCAAAGAAGGAGAAGGGAAAGGATGGAGCACAGAAACGAGCACAAGAAAAGGATGAGAGGGCACCCAGAGTTTCCAACATGGAAGATCCAGTGGGCCCAGGCTCCAGGAAGCCTGAGAGTTGCCTCTGACCAATTCAGGGATATTATTATTACATCTATTGATGGCCAATATTAATACAAATAAATGACTGCCCAAGAAGCCACACCTGAGACTTTAGTATTAACTGGAGAAGGGGCTGTGGCCTGTAAAGAGCGCCCCCTGGCATTCTTCCACCTCCTTGTGGTCAGGGTTACCGGGCGCCCAGCCCAGGACGGGTTGATTGGCAGCCTCTGGTCTAGAAGCTGATTTCATTCATTCATTCATTCATTCACTCATTTATCAATTCAAAAACGTCTCCGTGGTCATCTGGTTTGTGTGAATGAGAGTGTGGCTTGACAATGCAAGCTTGTTAAAATGTCTTGGGTAAAATAAACATTTTACCAAATGATTTTAGACCTGAAATCTTGGAGAAAATATAGTTTAAAACCCGAAGAAACAGACTTCCCTGGTGGTGCAGTGGTTAAGAATCCGCCTGCCAATGCAGGGGACATGGGTTTGATCCCTGGTCCAGGAAGATCCCACATGCCGCGGAGCAACTAAGCCCATGTTCCACAATTACTGAGTCTGCGCTCTAGAGCCCGCGAGCCACAACTACTGAAGCCCACGCGCCTAGAGCCTGTGATAAATAAATAAATAAATAAAACCAGAAGAAACAACAGGAGAAATCAGTTATGTGATTAGGTAAGAATTAATGGTGGAGAGATTGAATCAAGATAGCAGCCTGAGCACCTGTTTCAACCCGATCGAAAAAATATGTATTTTTAAAAAATCTATCAGGACTTCCCTGGTGGCGCGTTGGTTAAGAATCCACCTGCCAATGCAGGGGACACGTGTTCGATCCCACGGGAAGATCCCACATGCCATGGAGCAACTAAGCCCGTGCACCACAAGTACTGAGCCTGCGGTCTAGAGCCCGCAAGCCATAACTACTGAGCCTGCGCACCACAACTACTGAAGCCCATGCTCCTAGAGCCCGTGCTCCACAAGAGAAGCCAACGCAATGAGAAGCCTAAGCACCGCAACGAAGAGTAGCCTGCACTCACTGCAACTAGAGAAAGCCCGCGCGCAGCAACGAAGACCCAACACAGCCAAAAATTAATTAATTAATTAATTTTAAATATATATATATTTTTAAAATCTATCATGGGCTAGAAACTACAAAGGGATATCCTCATTATCAGAAACTATGAGGAGTAAAGGATGCTGAAGAGTGAAAGGCAAATAGCTGGAATTGAGTTGAAGGTGAAAGTCCAGCCATAAATGTTCAGAAGAGGATTCTGTAAAGGGAGGGGCTGGCCTTTGGGGTGCACCAAGGGCAGGGCAGGCGGGCACAGGAAGCAGGAGAGGCCCAGGCGGCTGACAAGGTGACCGGGGGCGTGTGGCTCCTCCCCCACCCCACTGCACCAAGCAGCTGGCAACGGATGCTGCTAGCAGACAGCAGAGATATAAGGACAAACCAGGGGGACTTATTTAACACACGGGGCCGGACTGTTTCCTTAAGAAACAGTGAGCCCTTTATCAAAAGATAAAGACTGACAGCCAACAGAAAAACCAGGGTGAAGATGCCATCAGGCAGGTCACAGAAAAAGAAATACAAATAACTAATACTCATATGAAAAGATTCTGGATCTCACTGATAATTAAAGAAATGCTAATTAAAACAACAAGATACAAATTGTTCACCCCTGGCAAGGATTTGGAAAGATTGCGGATGCTCAGGGCTGGTGAGGGTGTGGGGAAGGGCTCGTACACACGGCTGATGGGATGTAAACTGGTAAACCTTTCTGGAGGACAATTTGACATCAGCCATCAAACAGAATTATTAAGGCACTGGAAAAAAAATATGATAAAATATTTTTTATATTCTTGGAGTGGGGAAAACTTTCCTAAGCAAGACAACATCTAGAAGCCCTAAAGGGAAAAGTGGACAGATTTGACCTCATAAAAATGTAAAACTTCTGTAGGGCTAGAGACCATATCAAAGACAAAAGGCAAATGATAGACATTAGGTACAACATGCATAATAACCTGAAATATGCAGAGTCCCTTCATATCAAAGGATGAAGCTTTATTTTCCAAGATATAAATGGTCAAAGGACAAGAACAGGCAATTTGCAAGAGAAGAAATTCAAATGGCCACTAGTTGAGAAATGACGTTTATGCTCACTAGGGATCAGAGAAATGCAAATTTTTAAAGTGATAATATCTAACGTGGGGAAGCAGAAAGGCGTGCTCCTGTATAGTGTGGGCTTTTGGGCTGGTACAGTCTTTTGAAGGACAATGGGGAGAACCCATCAGCATATGTAAAATGTGCAGATAAACTTCTATGAATCTATTCCTTAGAAATACTTGCTCAACGGTTCGTGGAAATGTGAACAAGTATGTGCATCACAGAACTATTTGTATTAGAGAAAAACCAAAGATAATCTAAATAATCAGAGAGTGGGAAGAGTAAGGGGAGTTCACTTTTTATATTTTTGTATTGTTTGAACTTTTTCTATTTAGTGTTTTTTAAATTAATGCCATGTGTCTGACTTTCAAGAAATTATTTAGAGTGAGCTGAAATTCCAGCACCTCCCATCCCTAAATCCCATTTAAATGTCCTTGAAATCAACCCCAACAGGAGCCCGAGTGCCACAACTAAGGAGCCGGCGAGCCACAGCCAAGAAACCCGCCTGCTGCAACTAAGACCGCGCGCAACCAAATAAACAAATTTTTTTTTTCTTTTTTTAAAGAGGAGCATAGCTCAGAATCTGAGTCCATATAATCCAGCCCCTCCTAATGGGAAGAGATGAAGAAATGGAATCCCTTCACACAGCCCCTCTCCCACCTGGCTGGGGAGGCTGACGTGCAGTGAGTATGCGGTCATAACTGCGTGGAGGAAGCTGGCCGGTGCCCATATCTGGACTGAGCGCTCTACTCGGCCCAAGAGAGGGAACCAGGACAACAGCCCCATCCTCCAGCCTCAGGTCTGAAATTGCTCGGAGTGGAATAAGGAAGAGAGCTCACCCGTCTCACCCAAAGTCGTGGGGTATTTACAGTGAGGACACAGACTTGGGAACCCAGGAGAACAACCTGGATGCAGGTCTTTGCTCTGTCCTCCCCCAAGTAGCACGAGTGACCCAGCCCTCCCCAGGGTGCTGCCCTTCTCTCTGCCTCCACCGTTTGGTCTCCTCTCACTCATGACTCTACCTCCTCTCTGTGTCATTACTCCTACTCAGGGCTAATAGTCAAGATACCTAACAACTACTAAAGCATGGGCATCTACCAAGCAGAACAGACACCAGCCGTAAGAATGGGTAGAGGTAGCAAATTATCCCAGAACTCAGTGGCCTAGAACAACAAATATTTATGATCACACACACGTATGGGTCAAGAATTTGGAGCTGCTTACCTGGGTGGTTCTGGCTCGGGGTCTCTCGTGAAGTTGTGGTCAAGATGTCGGTTGAAGTTGTAGTCATTTGAAGGCTTGACCGGGCCTGGAGGATCTGCTTCCTAGGTGTCTCACTCACAAGGCTGTAGGCAGGAGGTCTCAGTGCATCACCAGTGGGCCTCTCCATCGGGCTGCTTGAGCATCCTCACAACGCGGCAGCTGGCTTCCCCAGAGGGAGTGACTCAGGGAGCAAGACAAAGTCACAATGTCTTTTTTTTTTTTTTTTTTTTTTAGTATTTATTTGGCTGCACCGGTCTTAGTTGCGGCACGAGGGATCTTCACTGCAGTGTGCAGGCTCCTTTAGTTGTGGCATGTGGGATATTTGGTTGCAGCATGCAGGCTCTTAGTTGCGGCATGCAGGATCTAGTTCCCTGGCCAGGGATCAAACCCAGGCCCTCTGCACTGGGAGTGCAGAGTCTTAACCTCTGGACCACCAGGGAAGTCCCAAAGTCACAATGTCTTTTATGACCTAGCCTTGAAAGTCACATGCTCATTTCTGCAGTATTCTAGGGTTACACTCATCAGCTATATTCTGTGTGGGAGGGACTACACAAGCGTGTAAATACCAGGAGGTGAGGATCAATGGGAGCATTTTGGAGACTGGTTACCACAGTACCCTATCACTCCCTGCTTAAAGCCTCTGATGGCTTCCCACCACCCTTAGAATCAAACACAAATGCCTGGCCATGGCCTGCAAAGCCTGGCATGAACTGGCCCCTACCTACTGTCCAATCTCATCATGTCCTTCTTTTCTTTTGGCTGTGCCACTCGGCCTGTGGCATCTTAGTTCCCCAACCAGGGATCAAACCTGTGCCCCCTGCAGTGGAAGCTCGAGTCTTAATGACTGGACCATCAGGGAAGTCCCTCATCGTGTTCTTTACCCACTAAACACACCAACCTTCCATATATCCCTCAGCTTCCCCAATTCATCCTTTATATTTTCTGCTCCCTCTGCCTAGAATTCTCCTTACCCAGATCTTTGCGTGGCTGGTTCCTTCTCATCTTTCAGGTCTCAGCTCAAATGTCACCTCCTCAGACAAGCTTCCCTGACCACCTTATCAAAAATATAGCCCCTGCCCTAGCCTGTCACTCTCTTTCACATCACCTTGTGTTTTTGGTTGTTGTTCACTGTTACATGTGTGTAGATGCTACGTGAGTGATGATACATAATTTGCATTTTATGGTTTGCCATGCAGTCAGTTGCAATGTCATGCTACCTTTCCTTAGGAGATGCCCATCCACATCCCTGTGTGCTAACTTCTTCCTAGCACTGACCTCTATCTGAAATCATCTTGTTTATTGCCGTTCTCCCTTCATGTACCAGCAAGAGTTCTTGTTTACAAGCAACAGACTCCTCTCTAGCTGGTCTAAGCTGGAAAGGAATTTGTTAAAGGATATTAGGTACCTCATAAAATCTCCAGGAAAACAGAGAACCAGGCAAGGAGGCCATCTGTGTGGATAACCCCCATTGCTCACACCGTCATTTGCCCTGGGGGTGCACTTGATGTTGGACACCACCATTGGGGTGCCTGCTCCTGCTGCCTCTGAGAGCCGGGTGGATCTGCTGTCATCCTCTCTAGAGAAGATGCCTTGGCACCTGCTTCTCAGTGACACTTAGCCTCATGCAAGTGCATCAGATTGGTGGCGTCTTAAGTCACATGCTCTGCCCCATCTGCAGGTGAGGCTGGGAAACGATCTGGCTTCCGCCATGGGGAGGTGTGAGTTCATTGGGTGGGGAATTCTCAAAATATAGGAAGCGTGTTCCTTGGTTTTGAAGCCAAAGTGAGTTGATGACGTTTATCCTCCACAATCTACCCCCTTAGTTACTTAACCTCATCATCAACCCTTCTTCCATACTTAATCTTACAAACAACAACAGAACCCAATAGAAAGCTGAGAGCTGTTTCTCAAAAAGAAAATAGTTACTTGCAGAGAAAATTCATGGCTTCACTCCAAAACTCAGGGCTTTCTGCTGTTCTCTGACCATCTTGCTCATGTACCTATTTCTTGCTTGCCTAGAGCAGCCCTCTGGGTAAGTGTTATAAGAGCCGGGACCTTGTTCATCTCTATATCCTCACAACCTAGAACAGTGCCTGGCACATCACAGGTACCCATAAATGTTAAGCTGGTGAATTGTGTCCATGAAGTTCCCTCCCAGTGAACAGGGCTGACCTGTGTGGCCAGGAGGGAACTGCAGAAGTGGCAGTGTGTGACTTTCAAGCCTCAGCTGCCATGGCTAGCAGCCTCCTTCTTTGGTGGTTCCAATTTCAGGTTTGAGAGAGGGAGAATCCAATTGGCTCATGTGGCCTATTTGTACCAAGCCATAGATTATCGGGGGGGGGCCTATAAATTGGGGTCTCTGAGGAAAGGGGTCTGCCCACTTTGGCCATCAGAAGGGGCTATGGCATCCCAGACACTGTGGTTGAGACGTCTAGTACAATGGGGTCACATCTTACATGAGGATTGGATTCGAAAATCTCCATGTAAGACTTTACCCCATATAGTCAGAGTCACTCATGAAAACCCTTTAAATTACCCATACATTTCTCTACTGTATAGTACCATCTATTGAAAATCCACTTCAGCCGGTTTTCCCTTCAGTTGGGAAGAGATAGCTGTTTCTTTGGTTGGGCAGATGAAGTAGTTGGTTTACCTTATGGGTCTTGTTTGAAAAACACATCTTTAGATATTAGAGTCATGATGAGATGCTCACATATAAGGGGCACATGGGACCCTAGACCACGGAGAGAACCACAGGTTCCCACCACATCTCCGATCTCTGCTCATTGCGGGGCACGCCCTCTCTGAGTAGAAGGGGAGGCCCTATTTAAATCGTCCTGTCTTCTCCCCTCCCCTCCTCTCCTTCCCGATTTCCTCTCTCTCCCCGTTTTTTTTTTTTTTTTTTTTTTTTTTATGCGGTACGTGGGCCTCTCACTGTTGTGGCCTCTCCCGTTGCGGAGCACAGGCTCTGGACGCTCAGGCTCAGCGGCCATGGCTCACGGGCCCAGCCACTCTGCGGAACGTGGGATCCTCCCGGAAGGGGGCACGAACCCGTGTCCCCTGCATCGTCAGGCGGACTCTCAACCGCTGCGCCACCAGGGAAGCCCTCTCCTCCCTTTTGAACGAATATATATTACAAGGTTTAATGATTAAAAAAAAAATCCACTTGCTCTCATTGGATCTACACATGAATTGCAAGGAAGTCTGAATATAAGAGGAAGAAAACTAATCTGATGTCAGTGAGAAAGCCCGGAGCACAGAAGTAAAAGAAGAAAGCAGTGAAATTGTATTGCTAATCCTATTCTCTGAAAAGGATGTCTCACGTGAAATGAAAGAAGATTTTAGAAAACAGCTATTACCAATTCTCGGGGTGATCAGACAAGGACAGTGCAGGGCAAGTGGGTGCCCGTCACATTAGCTTGTCACTGGAAGCTGTGATTAATAGGATTAGAGGAGATTGGATTATTAAACAAGATAGGCAAGAGAAACCTCTGTGGCAAATGGGGGAAATTAATGGAGAGATGGAAGCAAAGCTCGGGGAAAATGCCGGACATTTAGGATAAAGTGTGAAGATTTAATATGGGGCGGGGGGGGGGGAAGTTCCTGAAGTTTATAAATAAATCAATGGAACGGGATCAGTAATCAAAACTTGTTTGTTTTCTCTCTTCCTATTTCCCTCTCCCTCCCTTCTACCCTCCCTCTAGCGGGTGGGCGCGCGCGTGCTCTCTCTCTCTCTCTCTCTCTCTCTCTCTCTCTCTCTCACACACACACACACACACACAGGTACACACACACAAGGGCAGAGAGTTTTTTCTGTTTTCTTCACAGCTGTCTCCCCAGAACTTAAAACAGTGCCTAGCACATAGTAAGCCCTTAACATTTGCTAAATTGTTACAATGAAGTAAGATGTACCATCTTGTACCAATTCAAATGAGAAGCCAACCCGACTCTAAGATATATTCTGGTGAAATTCCTAAACTTGATGGAAAAATAAAGGCTTCTCCCAACTTTCAAGCAGAAGAAACAAAGTCAGATGACTTTCAAAAATGTTGATAACCAGCACAGCTTTGAACTTCACGTGGCAACAGCCATTGCCTGAGACAATAAAGTGAAAACTACAGGATCCTTAGGGGACGAGGGCCCCCCAGGACTCCCGAAGCCAGGAAGAAAATTAAAGGAAATCTCAGACCCGGAAACTCAGGAAAATGGACTCGCCAGCCTTTGGTGAAATGCAGAGACTAAAGTACACCTGAAAAGGGAGGGCCCTTCGTTCTGCTTCTGATGCTTATGGAGCACCTTCTGTGGGCCACTGGGCCTTGGGTTCTCATGGGAGGAGGCAGTCAGTCAATGAACAAACGACTGAATCAACACTTGGGAGAGCAGCGCTGGCCTTGCTGCCTTAACTTGGCAGGGCTGGTGGGGCTGGCGGGGCTGGAGGGGGCAGCCTCAACCCTCCGCCGGGACAGCTGGGGAGGCTGCAGCCCAGCCCACCACTGGCAACTGCAGCTCTGTGACACTTCAGGTCACCTGGGTGGTGACCAGAGGGGTAGTCTCCCCAGACCCTGTGATCCCTCTGCACAGCCGGGATGGGCTTGGGCTGGGCACCCTCCCTTCCCTCCTGTGCCTGCAGAATTGAGGCAGGGACACAGGAAGAAATGGAGGGGGGGAGATGGCAGCGGCCTCATCGGAGCCCAGCCTGGCATGTTCGCTGTGATGAGAAAAGGGCAGCCTAGGTCCCTCTCTCAGATCCCTGTGGCTCCCACCCTCGTGAGCTCCACCCTGGAACCAGCTTTATTCCTCTGCCGCGAGCCAGACCGGAAGTGAGCCTGCTCGCTCCCACTTCCTCCTGAGCCTCTGCTGTCCCAGGGCAGGCATAACCCAGGACCCGCCCTGACTCCATTCAGGCAGCGTCACAGCCAGCCCCACGGCAGGAAAGGGGCCACTGGGGCCCACCTGGAAATGGGGGAGACCCCTGAAGCCCAGGACCTCGGCCCCCTGTGCTCTCCTCCGCCCATTCCTGGGCCCTGGTTATACCCACAGGCACTTGTTTGTGTGTCCCTTGTCCATTCCAGGATTTATTGTCCATTCTAGGATTTATTGAGTACCTACTACACACTACAAGCTGGTGGACAGAACAGTCTCAAAACCTGCTGTTGCGGGGTTTTTACTCCACAGGGATGACAAAGGCAGAGCCCTACATGGATCAACCGTTCTGGCTCTCTGAAGTTGCAGAACAATCTTGGACACCTCACCCAACCAGTGCACAGTAAGAAAGTAGGCAAGAGTTTTCTACCTTGGGGACAAAAATAAAAACCCAGTCACTTAAGTGTCACACCTACAGCAGCATTGACTTAATGACTGCAGTTAGAGAAAAAATACCGTTGTCTGAACAGAGACATATTTAGCAAGTTTTGTTATACTGACTGTCATGCTTAATTCCCTTCCCTTTGGAGAAAAAAACAAAAAGCACTGAATGCCCCCTTCCCCAAAAAGGGTAAAAATAAATTATCAGAACAGAAACAAAACTGAAGCCGAGCTCCCTTCAGTCCCAAGCACTGTCTGGTGACTGAATCACCCAGATTTCAGATTATTCTGAAAAGGACAGGAAAGTGGTGCTTTACCTCCTGGGCCAAGGAGCAGCCAAGCTGGGGGTGGAGGGACATGTGGGGAGCCACGGTGCCATCGCCCTGTCCCTTTGTCTTTCAGTCTATGACTCTGTCTCTCTTTTTTTCCTACTGTGTTCTGTGTCTTTGTCCATCACTCTGCTGCTTGGTCACTGTCTCCTGGCCTCTGTTGGTCTCTGCCCGATGACTGTCTCTCTCAGAACACGAGATCTCTCATCTCTGCTTCCCAGTACATCTGCTTTTTCCCTTCTCTCTTTCTCTTTCACTCTCTTTCTCTCTCTCTCCCTGCAGACTGGCTTTCTCATCTCTGCTGAAACACAGCTGGTCTTTTCATGACCCTAAACTTTGGTGCCTATACTAACTGACCCGTCTCTAGGTGACCCAATTCCTAATCCCCAGGCCAGGGAGGGCAATTGGCTCAGCTGCCTCTGGAGTGCTTCCTCTGGGTTGGCCACCTCTCTGTTCTGTGGCTCTGTGAGTGTGTGTGTGTGTGTGTGTGTGTGTGTGTGTGTGTGTGTAGGGCAGGGCCCATTCTTGGGAATGGCCAGGGGTGTGAAAGTTCTCAGATGAAGAGGCAAACCCTGGGGACACACCTCAAAAAATTCTTCTGTGTTACAAACCCCACAGAAAGAGGTGTTCCTGGAAATCCTTGGGGCAGACCCCACGTGTAATGTTCTCTTTTGCAGATGTTATAAATATATAAATTCCTAATGCTTAAAAAAGACATATTTCACATGTGACTGTGAAATAAGATAGTGAAAAATACATCCCTGTTCTACATGATTCAGGCTGAAAAGTTTTCTAAATGCAGTAGGTTATATTACCATCTTCATGCAGCCTCTTCCTAATTTGAAGATACTATAATTATATACCATGCATTGACATTGCTGGAAATCTATCTAAAAACTTGGCCCAGGAAGGACTTAACCAAAATATGCAGTTTCCTTGATTTAAACTGGCCGAGATTGTGTCTGAAAAATTCTACACATTGTCAGAGACAGCTCTGGGAACAGGGCTTTTCCCTACCTGCTTTATCAAGACCTCCTCACATCTCTGTGAAGGACCAGAAAGGCCTTCACCCTTCAGCCAGGAGTAGCGGCGAAACGGTGGGGGGTGGGGGTGGGGAAGGGCTCTAGCTTCGGGGCAGGGGTGACTCTAGCTTCTTCTAGATTCTGTGTGCTGAATAAACTACAGAAAGGGGATGTCTGCATTAGCTTCTCTGTAGAAACTAAATACAGCAAAATTCTCTCATCCTGAATCACAGAGAGATTAATTGTTGTTTAAGTGGCTGTTTCTCATCCAAGGCATTTGGCGGTTCTCTCTTGTTTTCTGGGAATTTTTTGAAACCATGGTTTGTCTAGTTTCGAATTGTGCTGTGAGAGTGCCAGGGATGGGCTGGTGCTGAGTTCTGCCGTCCTAGCCCAAGCAGAGAGGCTCTGGTTTGACCTGTTTTACTTATCTTCCTAATTTAATTTTTATTTGGTCAGTTGTACAATAAATATTGGTTAAATAGCAATAGTCTCGTAATCCAGCCCTGCAAAGTTCAAACTCTTAAGCCAGTTCTTTTGGTATTTACCTCCCTAATTCTCAATCATATGCTTATATGATTACTGACTGATTTTTTTTCACTTTGAACCATCATCTGCTGATTTCCAACCTCCTATTCTAGAAGATGAAGATGAAGCTGTCTTATCACACACCTCTCCGCCTGCACGCTCCCGCACCCACACATCCTACACTTTCCTTTTCCTTCCTTATCTTCTCAAGACAGTTCATCACAATTTTAACTAATTCAATAGTGTTTATATTATTATGACTGCAGAAGAGGCTATTTTTTTAACATCTTTATTAGAGTATAATTGCTTTACAATGGTGTGTTAGTTTCTGCTTTATAACAAAGTGAATCAGTTATACATATACATATGTCCCCATATCTCTTCCCTCTTGCATCTCCCTCCCTCCCACCCTCCCTATCCCACCCCTCCTAGGTGGTCACAGAGCACCGAGCTGATCTCTCTGAGCTGATCTCTCTGTGCTATGCGGCTGCTTCCCAATAGCTATCTAATTTACATTTGGTAGTGTATATATGTCCATGCCACTCTCTCACTTTGACCCAGCTTACCCTTCCCCCTCCCCATATCCTCAAGTCCATTCTCTAGTAGGTCTACATCTTTATTCCCATCTTGCCCCTAGGTTCTTCTGACCATTTTTTTTTTTTAGATTCCATATATATGTGTTAGCATACGGTATTTGTTTTTCTCTTTCTGACTTACTTCACTCTGTATGACAGTCTCTAGGTCCATCCACCTCACTACAAATAACTCAGTTTCGTTCCATTTTATGGCTGAGTAATATTCCATTGTATATATGTGCCACATCTTCTTTATCCATTCATCTGTTGATGGACACTTAAGTTGCTTCCATGTCCTGGCTATTGTAAATAGAGCTGCAATGAACATTCTGGTACATGACTCTTTTTGAATTATGGTTTTCTCAGGGTACATGCCCAGTAGTGGGATTGCTGGGTCAATGGTGGTTCTATTTTTAGTTTTGTTTTTGGTTTTGTTTTTTTTTTGTGGTACGTGGGCCTCTCATTGTTGTGGCCTCTCCCGTTGCGGAGCACAGGCTCCAGACGCGCAGGCTCAGTGGCCATGGCTCATGGGCCCAGCTGCTCCGCGGCATGTGGGATCCTCCCGGACCGGGACACGAACCCATGTCCCCTGCATCGGCAGGTGGACTCTCAACCACTGCGCCACCAGGGAAGCCCTGAGGGCTTGTTTTAGAAGGTGAAACACCCACTCCCTCCCGGGAGGGCCTGGGTGTCAGTAGATCTCAAGATTCAAAGGAGGGGGAGATGCTTCAGATGACAGGGAGGTAGGTTTCGCAGGTGCCATGGCAAAATGAAAGGTAAAGGGGAGGAGAAGCTGATGGCAAGAAAGCAAGAGGACGGGAGGCCAGGCAAGGCTAACGTGACCCCTGACTTAGTACAACACCCCCACCGGACCCTTTGGCAAAGCCCAAGGACCCCACAGTGTGGTGTGATTAAATGTCGGGGAACCAGAGAAGCAGCCAGAATGCTGAGGACTGAAGGGGTTCCAGCAATGGAGTGACAAGGGAGGTGGGGAGGCCCCAGGGAGCGCTGCCTCAGTGGGGGCCGAGGCCCGGCAGAACAGAGGCGGACGGATCAGGAGACGAGAAAGTAAAGCACATAGGTAGACGATGCTTTCCAGAATCTTGGCTTCAAAGATGTTCCAGGAGCCCCGTGGTTAAATTCTCTTCCAAAGGCCTGAACACCCTGTAATACCACCATTGAGCTATATTGCTTTCTTCTCTTTCTGGAAAAAAAGATAAACAAAGCATATTGTGATGGTTTATGATTCAAAGTCTCACCAAACTCTGTGTTCCCCTTTCGCACGAAGACATATTTTACATCATTGGTACAAAACGAATATGCAGCGTTTTCAAAAGTTCCGAGGGAAATTCTCGTCCCAAAATTGTGCCAATGACTGAACAGAGAGGGGCCTGCCTCGAGGAGGAAATGGAGCTTTGATCGGAAGGTGACCTCCCCCTTCCCTTTGAAACAGGTTGATTGGTTGTGGACACTCTGGGGCAGCTCCCCTAAAAGTTAGGGGATCCAATTCTCCCCACATTATTTTTTAAATACACCAAGGAGAAGACGGAAACCAGTGTGGTCACAACCAAACCTGCATGATGTTGTTTAGAGAGAAAAGGGAATGTAGAATAAACCTTCTGGACGGGTCTCTAGGTTTCTTGGTGTCTAGATATTTTCACCTCATTTCTCATTTTAACAGAACTAAAAATTAGGCTGAGCATAGACAAGGGGGGGTCCTTCTTGTTTATGTGGAAGGGGAGCAGAGTGACTGGAAGTAGCCGGATGGGGAAGGGGAGGCAAGGGGGAGACTTTGATGGGAAGGACTTGAGCTTGTTTAAAGGCTGATGAGAAGCACACAGCTGAGAGGAAAGAGGCTGAAGACAATGAAAGGTTCTGAGGTTGCAGAACCAATGGGAGGAGATGGATTGAGAGCTCGGGAGGTCTGGCCTTAGACAGAGAGAAAAAGGTGGGCATGGGCGTAGCGAAGTTTGGTGAGGGGTGGGAGGAAGGAGAGCAGGAGGTTGAAATAAGTCCCGTCGGAGGCAGGCGTGCTCTCTGCTCCGTGCAGCAGGCAGGGAGGGTGTGTGTTCAGAGCCACCGCGGGGAGATGGGGGTGGAGGTGGAGGTGGAGTTTGGAAAAGCCGATGTGGGCAAAGGGAGAAAAGAGCTGGCCAGGGAGATAGGTTGGGGTGTCGGGATAGGAAGTTGGGGGCCCCCCAGCAACCATTCCCCCTTCTTTCACCGTGGTAGAAGATTTAATGGTCACCCAAGGGCCAGAAACAAGGGTTGGGATTTTGTTTCTGTGTGTTTGCTTGTTTGTTTTTTCCCTTGCCCGACCATGTCCACCACGCACCTCCTTTCCAGGTCCTGGAGTAGTCCCAAAACACATTCCGAGAGAGACTGGTGTCTGCAGCCCGAGCAGTGCGTATCAGATACCGATCCAGGCTTTCCGGGGACCCTGCACCCACTTGCACAAGGGTTCCAGCACCATCAACAGCCCAGCCTGCGAGGCGCCACTCGGGGCTCGGCTGGGAGGGAAGGAGGCCGCTCAGCTCCCTTGGGCGAGTTTTGCTCCACACGCTGTTGGTAATATTCATGTATGCCGACTTTACTTTGTGTTAATCTTTTTTACACAGCTTTTCTGAAACAGGACATACAACAAGGCATAAAAATACAAAACACCCACGGCCCTATCACCCGGCGTAAGGAGAACAACACAAACATACTAACAGGACGGGCGGGGGGCTGAGGGAGCGCGCGGCGGCCGCGGAGCGAGCGAGCGGGCGGGCTCGGTCCGGAGTGCGGGGGACGCGGGCGGCGGGCGCGCTGAGCTGCCGGGCCGGGCAGGGCCGGGGCGTGGGCAGCGGCCCCTCCTCCTCGGGCTGCAGGTAAGGGCGGCCGCGGGGAGCGTCCGAGGGGAACGGCTGGTCCCGGGGTCTCGGGGCCCGGGGCGGGGGGAACCGCCGGAGCGTCCCCCACTTCGGAACACCCCTAAACGTTATTGACCCCCAGAATTTAGAGGGGAATACCCCAGAACCCATGGTCCAGAGAAAGGGAATGCCCTCCGAGAGGGGGACAGGCCCTCGCCCGCCCCTTCGTACCAGTTGGAGAGAGCTCCCACCCGGGGAGTCTCCCTCTAGGCTGCTCGGCGGCTCCACTGGCGCCTTCACAGACTCAGGCCTCCCGAAAGAGGCCAACAGAGGATTCGCACTGCCTCTCTCCTAAGGCCGGCGTCTACCTCAGAAGCTTAGGCCCTGACCCGTTACTCTGAGCGAGGTGGAAGACCCAAGTTCCGGAGAGAAACTGTTCTGGGAAACCTGAGCCTGTGGGGTCCCAACTAGCTCTCTGGCCTCTGTGCCGTGTTGCGCGTCAGGGTCACAGGCGGTGGGATTCTAGGCACTCCGGGGCAGGTGGTGTGCGGCTGCCGCCCTCATGCAGTCAGCAAACATTCCGGCAGCTTTTTCTGTGCCATGAATTGGGCCAAGGACATGGCCGTGACCAACACCAGGCCCTTGCCTTCCTAGAGCCCGGAGTGTGTCAGGGGAGACAGCCAGGTAACCCCACAAATATAAGCCGGATTTACTCTAGGGTAGCGAAGCCCGGAAGATGTGAGAGCTCAGGGGAGATGCAGCTGAATGTGAGGTTTGGGGGAGGATCCCTTGACTCCTGAAAGCCAAGTAGGAGCCAGACAGAGAAGAGGTAAGAAAGTGGATGTATATCCTTAGTGCCTTTTCCACCTTTCAGCCTGGCAGAGACTAAACAGACTTTCCCCCGTCTGCAGAAATAGATGAATCCCTCTGTGTTATCCCTCCTTAAATGCACTTCACGGGGTGCCAGTTGCTGCAGAGACTTTACGGTATTTGAGCTATAAAGAGAATCAGGGGAAAAGGAGATTGCTTGTCAGGTTTGATTTCAGAGAGATCTCCATTGGAATCCACGTCTTTCCTTGTGTTTGAATTTGTTTTCATGATTATTATCAAAGATCGTGTTCCCTTTCAGAGCTGAGAACCAGCCTTGCTCCTGGATTAACAAGATCATTCAACAAATATCGCATACCTACTACTATTTACCAGACACGGTTTTAGATGGCAAGGATACACCAGTAAACACTCTTCACTGGGGTCACAGTTCTCATAGAGCAGGGAAGACAGAAATAAAGAAACAAATCAAATAAATGAGATAATTTCATTAAAAAAAAAAAGTACTAACAGAGGTGAATCCCCCAGTGTCCCTCTCTGACTGCATCCCCTCCCCCTGCCTCGAGGCACCCACTACCTCGAGTTTGGGGTGTATCCTTCCCTTGCTCCCCACCATGGGAGCCCAGAGAGGACAGCCGTCTGCAGTGGGTCACGTTGCAGGTGGGTGAAGGGGCTGCATTGCGGCGTTGCCATAACAAATAGGAAGAGAAATTATGGAAGCAACAGAACTCTCCTTTAGAGATAAAAATAGAGCAGTTTCAGAGGCAGAGACCAAGAGCTCTCTGTCACTGATACAAAAGCTCTGACACAAGGAGTGACAAGTTTAGTGAGTGGCCAGCTTAGGACACAGAAGCCTATGAGGGGACAACCCACAGGGCAATGACAAAGTGAGGGAGCTTGGACCAGGACTGACCCCTCCCAGCTACTCCTGGCCAAGGGTTCCCCGATATCCAGGTGAGGAGTAGTGACTGTTTACTAGCAGAAGGAAGTGGCAGCACAGCTTGGCTCTTCAGAGGTGGTCCAGGATGATCTGGCTGCTAAGTTGCGCTGAGTCCATTCTCTGCTGAGGGGTTAGTTTTTCCTGTTAAGTCAATGCTCAGATGGTTCTACCCACCAGGCTCACATTTGGATCAGGAAAATAAAATGGATCGTTAGGCCGTCTTGGAGCACTTCCTAAGGGACAGATGAACGAGAGGCTGTTGGTTGACATTTAACTGTAGTTCCAAATTTGTCAACGTCTCCTTGCAATATGTCCACATCAGCCTGGAACTAGACTGGACTTGGAGGCCCGAGGGGCTGCCTGTTTTCCAGGCTGTGCTGCCAGCACTCTCCCCCCAACCCTGTCGCATGCTGGGCACAGGCCGCCTGCTTGCATTGTAGGGTCAACTGCCCAAGCTCCTACCAAGGGTAGTTTTCTTTTCAAAACTTCTTTCTCCTCTCTTCATTCTTGGTATAGGTCACATGGTATGACAGCTTGAGCTGCCATAACAAAATGCTATAGACTGGGTGCCTTAAACAACAGAAACTTCTTTTTCACAGTTCTGGAGGCTAGAAGTCCAAGATCCAGATTCCAACAAGGTAGGTTTCATTCTAAGGCTTCTTTTCTTGGCTTGTAGATGGCCACCACGTCCCTGGGTACTCACATGATCTCTTCTTTATGTGTGCAGGGGAGGGGGAGGAGGAAGAGAGAGCTCTGCTGTCTTTTCTTCTTATAAGGACACCAATTCTATCAGATTAGGGCCCCACCCTATGACTTCATTTAACCTTAATTACATTTTAAAGACCCCATCTCCAAATATATACATCGGAGGTTAGGACTTCAACATATGGATTATGGGAGAGCACAATTCAGTTCATAGCGCATGGACACCTAACCAACTGCTCATAATCTGACCTGCGACTCCACAGAGAGTAGAAAAAGTAAACCTTCTATAAGCATTGGAAATGTTCTGTGTCTGGGTGGTAGTTATATAAAGGTGTGTGTGTGTATGTGTGTGTGTGTGTAAAAATTCTTTGATGTATATACGTAAGATTTGTACTTGACTGTGTTATGCCTCAATAAAAAATTTTTTTGTTTAATGAGCACACACACAAAAAAGAGAATTTTTTTGTTTAATGAGCACACACACAAAAAAGAGAATCCAATTAAGGCTCTGAGGCCTTTGGGATTGAAGAAGGTAGCCTCTGATGTCTTTAGGCTAAGTGACACCAAGGACTTAACCTGTAGGAAGGGAAGGAACTTAACTTTTATTGAGCATTTTGGTTAGTCAGGGTGGTTCTGGATATAAGAAACAGAAGTTCACTCATGTGTCAAGTATAAAGTGTCCTATGTGAATCCCAAAGAATCTGAAGAGCTAGGCGTCACAAGGGACAGAAACTTGGGGCATTCCCTCATTACTAGCTCTCTCTCTCTCTCTCTCACTCTCTTTCTCTCTCTCGCTCTCTCTTGCAGTTTCTGCCTGTGCCTATGCATCTGCCCCATTCCACTCTTTGGATCCATTTCCTCTCCTTTTTCCTCATGGTTCTAATATGGCTGCCACAGCTGCTTAGTCAATATGAGTCTCCATCCTCAGCTTCCACCATGAACTATTCCTTCCCTTTGTGTCTCTTAGGTCAGCCTCCTGAGAAGGGCATTTGGTTGGGTTCCAGCACACCTCTTTAAGCCAGTCTCCAGGTGCCAGTTAAATGGCTAATGTTGGGTCCAAACATCTGGAACCAGGAAGAAGGAGGCCATAGTACAGTTCAAGGTCATTTAAGAGCTACGTCCTGAGTTAGGATAACTTCTTTTCAAAAGAGCTGTGGAGGGGCAGGCAACAAGTGATGAATATCTCAGGAATGGGTGTCTATTTAGTAGATGTTGGGATTTTCAGGATTTTTATATATTTTCTTGTAGTGTCTTTGGTTTTGGTATTGTGGTAATGCTGGTCTCAAACAATGAGCTGGGAAGTATTCCCTCCTCTTCAATTTTCTGGAAGAGTTTGTATAGAAGTGGCATTGTTTCTTCCTTAAATGTTTGGTAGAGTTCACCAGTAAAGCCATCTGGGCCTGGCGTATTCTTTGTGAGAAGGTTTTTTTAGCTGCAAATTCAATTTCTTTGATAAATATTGGGCTATTCAAGTTATCTATTTCTTATTGAGTGAGCTTTAATAGTTTGAGTCTTTCAAGGAAATTATCCATATCGTCTAAGTTATAGAATTTCTTGATATAAAGTTGTTCATAATATTCCCTTATTATCCTTTTAATAGCTATACAATCTGTAGTGATGTCCCCTCTTTCATTCTTGACATTGGTAATTTGTGTTTCCTCTATTTTTTTCCTAGTCACTCTGGCTAGAGGTTTATCAGTTTTATTCATTTTCTCAAAGAACCAGCTTTTGGTTGCATTGATTTCCTCTGTTGTTCTGCTGTTTTCTCTTCATTGATTTCCTCTTTGATCTTTGTTATTTCCTTACTTTGGACTTAATTTGTTCATCTTTTTCTAGTTTGTTAGAGTAGAAGCTTGAGATCAGTAAGTAATGTGAGATCTTCCTTCTTTTCTAATATAAGCATTTAGTGCTATGAGAACACAGGTCCTTGATGACATTCCTGTTCAAGTCTCATTTGAGGCCAGCCTAAATCCAGACCACCTGTTCTCAACGCTCTCAACATTAGAACCACCTGGAGGGCTTCTAAAAATACCTGTGCCTGGACCCCACCCTAGGCCAATTAAATCAAAATCTCTGGGAATGAGCTCCAGTATGACTAGTTGTCAAAACTCACCAGGTGAGTCTAAGGAGTAGCCAGGATTTTCAATCACCACACTAGGGCAGTGTTTCTCAAACTGATAAAGGCAGTTTTGGTTTTCATTTCCGGTTTTATATTTCTATTATCCCATTGACCGTAACATTTTGTAAAATACAGTGAAAATGAACCATATGGTTTCTAGAAGTTTCCCTTATGAAAAGTGGTGTTTCCATTGCCTCATAAACTCAGGTGTTCTCATTATTCTTTATCATTATCAACAATGGAGGAAAGGAAGTTTGTAGAAAGATGATGTAGGGTCAGGCCTTTCAAGATGGCTGTTCTCTTGCTCTCTGTACATCCCCTGCTTGACCAGTCCCTGCTTCACCTACACCCTACTCACATGACTGTCCAATCCTCTTAATCATAGGGCTTTAATAGTAACTGCCTACGTGCTCGCCCCCACCTGCCCCAGCCGCTGGTTTCCCTGGTAACTGATGAGCCAACCTGATGTCAATTCCCCCTATAACTGGTAACGTCCTTCTCCCCATAGAGTTGCGAAGACTGCCGCTGTGTCCTGCTTGCCGTCTGCTGTACACGGTGGGGTGGCACTCCAGGACGTTGCTTCGGACATGTAAGATCCCCTGTCCAACCTATCACCGATGTCTCTGTCACTGTCTCTGGGGTCTTTCTTCAGTCTTGCAGCTGGCCAATTACAAGACTTTCAGACCTGTGGGGTGCAGCCAAACAGATGATCATGCATGTAGTTGCTTCAGCAGTGTAGTTCTGTCTCACTGTGGACCATTCAAGTTTTTGGATGATGTTGTATTTTAGTGATGTTGCACTGTCTAGATCTCTTGCGTATGCGTCAATAAGTTCTTTTTATTGTTTAAACCTACTTGAGTTGGGTTTTCGGTTATAAGAGAATGATTCCAACTGAAGCACCCTACCATAGATGTATCCGTCCATTCTGCAATCACTTGTTGACACATTATCCTCTCTTTCTCACTCTCTTTCCCACACAAAAGCTGCAACCATCCCAGACAAGGGCCATGGTTTGTTTGATGATGACTGTGTGATCACTCTGTACTCTCACTGTGGCTCCCTTTACTACAGGACCTTAACCAAGATGATACAAACTTCCTTTCCTCATTGTTGATAACGCTCAAGAAAAATGAGAACACCTAGGTTTAATAAGCAATGGAAATACCATTTTTTAAATAAAGAAAACCTCTAAAAGCTACACAACTGCCGATATGAATTTTTGCATATTTGCATTGTTCTTTTTGATGTTCGAATCATCCCATATTTGACCACAGGGAGCCCCTTCAGGTCGGCTCCTGTGTCCTTTTAATCTGACCCCATGGACTTTGATACCTTCCTTGTTCATCTGTCCCAGCCCTGGAAAGGCCATTTCTCAGGATCCCTGGTTCCCTTTAGCAGAGAATGATATTTAGAGAGTAAGATCTAGGCAAGATAGATACACTTTTTAAACACAGAAATTACATGAGTTTTCAAAAGATCTGTTTTTACCATAACTAGTGGCCTTTTCATTAAGTCAGTTAATGACCTGAAATCATTGGGATTTCAGGTGGTTTTGGATTAAAGCAGTTTCTCAACCTCAGCACTATTGACATTTGGGGCTGGGAAATGCTTTGTTGTGGAGACTGCCCTGCGCCTGGTAGGGTGTTTAGCAGCATCCCTCGCCTCTCCACACTAGATGCCAGTAGTACCCTCCCAGCTGTGACAACCAAAAATGTCTCCAGACATTGCCAAATGCCCCTTGGTGTGGCAAAATCATCCCCCATTAAGAACCACTGGATGGCCTGTGGCTTCTGTGGAAAACATCCTGGAACAAACCAGAGAGACTCTGGCCCTGTTGCAACATCCTTAACAGTTTCCTGCCTCTATTTCCCTGTGTGTCTATTGGGACAATGGCTACAGGATAAAACAACACATTGTGGGAAGCAGTCTGACCTGCAAAGACTCATCGGCGTGAAAGTGAGGAGCAGACATTACATCATAGGCAGCACCACACTGAAGCCACATGTCGGTTTTTGCTAACTCTGCTGAGATGGTACAGCTTCTGATTGAACTGACTCAAGTCCTGAAGATTACTCAAACTCTTGTGTTCCCACCAGGCCTCTTTTTAGTGTCAGCCTTATATAAGAGCTTTCATTTTACTGTCACCAAGAGAAAGTCCCATTCAATTCATACCAGATGCTGAGTCGTCGTGAATCAATACAACAGCATCCAAAAACCACCAAAATGAATCATAAGGACAAACAGGACTTTTCCCCCAGCAAAACAGTGACTAAAATAGTGTTTTGCCCTTTTAGAAAAAAAAAAGTTACAAGGTTAATAGGACAAGGCTTCAGGCCCTGCTTGTATAACACACGTGTCTGTGGGCGTGAAGTGGTTAAATTGCGTGTCCTCAGCAAGACAGTGTATGAGGCCTGCAGCTGAGCCAGACAGAGGCTGGCGAGAGGAGGTGAGACTTGGACATCAGGGGCCCTAGACTGGGAGTCCAGTGATGACCTGAAACTGTTATGCAATCCTCCTCCATGTGAGTGGCCAGGGTATCTGAGACTCAGAGTTTAGGAATCTCTACCGTGGAGGAGAGGCTCTTGGGAACTGTGGAGGCTCTTCCAGGAAATGAGCATCCAGAATCTTCTCCCGACAGAGCCGGGGAGATCCCCAAGACTTGTTTCTCAGTCCTGCCTCTGCTCCCTGGATGCTGGGAATAGCACTCCGATTACCTATGGAAGTGAGAAATGGTGTATGTCCTCCCTGGGGTGGGAGGGGGTGGGCCCACCTAGGCACTCTCTCCTGGCCTCTGACCCTTGAATGGAGGGAAGCAAAAGCAGAGAAGAGATGGCGGCTGACACATCCCCGTAGTGGCTGGATGAGTCTCTCAGTTGGTTCCTGCTTCTGGGTCCCCAAGGCCTCCCAGGTTCCTGTCCTTTGCAGAGTAGGTTCTTCCAGTTTCCCCTTTATTGTGTGAGGGACTCCCTATCCTTCCAATGGATTTCCTTTGCGACAAGGTCAGTGTCTGTTTTCCCACCGCAGCACCAAGTCATTGCTGTCAGAGGCACTGAGAGCTGTGTGTCCTATTCCATACCCCACAGACTACTGCAGGAGCCCGGGAACACGGGCTGCAGAGCCCTGCTCGATGATATTCACAAGGTACGAGTCAGAAGGTCTCCCCTCAGTAAAGGCAAAATGGGAGCAATGGAGGCCGAGAGCTCCCCGCAGCTACTGTGTCAACACTGATCAAGGAACTGAATCATCATATGGTAGCACTTATATGTGGAAACTAAAATATGGCACAGGGACTTCCCTGGTGGCACAGTGGTTAAGAATCCGCCTGCCAATGCAGGGGACAGGGGTTCGAGCCCTGGTCCGGGAAGATTCCCACATGCCGTGGAGCAGCTAAGCCCATGCGCCACAACTACTGAAGCCCACACGCCTAGAACCCGTGCTCTGCAACAAGAGAAGCCACCGCAATGAGAAGCCCGTGCACCGCAACAAGGAGTAGCTCCCACTTGCGGCAACTAGAGAAAGCCCGCGCGCAGCAACAAAGACCCAGCACGGCCAAAGATAAATTAATTAATTAATTAATTTTAAAATGCTTTTAAAAATAAAGATAAAAGATGGCACAAATGAACCTACCTACAAAACAGAAACAGACTCATAGACATAGAGAACAGACTTGTGGTTGCCAAGGGGGGGAGGGGAGGGAGAGGGATGGACTGGGAGTTTGGGGTTGGTAGATGCAAACTATTACATTTAGAATGGATAAACAGCAGGGTCATAATGTATCACACAGGGAACTATATTCAATATCCTGTGATAAACCGTAATGGAAAAGAATATTTAAAAAGAATGTCTGTATGTGTGTAACTGAGTCACTGCTGTATAGCAGAGAATGGCACAACATTGTAAATCAACTTACTTCAATAAAATAAATAAATAAATAAAAATTTTAAAAATATTTGTCAAGATTTTTCTACCTTAAAAAAAAGGGAGGGTGCTTCCCTGGTGGCGCAGTGGTTAAGAGTCCGCCTTCCAATGCAGGGCACATGGGTTCGTGCCCCGGTCCGGGAAGATCCCACATGCCGCGGAACGGCTAGGCCCGTGAGCCATGGCTGCTGAGCCTGCACGTTTGGAGCCTGTGCTCCGCAATGGGAGAGGCTACAACAGTGAGAGGCCCGCATACCAAAAAAAAAAAAGGGGGGCTTCCCTGGTGGCGCAGTGGTTGAGAATCTGCCTGCTAATGCAGGGGACACGGGTTTGAGCCCTGGTCTGGGAGGATCCCACATGCCATGGAGCAACTAGGCCTGTGAGCCACAACTACTGAGCCTGCGCGTCTGGAGCCTGTGCTCCGCAACAAGAGAGGCTGCAATAGTGAGAGGCCCGCACACCGCGATGAAGAGTGGCCCCTCTTGCCACAACTAGAGAAAGCCCTCACACAGAAACGAAGACCCAACACAGCAAAAATAAATAAATTAATTAATAAACTCCTACCAACAACATCCTAAAAAAAAAAAAAGGAACTGAATCATCAATGTGGATCCAGTGAGGCACGCTGAAGTTGGACTAATGGACAGCTAAGCCCTACAGCACCAAAAGAAGATGGAGCTGTTAACAGAGAGCCCCTCGGTGCTACTCCAGGTTTCAGCAGTGCTCTGTGGAGGGGCCTGGGCATGCAGGCTCTGCTGCGGGAACCCTGGGCGGCCCCCAGGAATCTGTCTGGGCTGTGCCTCTGGACCCCTCCATTCTCTTACATGTTGTTTGGCAGCCCTACTATGTGTGGGAGCTCCCCGACTCCTACAATGGCTATTTCAATTCTTCAGTCTTTCAAATCTCCACGGCCCTCCCATCCCCCTCACTCCCAGCAGAAGGTGAATTTCTTATGCCACAGAAAAAGTTCAGACCATCATATGGGGACCCCTTCAACTTCCCAACACCAAACCTACACCATCCTGCCCTCTAACCTGCCCCAACCTAGGCACTGTAGGATGTATAGCAGCATCCCTGGCCTCTGTCCACTAGATGAACCCCGCTAGTAATGCCCCCTAGACATGATAATCAAACATGTCTCCAGACATTGCCAAATGTCCCTCGGGGTATAAAGTCACCGGTGAGAACTCTTTTTAATTTAATTTAATTTAATTTATTTGGCTGTGCGGGTCGTAATTGTGGCACGCGGGATCTTTGGTTGCGGTGTGTGGAATCTAGTTCCCTGACCAGGGATCGAATCCAGACCCCCTGCATTGGGAGCACAGAGTCTTAACCCCTGGACCATGAGGGAAGTCCCTACCAGTGAGAACTCTTGACCCAGACCAACCTCTGGCCGCTCTGTCTCAAACTTGTAGCCCACATCTGATCCATGGGAAGTGCACACCTACCTCTCAAATAGAGCACTTGGTAAAAGCGCAGCCACTGACAGCCACGCCTCCCCTGTAGATTTCCTCCCCTGGCTCTAGGGACCACCCTTTGAGTTCCTTATTTGGCCTCCCTAGTTGATTTGAGAAAATAGGAAGCACACCCCACGCCCCTTCTTTCCATGGTACAAGCCTCTCTTCCAGAAATCTCCTTTATAGTTTCTGGTCCTCTCTTGGGCTTTGCATCCATCCTCTTTGTAAGCTGGAGGTGGGTGGTCAATACAATGACTCAGAACTAGTTCTCAGACATTTCCCTTCCCAGTCCTGCTTAGGTGGTCTAGCATCCCACGTTGGAATCGGAGAGCAGCTGCCTCTCTTGGTGGGGGCCTCAGCCAACTGTGAGGCAGAAAGAGCGTGTATTCACATCCGTGTGCCCCTTAGAACTGCCTTCTCTCTTCCTCTCAGGATCCTTTCTCACTTCGATTTATTCAACCTCTCCTTCCTGATTGAAGCTTTCCCACTGACATTTAAGCATGTTTAAATCGCTCCCATTTAAATAAATAAATAAAATAAAACTGCTTTGACCACAGAGCTCCTCGCAGCTACCACTCTAATTCTCTCCTCCCCTTCAAAGCCAAACTAGTGAGAAAGCTCTCTACACCCACCGTCTCCCTTTCCTCACCTCCCACTCTTTCCAGTCTGGCGTCCACCCTTATCAGTCCCCCGAAACAGCTCTCACTGACATGGTCAGCGATCTCTGCAGAGCTGAGCTGAGGCTGGAGCGCAGGAGGCTGGCCTGACCCCACTCAGGACATTGGCCACGGGAGCAGCGGCAGGGATGGTGACAGCTGGCATTACCCAGAGTTGTGTGTGGGAACCGCAGATGATAGAATGGAATTTCTGAGCTGTATCAGAAAGAACATCTGGCCTTGAGTCCTGAGAATGTGCCCCCACCTCCTTGCCCTCATTCATTCAGTCAGTCTTGATTGAGTACAGCTTGAGCCAGGCCCGGAGGTGGACACTTGTGTTACACTTTGAAGGACCCAGGCGTGGTCTCTGCCCTCATGGAGCTACCCATCTACTAGGGGAAGTAGGAATTAGTCAAAGAGCCGTGAAAGTACCCAATGACAATCTAGATGTTTTATAGAGGAAAAGTACACTGTGTGTGATGGTGGGATCTGATCTCACTGGAAGGTCTGAAAAGAGATTTTTGAGGCTGACGTCTGATTGATGGGTAGGAATTAGCTAGTCCAGGAGGAAGGAGGAAGAAGAAGGGAGTAAAAGCATTGGGGGAAAGGAGTAAGGGCAATGTTCCCCCCAGAGACCAGGCGTTCCAGAAGTGGAAGGGACTGGGAGGGGTTGGGGGGAGAGGGGTGAGACGTGCTGAATAGAAATTAGATTTTTATCTCTGCCTCGTAGTCTTTGTGCCGTGACCTTCTCCTGCCGCCTTCTGAGGGACTTCGGCACCCTTGGCCACCCTGTATGGTTAACCGCTTTTATTTCCTTTTCTCCCAGGGCTGTGTGCTTCATGGCCTAGCTCCTGCCTGTCCCTCCTGTAACCTGAATGGGAGCGTTCCACAGAGTTCTACCCAGGCCTTACTCTCTTCCCCACCCACTTCTTCTTTGACATCGGCTCCCGGTTTTATGGCCTCCCACTTCCAACAGATCTCCAGTCCCAGAACTCTCTCCCGACACCCAGGTTTATAGTTCCATTTGCCCAATGGTCATCTCCATGCAGACACCCTGCCACCATCTCAAACACGGCAGATTGTAGTTTAAAAATGTAAGTCTCTGGACTTCCCTGGTGGCACAGTGGTTAAGAGTCTGCCTGCCAATGCAGGGGACAAGGGTTCGAGCCCTGGTCCGGGAGCATCCCACATACTGCGGAGCAACTAAGCCCGTGCACCGCAACTACTGAGCCTGCACTCTAGAGCCCGCGAGCCACAAGTACTGAGCCCGTGTGCCACAACTATCAAAGCCTGTGCACCAAGAGCCTGTGCTCCGCAACGAGAGAAGCCACCGCAATGAGAAGCCTGCGCACAGCAACGAAGAGTATCCCCCACTCGCCGCAGCTAGAGAAAGCCCACCTGTAGTAGTGAGGACCTAACGCAGACAAAAAATAAATTAATTAAATATAATTAATTAATTAACAGAGCTTGAGTATTCGACCCAGATCTACAGAAACTTGGTGCACCTGGTGAGTTGTAAATAGCCTTTCTTTATGACGATAAGGAAACTGAAATTAAACAAAGAGTTTTGATTAGCTGATTAATCAAGTTGGAGCAAGCTCCCAGTAAAGCTAAATTTAACTGTGCCCCGCTCTGTATCCCAAACTGCAGATTTCCTCTTTTATGATTTCTTCCAGCTCAGTGTAATTGGATTGTTCAGTCTGGGTGATGAGTATGTGAGGGGGCCGTTACACTATTCTTCTGTGTATTTTTGAAATTTTTCATAATAAAAATCTAAAAAAGAAATTGTATCTCTTTCTTAATAAAAACAAAACTAGTCTGTCTTAATTGGTTGGTTAGTGCTTATCTGAATGTAATCCTTAACCTCCTGGTTTGAGAGAATTGCCTGGACTCATGAACATGCTTTTTGCAGGAAATCATGTGATATGAAACATATAACTGTGCGCTGAAGTTGCAAATGACATCATCAATGAATTATTTTTCCTTGTGCTCCTTTTCTTTGTTCTTCTGACCATATGTGTATATAAATGTGTGTGTGTGTGTGCTCTCTGAGAATTTCTGAGCAAGGAGGAAGTGGTTCAATCTGCTTGTCTCTGAGCAGCTGTTGGCTTTTAGAATAAAGAAGTGACTCTGCCTCGTTTCTGATTCAGATGCAGTATGAAATTTGCTTTCATCCACGTCTAAATTTAAACGCCTGCCTTCTCCCTCTGTAAAACTTAATCCTCTTCCCCATAACACTGTAGAAAAAAACCTTGGCTTCACAATGGTGTTTAGGTTAAAGATACAAGAGGAGTTTAGGTGTCGAGTGTAAGTAACATCAAGGAGAGAATGCAAACTGGCTGGAAACCTGATGCAGCTCAGAAAACTGCATATGACAAAGACACTGCACAGCCTCTACAGGTATCTAGGTTAGAACGGCAGTGCACTAGAGCCTAATCAGTTAAGGGCATCATTGATGCATCTAAGAACTCAGCCCTCCCATGTCTTCAACCATAACTTTTATTCCTTCCCACACCTTCCCCACTCCTATCTTCATTTCAGCAGAAAAAGACAATCTCTCTTGACCAAAATCTGAATCGTTCAATATTATCAATTTGCACATTTCACTCACTTTATTTAAATTTTTATTTTGACGTAATTTCAAATATACAGAAAACCTGTAAGAACGGTGTTAAGGAACCACCATATAGCCCTTACCCTGGTCTCACTTTTATTTTCCCTCTCATTCTCTTTATTTCTAAGTCTTGCCAATTTTATCGGTTTTATTAATCTTTTCAAAGAACCAACTTTAGGTTTTCTCTATTTTTTTGTTGGCTTTCTCTTTCACTGATTTCTGCTCTTGTTTTTATTATTTCTTTTCTTCCTGTTACTTTGTGTTTTTTTCTTTTTTCTTTTTCTTGGAGTATAGTTGATTTACAATGTTGTGTTAGTTTCAGGTGTGTAGCGAAGTGAATCAGTTATACATATACATATATCCACTCTTTTTTATTTATGTATTTTTTTATCCACTCTTTTTTAGATTCTTTTCCCATATAGGCCATTATAGAGTACTGAGTAGAGTTTCCTGTGCCATACAGTAGGTCTGTATTAGTTATCTATTTCATATATATAGTAGTGTGTTTATGTCAATCTCTTCCTGTTACTTTGGATTTAATTTGTTCTTTTTCTAGCTACTTAAGTTGGAAAGTTAGATTATTGTTCAAACCTTTTCTTCTTCTGTAATATAAGCATTTAAAGCAATAAATTTCCCTCTAGACATAGCTTTACCTACAACCCACATATTTTGATATGTTGTGCTATCATTATCTTTCAGTTTAAGATATCTTAAAATTTCTCTTATGATATTTTCTTTGACTCATGAGTTGTTTAGTAGTGTGTTGTTTAATTTCCAAATACAATACTTGGGGTTTTTCTAGATTTCTTTTAGAATATACTCCATAAGATGTCAGTCCTTTAATATTTATTTATGTTATGGTCCAGCATATGGTCTATCTTGGGGAATGTTCCATGTGTCCTTGAAAAGAAACATCTGTATTCTGCAGTTATTGGGCATAGTGTTCTAGACACAGACATGGACAGAAGGAAGACAATGTGGAGACACACGGAATACAGCCCTCAGAGGGAACCAACACTGCCAACACCAGGATATCACACACCCAGCCTCCAGAACTGTGAGAAAATAAATTTTGTTGTTTAAGCCACCCAATCTGAGGTACTTTGCTACGGCAGTGCTAGCAAATTAACATAGTTACTAAGTGCATGTATTTAGGATTGTTAAATCTTCTTGATGGACTGCCCCTTTAATCAATATGAAATTTTTTCTCTCTTTATGTCTAGTAGTATGCCACATCTTGAAGCCTACTTTGTCTGATATTAACATGACCCCACCAGTTTTCTGTGTGTTCTTATTTTTGTTTATATTTCATCTTATTACCTGTATTATATATGCATAATGTATTTTTCCATCCTTTTACTTTTGCTTTATCAGTGTCCATATGTTTAAAGAGTATATCTCTTAAGACAGCAGAGATTTGGGTCATTTTTATCCAATTTGATAATCTCTGCCTTTTAGTTGAAGTGTTTAGTTCATTTACATATAATGTAATTGTTAACATGCTTTGGTTTAAATCTACCATCTTGCTATTTGTTTTATATTTGTCCTACCTGTTTTTTGTTCTTCTGTTCTTTTCTGTCTTTAATTAATCAGATATTTTTAGTAGTTTATTTTATTTCCGCTATTTGCTTTTTAGCTCCACCTTTTTGTATAATATTATCAGTTTAGCTCTAGGGGATTACAATATACATTCTTAATTCATTACATTCTGCTTCTAATTAATTTATACCAATTCCCATAAAATTCATTACCTAAAAAGAGAATAATTCTATTACCCTCCCTGTCCTTGTGCTATTATAGTCATATATTTTACTTTCACATGTTTTAAAGCCTGTAATAAACTATATATTATTACTATTGCTTTAAATAGTTGTCTTTTAAAGGAATTATAAGAAAAAAATCATCTTTTATTGTTACCCATGTATGATGCTTTTCATTCCTACTTGTAGATCCAAGTTTCTGTCTGATATCCTTGCCCTTTAGCCTGATGAGCAACATTTAGTGCTTGTACTACAAGTCTGCTAAGGATGAATACTCTCAGTTTTTGCTTATCTGCAAATGTCTATATTTCATGTCATGGCTTCCAGGAGGAACTGTGGGGAACCAACAAGAAAAGATGCACAAGTCCTTAGTATGTTGGTATGTCAGTCAAAGAAAAGCATTGTTTTCTCTTTCTGGTGAGATGATGAGTGATAAAATTATAGTTACTATGAATGGCCAATAGTTCAGGAGACACTGGGTTTTTAAAAACCTGTTTGGATGGGCAAAATATCTTTGTTTTGGGGTTGCAAATCTTTTACTGAATAGGAAGTTAAAACAGAGACCCTGGACCATTCCATAGGAATCAGGAAGGACAGTCACAACCAACAGCCCCTGTGACTGCTCCTCCCAAATCACAAATGGCTGCAGAGAGCACATTTCCCAGGCAGTTCCTGTATCTTTGTCAGGAGCAAAGCTGTGAGAACCATTACTCTGCCTCTACACTCCCCTCCCTGCCTAACTGAAGCAGAATTCTTTTTGCAGTAATGAATTCAAAGCCTTTTAGCAATGTTTCTGTGACTTTTTTTGCTGGTAAACTTTGATGTGTATCCCAGCCTTACATGGCAGCATGGTTTATCAGGGATGGTTGCTTTCTTAAGTTGGGTTCCTAAAAGCACATGTTGAAACAGGAATCATGTGCAAATGATTTATTAAGGAAGTGATCTAGGGAGAAACAAGGAAAGGAATGGGGAAAAGAAGTATAGAAAGGTAAGAAGCCAGGAAGAGTATGATGTTGGCCAAGCCCCAACCTCAGCCTGATCCAGAGGGGAGCTCTGAAGGGTAAATTACACCTTGTAGTTCATCCCTCCTTAAACAAGGGACCTGGGCTTCCATACTCCTGAACCAGTCAGTAGCCACAGATCCAGGGAGGAGGGGTACACAAACTCCCAGGCAATTCCAGTTCCCTTTGCGTACTGGTGTGCAAAGTAGCCCCAGCAGCCCAAGGGAGAGCCTCTGAACAAAGTCACAGTTATAAACCACTAGAAACCCAGGGCACAGAAGCTGGAGGATGACAAAATGGAAATGGCGAAAGGGATTGTGTTATTGTGATTTATAATGAGAAATATATATTTGGTCTTTGTCCCTGACCCTGGCATAGAGCTCCCAAAATCCTTGGGATTTCCTATGTGATGAAAGCAATAAAGGTGCCTTTTAAAGTTATGTTAATGGGACTTCCCTGGTGGCGCAGTGGTTAAGAATCCACCTGCCAATGCAAGGGACACGGGTTCGAGCCCTGGTCCGGGAAGATCCCACATGCCTCAGAGCAACTAAGTCCGTGTGCCATAGCTACTGAGCCTGTGCTCTAGAGCCCGCGAGCCACAACTACTGAGCCCACATGCCACAACTATTGAAGCCCACGAAGCCACCACAATGAGAAGCCCGCGCGCCACAAAGAAGAGTAGCCCCCCCCAAAAAAAAGAAGAGTAGCCCCCACTCTCCCCAACTAGAGAAAGCCCATGCACAGCAATGAAAACCCAATGCAGCCAAAAATAAATAAATTTATAAAAAATAAAGTTATGTTAATGAGGTGACTTGGGAAGCTGCTGGGTCACCTAAGGATGAGCTGGTTGCCAGGGGAACAAACCATGTCATTAGAGGGTTGGAACTTTCAGTCCCACCCCCTCACCTCCAAGGAGGGTAGAGGGACTGGAGATTGAGTTCAATCACCAATCGTTAATAATTTAATCAATGATGCCTAGGTAATGAAGCCTCCATAAAAACCCCAAAGTACAGGGTTTGGAGAGCGTCCAGGTTGAAATTCGGGGAGAGAGGTGCTCAGAGAGGGCATGGAAGCTCTGCACCCTTCCCACATATTTTGCCCTGTGCATCTCTTCTATCTGGCTGTTCCCGAGTTATACCCTTTTATAATAAACTGGTAATCTACTAAGTAAAATGTTTCTCTGTGTTCTGTGAGCTGCTCTAGCAAATTAATGACATACAAGGAGCAGGTCATAGGAACCTCCAATCTATCGTGGTTGGGCAGAAACCCAGGTGACAACCTGAAATTGTGACTGGCATCTGGGGTGGGGAGCAGTCTGGTAGGATTAAACCTTAACCTGTGGTTATCTATGTCCAGGTAGGTAGTATCAAAATTGAGTTGAATTATAGGACACACAGCTGGTGTGGGAGAATTTCTTGGTGTGTAGGAAAAAAACACATCAGAATTTGAATCCGAATCAGAGGGATCAAAGGGGATATAGGTGAGGCATCAACAGCATTTGCTATGGTAGGACTGTTATGAACGGAAGGCCTTGACATACTTAAAAAAAGTGCTTTGTACTACTTTAGTAGAATGTCAGTTAATACACAATTTCTTTTAAGTCGGTGCCTCTGGGAGCATAGTGGGAAATTTCATGGGCCAACCCATTAATATTTCAAGATGAGAAAGTCTTGTCTCTTTGATAACTTATACTTGCAAGAACCAAGGGCAAGATCTAGGCCATTTGATTCAGGTTTCTGCATATATCTTGGCCAACTTCGTTTTCAAAATTCTATTTTGTCATTTTACCCGCTTGATGAATCTACAGTGAAAGTCAACAGTGAAATTCTTGCTGTTTCTGAGAGACTTCCAGTTTGACCTATAAAGTGTGTGTCGCATTATATTAAAGGGTAGCAGTATTTCAAATCAGAGTGTGAAAACTTTTCACAGCTCTTTGATGATGGTAGTATATTATATTTTGCATTTGGTGATATTTCTATATATCTTGTGAACATACATTTCTATTTATGTGATCAGTATTTCTTCATCTGGATGAAATTAAACAAAATAATCCTGTTGTGGATTGTGCCCCACCATTATATGCTTAAAAAGTGTCCGGCATGACAGTACTATGACCCACGGTGGAACATGTTGGAACACATCGATAGCTTTTATCAGACTTCCTTTATCATACCCAGCTTAATTCACATGAGCCATCCCACCCATCATGTGAGTAAAGTGAAGAAGATCCTTCGGCGCCCTCAAGTGGCCATCTGGGGAATACCTAAGGTGATCTGGCTGAAGACCATTTGGACACTACAGATTTTCCCCTAAATTTGGGGCCTGGTTTTGGAGCAGAGCAACATTCAAGAAAGGTAAAGTTGTCAGAGGAGCCTAATTGATGGGTGAGGAAGGTAAAGCCATGGCCTGAGAAGAGAGAAAATGATTGCAGTAGCCAAAGCATTTTTAGCTGGAGTATCTCATAAGGCTTCTTTAGAAGATAGTTATAAGACATGAAAAGTCATTAATCTAAAGACATCTGGGGACTTATTTCACTTCACTGTTTTCCAGTTGGCCATAAATATGAACGACCCAAAAGTCATCTGGAACCAGTAAAAATATTGGCAGATCTGTTTGAAGGGTATGTGTTTTGAAGAAAGCAATCAATTCATCACCTATGCAGATGTCAGACACCAAAGAGGAACATTACTTTACCTTACAAACACTGAAACCAATGAACAGATCCATCTGTGTAAAAGATGACAGTAAGATGTCTGAGACCAGTACAGGTTCAGTCAAGTGGGCAGTAACCACATCTGTTGAAAACCCAGTGTATCAGTCAGGGTTTTGGCAGAAAAGAGATGGCACACTCAAAAGGGGACATTTCATATTGAATCACTATGCTGTGTACCAGCAGCTAACACAGTGTTGTAGATCAATTATATTTCAAAAACAAACAAACTCAGAAAAAGGGATCAGATTTGTGGTTACCAGAGGCAAGGTGTGGGGGGAGGGGAAAATGAAGGCAGTCAAAAGGTCCAAACTTTTAGTTAAAAGATAAGTACTAGGGATGTAATGTACAACACAAGAAATGTAATGAACACTGCTGTATGTTATCTATGAAAGTTGTTAAAGGAGTAAATTCTATGTGTTCTCATCACAGGGAAAAAAAATTTTTTTTAATTTAATTTTAATTTAATTTCTTTAATTTTGTACCTATATGAGAGGATGGATGTTTCCTAAACTTATTGTGACAATCACTTCATGATGTATGTAAATCAAATCACTATGCTTTACACTTTAAACTTATACAGTGCCATATGTCAATTATATCTCAATGAAACTAGAAGGGAAAAAAAGGGGACATTTCACAGAGGTTGATGGAGGGATTATTTACAAAAGTATGGGCACGGTTCATGGAACTAACTGGCAACAGAGTAAAGCTACCCCCATGCTTGAGAGGGCAAAGGGAAGGAGTGGCTATTAGAACCTCAGAAATATGGCCTTGGTAAAGGATGCAGCCACTATTGAACCATGACCTGGCTCTCTACTCCCACCCTTTGATCTACTGCTGATGCATGTCATTGACCAAATCCAACCTCCTGGTTCACAGAGAGGTGTGGAGAGTGAATCTGGAGGGCGAAATGAAAAAGCATCTAGTACACAACTTCAATTTGTCTTTAAAAAATTAAGAGTATTTAACAAGATTTCCTGAGGTGGGGCAGCTCCATGGTTGGTGTATTAAGAGATGTTATGGAGGACCCAAAGTCCCTCCATCTTTCTCCTCTGCCCTCCTCAGGCTAGATTCTGTCACAGTCACAAGAAGTTGGCTGCAGCTCTAGGTGCCACACTCAGGCCCAACGTGATCAGCAAAAGAGAAAGACTCTGTGGGGGGTCTATTTTGGGGAATGAAGAAACTTTTCTCAGAAGCCTCCCCAGGAGATTTTTCCCCATGACTCACTGGCAGAACTATATCCATACTGGACCAGTCTCCGCTCAGGGGAATGGTACCCAGTTAATCAAGATTTGCCCCTGAACCAGGGACAGTGTCAGCTTCTAGGGGAGGGGAGATGTGTATAGACATCTGCAAGAAATCAAGATTCTGTTAACAAAAAGAGTTGGAAAAAGGTTGTATGAAGGCAAACAAGGGTGTGTGCAAAAACGGGAAGACAGATAAGAGGTTTTTAGTATGTTGGAGTTGAAAGTGAAGATGCTGGGTTTACCTGGGGACAATGTGTAAGGGTAATATGACCATCCAAGATGAGTAAAATTTAATACTAATATACTTGGACTGTAGATAGGAATTGTATTTTGGCTTTTAGAAAGAGTGCTATACCTGAAGAGGAGCAGCCCCCTCCCCATTCAGAGGGCAGCCAAGACAAAAACAGAAGAAGGCTCTAATGAGATAGATGTCCTAGCCACAGAACACAGGCTGGAGGCACATCCGGTGCAAAGAGAATTATAATAGGCAACGGGGAGTTGTCTCCACCAGTCTTTGTACAGCAAAGGTAAATATTGCTTTTTTAATGGCAAAAAAGAGTGACGTGCTTACTAGAAGCAAGGGTACCTAATGTTGGGGCTGACAGGACTTGTTTAAGGGAAGAAAAAGCCTTTTAGATTTTAAGACCTAGGTAATCATTTAATGGGGTTAGCTTGAATTAGATGCAGTAGAGGTTTTATATTTGAGGTATAATTTAATATTTACTGTCGGCAAAAGCCAGACATGTCCAAGAAGGTATGCATTTGT
Organism: Globicephala melas; assembly: GCF_963455315.2. Lineage (NCBI taxonomy): Eukaryota > Metazoa > Chordata > Mammalia > Artiodactyla > Delphinidae > Globicephala > Globicephala melas. The sequence goes on from NC_083315.2 coordinate 36,732,378, forward strand.
GAGATTGTGGTGAGCCCAGGTCCCTTGAGGAAAGCTACTTCCATAGAAGAAAATGAGTATCTCTTTTTTACTGATTTGTCATGTCCAACTAATGGGCTTACGACAGGCATAACTGTAATTTATTTTAGAGGCTTTGTGGCCCTTGAGGGCACACGAAGAAAGGGAGATTAAGAAATCTCATTTGGGCCTTTTAGTGAGGAGGCCAACAGAATTCTGTTAATATATTGGATGAGAACAGTTTCCAGGAAATGTTATTTTATTTAAATCACTTTTAAGAATTAGTACAGGAGTTCTGGCTGAAAATATGGATTAAACATGCACATCTAGATTCATTCCCTCTAAAACTCCTACTAAAACCTACTAAAGTGATTTTTTTAAAACTACAATAAATCTACAAAAATGAGAGAACAGAGGAGACAGCACTAACAAAATTTTGGAAGCCAGACAGCAGAAGAGAAATGTTGACTTTTAGCAGATCCAAGAAGAGACATTTCCTGAGCCAGTAGTGGGCAAAAGTGAAAACCATCCCAGTTTATACCACAGAATCTTTAAAAGGCACAACCACTGACAGAACCAGGTATCTCTGGAGTTGGGAGTAAAGGAGTGACGTCATAAAATAATGAGGATTGGGCAAAAGCAGTTTGAAATATCCCTAGATCCCCTTACCCGCTGCATACTTTTGGGCTTCATTTCCCATTACTTCACTCATTATGACCATATTTTCTTTTAATTCTTTGAACACATATTCTTTTAGATTTTTGAACATATTTATAATAATTTCCTTAAAGTCTTTGCTAAATCCAACATCTGGACCATCTTGAGGTCAGTTTCTATTGACTCTTGACACTTTGTTGTGGTTGTCTTTACTAAGGGTCACATTTCCTTGTTGTTGTTTTTACATATGTAGGAATTTTAGATTGTTTAATGGACACTGTGGATGATACATTGTAGAGGCTCTAGATTCTGTTATCTGCTTGACTTCTGGTATCTATTTTACCCTCAACTCTGTAGCAGCCTCTCTGTGGAAAGCCTTGGGTGGTCTTCCCCTATACATGTGCATCCCGGCCCTGAGCCAAAGATTCACAGGGGACCTCCCACATAGATTTTTGCCTCCCACACATGCAGCTGCATCCTCTCCAGTGCCATGACCTGTAGATTGCAGCTGCTTCAGAGCCCTGAGCTCTGATCTCTGCCTCTTCCACACAGCAAGTCAGCCCTACTCTGCTAGAACTCTAGCTTGTTGTGCTGTGGTTGGAAAACTGTTCCCCAGCAGAAAGCCAAAATGATTTGGGGCACATCTCATGAGTTCCCCTTCTCTCAAGGATCACTGTGATGTACTGCCTATTATCCAATACCTGAGAATGGTTGCTCACATATTTTTGTCCAGTTTTATTGTTGTTTATGGCAAGAAGGCTAATCTGGTCCCATGGATTATATCATAGCTGGACCCCTTCCTCACCTGATATACTTTTATTTCTTTCTGTTATCCTCCTTTCCCCTCCTCTTCATCCACTTAAGCCAGTTCTGTGTTTATTGGTTCAGAGGAGAGATGAAGTGGTAATGAAAATAGAAAAACAATAGTTCCAAAAAAATAATTCCAAAAACCTAAGCCTATTAAGAAGGTAGCGTTCTCTAAGGAGACTGGATAAAAGCCCCTTAAGCAGGGAGAAAGAGAAATGAAAAATTGATTTCTAATAGCAGTGATGAAGTGGGTTCAAGAAAGAAAGGCCTGGGGCCCTGCTTCCTGGGCAGCATCCCTGGGAACATGATCGTAGAGATGGCACTACTGTCTAGGGTGTCCAGGCAAGCCATGTCCCAGCCTCTCCAATATTTCCATGCCCTTGTTTGGCAATGAAGCAGCAGAAAGATTCCCATGGCCCCCAAACTGGGAATGGAAGTTGAGGACAGAGTCCACTGACCTGAAGTAGGTGCAGGAACAAGGTACTCCTCTGTGACTGATGAGGGAAGATCCAACCCATACCTTGCACAATGTGAGCCCCTAGAACTTAGACGCCATCTAGCAGAAAGGAAAGAAACCTCAAATTACCAAGATTAACTTGCTGCCACTCTAGCTGATTGGGAGCTCAAAAAATAAATTATTATATAAAAATAAAATACTATTTATGGTACATCTGAGTTAGTAAACTGAGATTCCTGCTATAATAGTAAAGGGCACCATTATATCTCTTTATGGAGAACTTTACATCCATTATTTCATTTAAGCTCATCTTATTGAATGAAAGTCCATTACCTCATACTCCCTCTGATGGTTCTTCTGACATACAGATGTACCTGCGTGAGGAAAAAATGATAATAAAAATGTACATTTACTCTGTGCCAGGGATTATTATGCAAAGGGCCTTATGTCACTTAATCCTCATACTAGAGCTATGAGATATATATTATTACCTCCATTTTACAAACGTGGAAGCTGAATTTCAGCGGTAAACAATGATTGTGGTTTTTAGATTCAAACCCACTAGAAGCTTTACTTTGTATTACTTGCAATCCGTGGGAGAAAACTAGATCCAAGAGTCTAATCAGCAATATGATTTACAAAGTGAGCTTACTTACAATTTAAATAAACAAATTTCCTTATATCTGCTACAACAAACATTCTAAGAGGAAATGAATAATCTTCTTGGCTAAATATTGTATTCTGGGGAGACATCAAACAAAAACTTTGTAGTTAACATTGTTCTTTCTATTCCTTTATCTTTCTGTACTTTAGTTTGGGTATTTTCTATTGGCCCATCTTCAAGTTTATTAATCTCTTGCCTCTGCTGTGTCTAGTCTGCTGCTCAGCCCATCTGAATGCTTCCTTTCAGATATTCTATCTGTTCATCCTAGAATGTTCATTTTGCTTTTATATATTCTAATTCTCTGTTGAAATTCCACATTTTGTCACCATTTGTTCATTGTTCCTAGTACTGTCTTTAACATATTTATTTATTTTATTTATTTATTATTATTATTACTTTTTTTTTTTTTTTTTGCAGTATGCGGGCCTCTCACTGTTGTGGCCTCTCCCGTTGCAGAGCACAGGCTCTGGACGTGCAGGCTCAGCGGCCATGGCTCACGGGCCCAGCCACTCGGTGGCATGTGGGATCTTCCCGGACCGGGACACGAACCCATGTCCCCTGCATCGGCAGGCAGACTCTCAACCACTGCACCACCAGGGAAGCCCTCTTTAACATATTTAAATGGTTACTTTATTTTTAAATTTTATTTTATTGAAGTATAGTTGACTTACGTGTTAATTTCTACTGTACAGAAAAGTGATTCTGTTATACATATATATACATTCTTTTTCATATTCGCTTCCATCATGGTTTATCACAGGATATTGAATATAGTTCCCTGTGGTACACAGTAGGATCTTGATGTTTATCCATTCTGTATAATAGTTTGCATCTGCTAACCCCAAACTCCCAATCCATCCCTCTCCTACCCTCCCCTCACTCATGAGCAACCTCATGAGCAAACTCATGTTTGCCCTCTATGTCTGTGAGCCTGTTTCTATTTAATAAAAGTTCATTTGTGTCATATTTGACGTTCCACATATAAGTGATATCATATGCTATTTGTCTTTCTCTTTCTGACTTACTTCACTTAGTATGATAATCTCCAGGTCCATCCATGTTTCTGCAAATTGCATTATTTCATTCTTTTTTATGGCTGAGTAATATTCCATTGTATATATATACCACATCTTCTTTATCCATTCATCTGTCGATGGACATTTAGGTTGCTTCCATGTCTTGGCTATTGTAAATAGTGCTGCAATTAACATTGGGGTACATATATTTTTTTGAATTATATATTTTTTCTGGATATATGCCCAAGAGAGTAATTGCAGAATCATATGGCAAATCTATTTTTAGTTTTTGGAGGAACTTCCATACTGTTTTCCATAGTGGCTGCACCAGTTTACATTCCCTTAAATTGTTAAAGTCCTTGACATCCAGATCGGGTATGGGTCTGCTTTTATTGCCTCATTTTTTTTTCTCTTGATTATCAGTCACATTGTCCTGTTGTATTAGTTTCCTACTACTGCTATAATAAATTACCACAAATTTAGGGGGCTCAGACAACACTGATTTGTTATCTTACAGCTGTGGAGGTCAGAAGTCCAAAATCAGTCTCACTGGGCTAAAGTCAAGGTGTCAGCAGGGTGGGTTCCTTCTGAAAGCTGTAGGGAAGAATCCTTTTCCTTGTCCTTTTCAGCTCTAAAGGCCACCGGCATTCTTTAGTCTACCCCAGCACTTAGCAAGTATCCCATAGGAAAAATGAGCCTCGCATCTAGATTCTAGTCTATAATGGCAGCTTGAATGGCCTCAATAGTTTCTGTAAACTAAGCTCAATCTTCAGCCTATGCCCAGACTTCACAAATGACCCAAGGAAAAAATGACCAACAATCTCAGCTCACCTGGAATGAGCTCTTCCTTTTCTGCTCCCACTGCTCTCTGATGTCCTTTAAAATATGGTTTTTGTAATTTATCCTTCTTTTTCCCCAATTGTTGCAGCACAAATGAAGACCTACTGATACTGACTACATCCTACCCAGAAGCAGAAGTTCTTTATGGATAACATTGAATATTCTAGAAAGAACTTTGTAGTTAACACTGGATATCTCAGAAAGCTTCTTGCATCTTCTTAGCAAACACAACAAAAGACAGACTATGCATAACTTTAATTAAGATCTTTTCCCATCTACCTGGTCTCTTGACTCTGTTCTGTTTACTTTGCTCTTGAGTGGTTAGGAGTGTAAATATACTTATCTTACATACTTTGAAAATTTAATGTATTTGGTATAATAGAATTTGTTCTTACTAAGGCTTATAAAATACCATTGCAACCTCTCGTTTTTTGTATTTTTAAAATTATGTAGGACTTCCCTGGTGGCGCAGTGGTTAAGAATCTGCCTGCCAATGCAGGAGACATGGGTTCGTGTCCTGGTCCAGGAAGATCCCACATGCTGGGGAGCAACTAAGCCCGTGGGCCACAACTACTGAGCCCACTTGCCACAACTACTGAGCCCACGTGCCACAACTACTGAAGCCCATGCGCCTAGAGCCCGTTCTCTGCAACAAGAGAAGCCACTGCGATAAGAAGTCCAGTCCGTGCACTGCAATGAAGAGTAGCCCCCGCTCGCCGCAACTAGAGAAAGCCCGCACGCAGAAACAAAGACCCAATGTAGCCAAAAATAAATAAATATTTTAAAAATTATGTAATTAATACTATGAATAGTAACAATCCCAAATGTGCAAATGTAAAAAGATATAAAAGGATATATAGTGAAGTCATTCCCATGACTTCTTCCCCCATCCACCAGTTTCCATTCCCCAACAGGTATCCATGATTATTAGTTTCTTGCTTATCAGAAAAGTTCAAATGCATACACAAGCAGATACATATAAACACAATTTCCCCCTCCTTTTCTACATAAACAGTAGTATACTATGCCTACTATTTTGCAATTTTTTTTTTTTCAAACATGAAAGGGAATTTGTCAGCTCGTGTAACTGAAAAGTCCATGGCTGATAGCACGGCAGCATCCAGGGCCTCAGACAATCATATCACAACCCAGCTTCTTTCCCAGTCTTGCTGCACTCTCCTCTGTGGTGGCTTCACCCTCAGGCTAGCATCCACCCCTCTTCCACATGGTGCTTCCCTCCCAGTCCCAGCTTCAGGATGACATCCTGACAGTTCGATAACTCCACCAAATAAGGCACACCGGCCATGTTCCCAGTGAACCCTAGCGAAAGTCTTAGGGAGAGCTGCCATTGGACTAGCTGGAATCACAGACCCATCTGTGAACCAATCACTGAGGCCAGGATGGGAGGGTGATGCTGATTGGCCAGGCCCAAGTCACATGACCACCTCTGGATACCTAGGCTGAGAGAAGTCAGTCCGACAATGGCGTGAGTCACCTGGACCAGGAATTGGGAAGCAGGGTGGTTCTCCAAAGGGATATCAAGGTGCTATGAATGGAAGGTCCGTCGCAGCTGAAAGCAGCAGATGTCTACTGCAAAAGGTGCTCTTTTGTTGTTTTTGGTTTTTTGGCTCTTTCATGCCTGGAAGCTGCTGTTTTATGCCTAACACGTGTATAGCTGAGGCCGCACATGGCTCCCAGCACTGGCCAATTGGAAAATGCTGCAAGGTGAAGAGGGGCTGCTCTGTTTCCTTAGATTCTGTATTTGTCTATTTAATGTCTATTAACCACAGGGCCAAACTGACAGCCAAAGTTGTTTACATCTGCCCTGGGATCCTGCTTTCATGAACAGGTAAAGTTGTATAACAAATCCTCCAACTAATCCCGGATCCATTCCCACAACTACTTCCTTTATGTAATCCCACACACCATGTCACTATTTCCCCTTCCTTGAGTCAACCCAGGGCCAGTTACCAGGCATCTAGGGACAGCCCCTAAACCCCAAATTCTGCTGGAATTATTCAAACCAGGAGTTTATCAGGTAAACACTCAAAAAAAGTGGGGGAAATGGTCAGAGACAGGAGACAAAGAAAAACGTGACAAGTGGGACTTTATCCACCTAAAGATACAGCTGTTCAGCTGTTCTAAAAGATTTTGTTTAAGAGGGGAAAAAAGTAGGGGATGTTGAGAAGGGGACAGAGGAGGCTGCTGTCTAGAGGCACTGGGCCCTTTCCCTCCCTCTTTCCCCTTAAAGCAGAAACTAAAACCCACTGGCTTCAGGGAGCTAAAAGCCTAAAACAGAAGAAAAAAGGGTGAGCAGGGAATAGAGAAAAGAAAACAAAACCCTAGACAACAGGAGGAGAAAATTAAAGATTACTAAAATATTTTTGTATATATATATATATATATATATAAATAAATATTTTAACTAATACATAATAGATATATATGTATATATGATATCTAACTAAATTAAAACAGGTCTTTAATTTGACTCAATTGGAATTCGAAAATTTATATGTAAAAATGTATATATTAGAAGAATTTATCACAAAAAGATAAAAAAGGGTGCTGATTGGCTTTTGTGCCTCTGCAGCCTTGGTTCTAATTTAACTTTAGCATTTGCTAAAAGGTATCAACTGAGACAACTTTATAGACTTAATCAATACTGGGGCTCAAATTATAGTTATACCTGGGGATCCCACTAAATTTAAACATTGTACCCCCTATAATCTTAGAAAAGGAACTAAACATAAAATAGAGAAAAAAATAGCCTTTAACTACAGCCTTACCCAAGTTTCCCATAGTCATAATACCTATTGCTCTAAAAATGTCTCACGTTGGGCACACACACTCTAACACAATGAATACTGAATTAAAATTAAATCTTTGGCCATTACAAATTGGCTTGATACAATGGAACTCCACAGACCCCTTAGTTAAAATAGTTAATATGGCCCATTGTAAGTTAAAAGAGGGCCTTCAAGGATTAAAACTTATTATATAAAACCTAATTAATAAAGATGTGATTGTTCCCACTGCTTTTCCGTTTGATGGCCCAACTTTGCCTGTTTCTGCTGGGAAAAAATAAAGGATGCTGTACTAGTTAGCTTGGGTTGTCAAGACAAAATACCACAGACTGGGTGACTTAAACAACAGAAAATTATTTTCTCAAAATTCTAGAGGCTGGTGCCAATGCAGGGGACACGGGTTTGAGCCCTGGTCCAGGAAGATACCACATGCCGTGGAGCAACTAAGCCCGTGAGTTACAACTACTGAGCCCATGTGCCACAACTACTGAAACCTGCGTGCCTAGAGCCTGTGCTCCGCAACAAGAGAAGCCACCACAATGAGAAGCCCATGTACCATAAGAAAAGGTAGCCCCTGCTCGCCGCAGCTAGAGAAAGCCCACGCGCAGCAACAAAGACCCAACGCAGCCAAAAATAAATAAATTTTAAAAAAAAATTCTAGAGGCTGGGAAGTCAAGCGTTAAGGTGCTGGCTGACTCAATTTCTGGTGAGGCCTCTCTTTCTGGCTTGTAGATAGCAGCCTTCTTGCCATGGCTGCACATGGTAGACAGAGGAAGAGGTATTTCTCTCTTCCTTTTCTTCTAAATTCACCAGTCCTTTTGGATTAGGGGCCCACCCTTACGCCCTCATTTAACCTTAGTTACCTTCATAAAGGCCCTATCTCCAAGTACAGTCATATTGACGGTTGTGGCTTCAACATTGTAAATCTAGGGAGGACACAAACATTCAGTCCATAACAGGTGCCTCATGGTGGATTACTACAACATTAATGCTCTGTTCCCAGCTATTAGGGCCCCCATACCCAATATCTGATACTATTAAAATTACGGACTCTATCCAACTAGTAAATATTTTGCTCTTATAAATTTGGTTAAAAACATTCTCTTGCATGCCTGTTTCAACAGCCTTTCAGCTGCAGTTTGCCTTCACTTCTGAAAGGACACAAGATACCTTTTCCAGGCATGGGTACCTCAACAGTTTTGCCACCACATAGAATCTTTGCAACACGATCTTCACTGTGTTCACCTTTCTCCAGGAGCACAGGTATGGCATTATATTGATGACATCCTCCTCCAATGAGACTCATTTAACACACTCTTTACGGACATGTAAGTTCAACATTTTTTAGTCCTTTTTGCGTCCGGTGGCAGTGTATTTACAAATTTTACTTCCAAATCAGCAGACACTTCCATTAGTGCCCTCAGAAACTCCTTCACTATAGTCTTTGGCAACCTCTTCTCATGTCTCCTGGTGTCTCTACACCACTTTTTTTAAAAAAAATGGAGTATATTTGCTTTATGATGCTGTAAACTTTGCTGTGTTAGTTTCTACTGTACAGCAAAGTGAATCAGCTCTATGTATACATATATCACCTCTTTTTTGGATTTCCTTCCCATTTAGGTCACTACAGAGCAATGAGTAGAGTTCCTTGTGCTATACAGTAGGTTCTCATTAGTTATCTATTTTATACGTAGTTGTATATATATGTCAATGCCAGTCTCCCAATTCATCCCACCCCTGCCTCCTCCCTTGGTGTCCATATGTTTGTTCTCTACGTCTGTGTCTCTATTTCTGCTTTACAAATAGGTTCATCTGTATCTACACCACTTTTGATGGCCGTAAGTTGCCCAAGAGTTTGTGATTCAAGAAACTACCCGTCTTAGCCTCATGCTGTACACTATTAAAACAACAAATAGCAGGCTACATCCTGGACTCTCCTGGAACTAGAGGCTATCACAGACCCCCAAGACCGTGACCCTCTGTACGCAGCTACCCATTATGCTTTGGGTCATGGACACTGCATCCCACAAGCTCAGCACAGCTACAGAGTCCTCCCTAAGACAGGATGGAACCAAACATGGGCCCTCTGGCATATTCCACCTCCAGGGGGTTGGGGGTGGCTTCCCCTGTCTTCAGTCCCTTGCCAGATGCCATGGTGCTGAAGGAAGTCTCCCCACTCTGAGACCCCTTGGCTTCCTGAGAAGCCCATTGGCATTAACTGAGTGAACAGCAATGCTGTTTGTAGACGATGCGAATGGCACTGCTAACCATCATATGTGATGGAGCTTCATGGAATATTGCTGCTTTCCATCCCTTAACCTGGATGTCCCTGATGAAGGACGGGACCCAAAGGTCAACACAGTTGGCCAAACTTTAGGCAGTCATCTTCACACTAGATGCTCTGGCCAACAAATGGTCCCACCTTCACATTTATTATAAACTATTTGGCTCTTACGTAAAAACTGTCCCTTCCAAGGTAGAAGACTGGGAATCTCTTACCTCATAGATACCCAAAATATAAATCAAAATCACACATGTCTCTACTTATATTGAGGCCGCAATACAAGGCCTTGTCAGGACCCTCCTTATTCCCTTTGGGGTTACAGACGTTACTGGTAGTAACCAAGACACACATTTCACTTTTCAAAATACACAATGCTTGGCTCTTGGACAAGGCATTCAGTAGAACTGCATGTCCTTAATAGGACCTAAATAGCCAGTTTAACTGAGAGAACTAATGGTCTCTTAAAATAACTCCTTTTAAGATTCCAGCCCAGGAAATAAACCTCTAAATGTGTCTTTATGTTGCCCCTGGCCTTTAACCTATCTGCAAATTTTCAATCCTGTCTCCATTCCATAAGGGCTGGAGACCAGATCTAGGCTCATACTCCGCTGACACCCATTAACTATAGATTGTCCCATGGGCCAGGCAGCTGCCTGCCTGATATGGGACCCAGCTGAACCCAAACTTCCACCATAAACAAAGCTAAAAAAACAAGTGCAGCTGTACACTTTCTGTTGATTACAGAAAGTTGGGGCACTTTCATTCGTTTACAATCCACGGGCCAAATTCTCCAAGCTCCGTTGTTTCAACCAACCGTGGCAAATGCTAAGATCCACACTAACCTGAGTGGATGCCCACTTCAAAGGGATATCCCAAGTCCCATATCCCAGATGGCATTGCCCTGGCCCAGGAGTTCACCACTGGAGATGCCATCACCCCAACTCAAGACCTCACCTTTGGAAATGATTTGCCCTCCTGTGCCAGAGATGACTTCACCTGGACACTGAAACCTCCACCCCAGTGATGCCCATGGATGGCCTCTCCTAAGGTAAAAACTGGACACAGGGCAGTTTTGCTTTTCTTCCTTTGATATTAGATATTCTGTTTCTGAGCTTGCTGTCTGCTTAGCTTGTGACTCTTGGTATATCCCTTGTTCTCTGCCAAAACATACACCCCTAAACTCCCATGCCTAAAGGGAAATCTTGTGGAGATTATTACTATCTGTGCCATTCTAAAACTTATAGAGATTATTACTTTCCCCAGAAGGCACCTCCCCCATGTCAGTCAACCCGTTGACCCCTTGGGGAGAGGACCACTCACTCCCCAGTGCTGTGTCCTACTTGTGCTCTGCATCTCGAACATGACCTCTCCTTCCCCTTGGTTACACACAATACCACTAATCTTTACATATACTTTGCTAAATTATCAGCTCATACCCTCCCACAACATAACTGCCTGACCCAAGAAATACACCAAGACGTTATTGTCACTCATACTTTTAACATACTGTACAACTCCACCAAAATATTATTAGAGACTCCTGAAATTTCAGATCTATTTTCTTGCCTAATGCCATATAAATGGAAAACCAGTTTTTCCAGTCAATTATGGACTGACCTAGAAGCACTCCTTATACTTCTACCTGTGTTCCTTCTTTCTACTTTCATAATAAAATGTTTCCTGTATCGTTTAGGACATCCTATGCCTTACTCCATAAAAGTCTCCTTATAATCACCCCAAAGTTTCTTAAAGTGATGCCAGATAACCACAGAGCCAATTGTTTTGTGTTTTCTTAGATTCTGTATTTAGCCTTTTGACATCTGTTAACCACAGGGCCAAATTAATAACGAAGGTTGTTTACATCTCCCCTACAATCCTGCTTTTGTGAGCATGCAAGTCATATTACAAACTCTCCAACCAATCTCGAGTTCATATCCACAGCCACCTCCTTTATCTAATCCCACACAACATGTCAATATTTCCCCTGCCCTAAATCAACCCAAGGCCAGGTACCAGACATCTAGGAACAGTTCCTGTCCCCCACAGTTCAAAAGAATTATTTAAACTAGCCGATCCTAAGCTATTTTCCCCGCTATAGCTTGCCTTTCCTGCAGAAACCCCAGTAAAGGCTCTGACTTTGGCTTTCCCCTTGCTCCTTTCTGCCTCTTGACCAAACCTGATGCTTCCCCATGTGGCCACATGTGGTGTGCCTCCTCTTCTTGGGAAACATAAGTAATAAATTATTCTTTCAATGGCATCACTTCTCTCCGTGCTGTCACTCAATCACTTCCATAAATTAAAATTCTGCAGTTACAGTTGAGACAGGAGCTGCCACTGCTGAGTTCTCAGAACTGGAACACCAGGTTTGTGCACGTATGTGCATCTGTGTTTGTGCGTTAAAGTGTATGTGATATAAATTTTACCATTTTAACCATTTCTAAATGTACGGTTCAGTGGCATCAATTACATTTGCATTGTTATGCAACCATAATCACTATCCATCTCAAGAACTTTTTCATCACCCCAAACAGAAACACTACCTATTAAACAGTAACTCCTTATGACACCTCCTCACCCCCAAATCCTAGTAACCGTTATTCTGTGTTCTCTCTCTGAATTCTAGGTACCTCATGTAAGTAGAATCATAAAATATTTGTCTCTTTGTGACTGGCTTATTTCATTTAGCATAATGTCTTCGAAGTTAATTCATGTTGTGGCATATATTTCATTCCTTTTTAAGACCAAATAATATTCCATTGCATGTATATACCACATTTGTTTATCCACTCATCTGCACTTGGTTTCTTTCCACATTTTGACTATTGTGAATAATGCTGCTATGAGCTTTGGTGTACAAATATGATTCTCTACATAACAGCCAGAAAGAGCTTTCTGTTCAGTCCCTTCCCTCATAAAAACATATGGTAAATTAAACCACAATGAGATACCATAGAATATCTACAGATAGCTAAAATGGAAAAGACTGACAATTCCAAGTGTTGGCAGGGATGCAGAAAATAAAAAACTCATACAGTGTTGGTGGGAATGTAAAATGGTACAATCACTTTGAAAACAAGTCCATTTTTACCAGTTACCCTATGACCCAGAAATCCCATTCCTAGATACTTACCCAAGAAAAATTAATGCATATATTCACAAAAAGACCTATACAAAAACGTCCATTGCGGCCTTATAATAGGCAAAGGGAAAAAACGCAAATGCCCATCAGTAGATGAATGGATTAATAAACTGTGGTGTGTTTATACAATTGCATACACTTGTTAAAGAATAATTTTTAAAATCTAGTATAATCATGACTCACACAGATATAAAATGAATGTGTCAAAGGTTTTATTTAAGTCATTAATTAATGAGAGACCCAGAAAGATATTACAAAGTTCAGAGGAAAATTCAAAGTACCGCACGCACATGTATATTCAAATGAGGAATAACGAAATGCTTTACAAATAGATGCAAAACCTGGCAGAACTGATCAGACCCACAGTGCAATAATAAAATACATCTCCTTGAACACAATTTGCATTTCTATACACAAGAATAGGTCTTTTAAAAAACTAACAGAGTTATTCTTTACCTCAAAGACAATGAAAGGTATGGAGCCCTCATAGAATCAGATATTCCAGAAGGGTGTGCTAGACAGCACCTTGTTTTTCACTGGATACTCGGTAATGTTTTTTAGACCATTTCAAAGTTTTTCACAGTTTTCCTCTACATTACACAGTAATAAAAGAGAATGAACTACTGGTACACAAACAGATGAAGCACACAGATACTATGTTCAGGGTAAAAAAAAGGCAGACAGAAAAGAGTATATACTGTATGATACCAGCTTATGCTGGGGGCAGAGGTAGACTCCACAAAGGAAGCTCCACAAGAGAATCTTATGGGGTGCTGGAAATGGTATATAACTTGATTTGGGTGGTGGAGATATATATATGGCATATATATATATATATAAAATACATGTAAAATCATTGATTTTACTTAAGATTAGTACATAAGACTCTCCCTATCCCACTTGCCCCCAAATCCAACAATTGCCATGTACCTTCAGAGTGAAGTCCAAACTTGAGGTCTGTTGTCTGTTTCCTCTTGTGTACCATTTCTCTCTATTTCCCCTTTTCCTGACAGGTCTGTTGTCTGTTTCCTCTTGTGTACCATTTCTCTCTATTTCCCCTTTTCCTGACAGTTAGTCTTTCCAGTTTCATGGCCTTTGCCTTCAAATCATATCTGTTATTTATCTCGCAGGTATCAGGACACCTTCTGAAAGCCTTACCTTACTAAGTCTATCTAGTCTACCTCTACCCCCAGAGTAAGCTGGTATCATACAGTATATACTCTTTTTTGTCTGCCTTTTTTTACCCTGAACATAGTATCTGTGAGCTTCATCTGTTTGTGTACCAGTAGTTTTCTCTTTTATTACTGTGTAATGTAGAGGAAAACTGTGAAAAACTTTGAAATGGTCTAAAAAACATTACCGAGTATCCAGTGAAAAACAAGGTGCTGTCTAGCACACCCTTCTGGAATATCTGATTCTTTTGGGCTCCATACCTTTCATTGTGTGTGTGCAAATCTGCCATCCTAGGTGCCTCCATAACATGGGTCAGCATTCTTATAGCTTGTGTACCCTTTGAGTCTAAATGTTAGAGGCTTTATTCTTTTGGTAAATTATTCACACCTGGGCTTTGTCCCTATCCTGCTTCCTATGTGGCCTTTTTTGCTATTAAAAGTCTGCTTAACTTACTCTGCTTTTGCTTTTTCCTACAGAGTAATTTAACAGCGATGCGTTTTGATTGGCTGCACCGTTCGGTTTTGTTTTTGTAACATTTTTTTAAAAAGGCAGATATCACACACAAAACAGGGCAGAAGCAGATTTTAAGTTTTTCTTAGAAGAGAAATAAATGAAGGAAGAAAAGAAAGATCTGGCATCACAGGGCCCACAGTACCTCGTGGAAACAATCAGCTGGAACCTCACGTACTGCACGTCCCTAGAGGCATCTGAGTTTGATACCCCTTTCTCCGTCAATGACAATTTCCAGTTGCTCATTTAGAAGAGAACGGGTGGGGCAGAGAGCAGCGTTACCAGGAGGGTGGAGAGGACAGCCAAAGCCTCAGAGACAGACGGTCAGAACCAAAGAGATCGGGGTGTAGAGCCTTGGCCTGGTCTGTGGGAACTAGTAAATCTCAGGCTCGCTTAAACTCCGGGGTTTTCAAGACCGCCACGGTCCAATTCCAGGTACGTGCTTCACTTAAGTCTTTATCGACGCCACGTAACATACTTAAATCAAAGAACCCCACCAGCCCCGGAAGCCCTGGGTTCAACCGTAGTCATCTGACCTTGCATTCCAGGCTCTGATTGGGCTTTGAGAATACGTGCTCTTCCTTCTCAGACCCTTACGGGGACCCCGTGCCAGCAGCCCACGGGGGCGGGGAAAGGTGCCACGGAGCGACGGTATTGGTCGGCTTCTTCAGGACGCAGCCAATCGGAATTCGCCTACTTCCGGTGTGAAGTGAGCCGGCGCGCGGCGTCAGGGCGCGGCTGCGGCGCGGGCAGTTCGTATCGTGGTTCCGCCCGCTTCGAGACTGGGAGAGGTGAGTACCGGCGCGCGCTGACTTATGGGCCCGTCCGCCTGTCCCAGCCCCGCTACTGGCTATGCGGCCCGGGGCCGGAGAGGAAGGCCTCTCCGGTTCCTCCCGTTTCCCTCCCCCGTTCGGCTAGGCCCGCTGAGTCCTCTCGTCGGGCGAACAGCATGCAAGGAGAGCGCAGACGCACATAGATCCTCAGATGGGGAAACGGAAGCCTGGGGGCGGGGGCGAGCTTTGCCAGGCTGTCCCAGGACCTTGGTGGCAGAACCGGCCTAGCACCCAGTATGTTCTTGTTCGTGTACTCCAGTGCCTACTAAGATGCCTGGCACAGAACAGTCACTTACCAGATTTCTGGCACTACCCCCATTTCCCTCCCGAGGGATAACCAAAACTCTGTACTTTGTCTGTGGCTTTCTACAATCATGAGCCAGGCTGCATGTATTCTTAGTATCTACTGTGTGCCACGTGCCCGGCACCCCTTTACCTTATAGTTGTAGCTTCGCAATACCCCAGCAAAGGGAAATGGTTAAGGACACAGACTGTATCAGATTGCCTGAGTTCGGAAGCCGGCTCCTGCATGTACTAGCTATGTGACTATCCAACTGTTACTTAAAGTGCCTCAGTTTCCTTTTGTCATATGAGGGAAATGACCTACTCTACCTCCTGGAGATTTTGTTATTATTGAACGACTTAATATATGCAATAAGTGCTTCAAAGAGTACTTGACAACATAGTAAGGGTTCTATTATAACCACCCAGAGAACTGGATAAGATTGTCCTCATTTTATACATGGAGACTCTGAAGCACAAACAATTGTCTCTGTGATGAAAGGGCATTTGGTGATTAAATGCTAGAAATAGGATTTGAACCAAGAACTGCCTGACTCCAAAACATCTTGCACAACATGGGGATTTCACCCTTACCCCTCACCTGCCCTTAGGTTACTTGGCACTTTGGACACCTAGTGGCCTGAGATGGAGCAGGTACCTGACAGCTCCTGGTGCCACCAGCGTGGATAAATAGCACTCCTGTGCCCCTGTCAAGATGAACGGGCAGTAATGAGAGAGACTGTGTGAGCGACCAGAAATTGGAGAAGGCGGGAGATAGAGTATTCTGTGTGAGGAATAGTAAATAGTATTAAATTGAGCCAACGTTTAGTTAGCCAGGCTGCTGTCAGAAAGTAGCTTGTAGTCTAGTAGGAGAAATATGGTGCATGTATCTTTTTGAATTCGTGTTTTCATTTTTTCTGGTTATATACCCAGAAGTGCAATTTCTGGATCAAATGGTAATTAAATTGTCAATTTTTGAGGAACTTCCATATTGTTTTCCATAGTGGCTGCACCATTCCCATTAAGAGTGTACAAGGGTTCCCTTTTTTCCACTTCCTCTCCAACATTTGTTATTTGTTTTTTGGGTTTTTTTTTTTTTTTTGGCTGCACCCCACAGCTTGTGGGATCTTAGTTCCCCGACCAGGGATCAAACCTGTGCCCCCTGCAATGGAAGCGTGGAGTCCTAACCACTGGACCCCGCCCCCCAGGGAATTCCCCAGCATTTGTTATTTGTAGGCTTTTTGATGACAGCCATTCTGACAGATGTGAGGTGATATCTCATTCTTGTTTTGATTTGCATTTCTCTAATAATTAGCAGTGTTAAGCATCTTCTCATGTACCTGTTAGCCATCTGTATGTCTTCTTTGGAAAAATGTCTATTTAGATCTTCTGCACATTTTTTGATTGGGTTTTTTGTTTACCAGCACCACTTGTCGAAGAGACTGTCCTTTCTCAATTGTATATTCTTGCCTTCTTTATTGTAGATTAATTGACCATAGGTGTGTGGGTTTTATTTCTGGGCTCACTGTTCTGTTGCATTGATCTATGTGTCTGTTCTTGTGCCAGTACCATGCTGTTTTGATTACTGTAGCTTTGTAGTATAGTGTGACGCCTGGGAGGGCAGTACCTCCAGTTTTGTTCTTTTTTCTCAAGATTGCTTTGGCACTTTGGGGTCTTTCATGAGTCCATGTGAATTTCAGGAGTATTTGTTTCAATTCTGTGAAAAATGTTGTGGGATTGCATTACATCTGTATATTGCTTTGGGTTATATTCTGTATATATTCCTTTTAAGGGAAGGAAGGGTAGAAAAAGAGGTCCAGTGTAATTGTAGAATATTTGAGGGAGCTAAATGCCACAAGACCCTGTGGGTCTCCATTGCCTGTAGCATGATACATGAGGCCTTTGAGCAGTCTCCTCTAACCACCTGCTAGTCTGCCTCAGTCTTTGCATGAATAGTGTATAGACTACCCTTCACAACCTCCACCCTGTTTGGAAGGTTCCAATTGTCCTTCAAGATCCAATTCAGTGTTCTTTGGAAAACTGCTCTATGATTTTCCTGAGTTTTACCTTCATCTGGGAAGCCATAAGACTTTTAAGAAAAGACTTTATTATAGGACTTACCCATTTCATTGTAATTTTTTATTGACATGTCTGTTTCCTGCTAGTCTAGAAGCTCATTGAAGGAAGTAATTATTTCTTTTCTGTGTCCTCTAGTGCCTCCTACAATCCCTGGCACAGAGTGAAAATACAAGTCATAATCAACTAATGGAAGTTCTTGGTGTTATGACATATAGACTTTGTTCTCTAGAATGGCAGGGAACTATTGAGTTTACTTTGTCTAAAAAGTCCTATATCTTTTTTTTTTTTTTTTTTTTGCGGTATGCGGGCCTCTCACCGTTGTGGCCTCTCCCGTTGCGGAGCACAGGCTCCGGACGCACAGGCCCAGCGGCCATGGTTCACAGGCCCAGCCGCTCCGTGGCATGTGGGATCTTCCCAGACCGAGGCGCGAACCCGTGTCCCCTGCATCGGCAGGTGGACTCTCAACCACTGCGCCACCAGGGAAGCCCAAGTCCTATATCTTAATGAACCATATTCTCAATGTCAAGAAAAATATTGCAGTCATAATCCTGTCTTCCAAACACTTCAGCTATTTTTATTTTTTCATAAAATTTAAATTTTTAATTTTCTAAATTTTAACTATGCAAATTTATTACTGTAAGCCTAATATACTCATAATTTACTGAGTTTTTTTCAGTTTTAAATTATTCCATGTAGCTTCTCAGTCTCCATGGTAGTCATTTATCTTGTAAATTATCACATTATCCCACCCTCCTTCGTGGTTTAATAGGTGTGAAATGTTGCTTCATGCTATTAATTATTAGAAGAATTGAACATTTTTCCATGAGATTATTTTGTCTTTGTATATTCTGGTGAACTATGTGTTTATACTCCCTGATCATTTGTTCACAGGAACTTTATGTGTTTTTAATATTAATCCTTTATTTGTTATTTGTTGCTAATTTTCTTTTAAAAAAATTTCATATGTGAAAGTAGATACATTTTTCAAACTACATAGTGTGTGTGTATATATATATATAAATATAAAGAAAACTTATAAAGTTTAATTTTACATTAAAATTATATAAATGTAAAGAATAATTATAAAATTATAATTACATGTAACTGTCATCCAAATCAAGAAATCTGGGGTACTTACTAGTACCCCAGAAGTATGCTTCCCTCATCATAACCTCCTCCCTACACTAGAGGTAACTGTTTTCCTGTTTTGTGTAATAATAATTCTCTTGTCTTCCTAATTTACCCATATATGCAACCTGTAAGTAATGTAGTGCAGTTTTGCTTGGTTTTGAACTCTATAAACGGGATGGTAGTTTGTGTATTCTACTTTGTCTTTCTCATTTAGTTCAACATTACGTTTGTGAGATTCTTCCATATTGTAAATACAGGTTTTTAAAATTTTTAAATAATTTTATAATTGTTAATAAAAATTTATTTTGTTGCCATAGAATATTCCATTGTATGATTGTGCCACAGTTTATCCATCCTGCTTTTGATGACATTTAGGTTGGTTTCAGTTTTGAACTATTAATGTTGCTGTGAATGTTCTTGTTCATATTCCCTGCTGCACATGTTCGTAAGTTTGTATATAACTAAGAGTAGAACTATTGGGTCTAAGGATATGTATAGGTTTTACTTTTCGATCTAATGCCAAATTGTCTTCAAAAGTGGTTGCACTCCTACCAGTGTTTGTTTGTTTATTTATTTTATTTAATTTTTATTTTTTGGCTGCGTTGGGTCTTCATTGCTGCATGGGCTTTCTAGTTGAAGTGAGCAGCGGCTCCTCTTCATTGAGGTGCACGGGCTTCTCATTGCGGTGGCTTCTCTTGTTGCGGAGCACGGGCTCTAGGCACACGGGCTCAGTATTTGCGGCAAGTGGGACCTAGAACACGCAGGCTTCAGTAGTTGCAGCGCGTGGGCTCAGTAGTTGTGGCGCACGGGCTCTAGGGTGCACAGGCTTCAGTAGTTGTGGCACGTGGGCTCAGTAATTGCGGCTCGTGGGCTCTAGAGTGCAGGCTCAGTAGTTGTGGCACACGGGCTTAGTTGCTCCGCGACATGTGGGATCTTCCCAGATCAGGGATCGAACCCGTGTCCCCTGCATTGACAGGTGGATTCTTAACAACTGCGCCACCACGGAAGTCCCTTACCAGTGTTATTAGACTTTCCATTGCTCCACATCCTTTCTAATATTTGATATTGTGTATTTAATTTTTGTCTATCAGGTAGGTGTATGTATTTTCTTATGGTTTTAATTCCCTGGATTATTAATGAAGTTGAGCACCTTGTATTTATGGACTGTTTCCTCTTTTTAAAAGTGTCTCTTCAAATTTTCTGTCTTTTCCATGGAGTTGTCTATCTTTTTCTTATTTTGTAGGAGTTATTTTTTCATTCCACATAGTGGTTATTTATTTGTTAGTTATATATATTGCAAATATCTTCTACTCTGTGTCTTTTAAAAGTGGATTTAATATAATTTTAGTCAACAATTTTTAAACACTTTTATTGTAAAATATTTTTTAACTTTTTATTTTATATTGGAATATAGTTGATTAACAATGTCGTGATGGTTTCAGGTGTATGCCAAAGTGATTCAGTTATACATATACGTGTATCTGTTCTTTTACAAATTCTTTTCCCATTTAGGTTGTTACATAATACTGAGCAGAGTTACCTGTGTTATACACTAGGTCCTTGTTGGTTATCCATTTTAAATATAGCAGTGTGTACATGTCAATCCCAAACTCCCTAGCTATCCCTTCCCCCCACCCTGTTGTGAAATATTATATATTTCATAGAGAAAAGTGCAGAAAACATCTATATAAGCTGTGCAGGAATGGGTTAACATAGTAGGCCTGGGAACTTGGGTTTTGAAACCTTTCCTAAGCTGATAAGGTTCTTTTGCCCACCTGTGGCACTAACACTTGCTTTCATTCTGAGAATCTGAAATTTTGGTGTTAAAGCGTTCCTATGTGACCAGCCCTGGATAAAAACCCTAGACAATGCATCTCTGGTGTGTTTCCTAGGGCAAAAACATTGTGCACGTGTAGCTGCAGTTTTCTTGAGAGAGAATGTGCTCTCTGGGAGGTAGAGAGCATATAGAAGCCAGCACATGGATTCCTACAGACTGATGTGTCTTTTCCTCTTGTTGCTCTGTTGGTGTGTCCTTACTGTCTGTTACGGTAATAAAACTTAGCTGTGAGTTAGGACGGTATGCCTGCGGTCGTTCATCACTGAACATGAGGGAGTGGTCTTTGGGGACCGTGGAAACAGCAGTTTAATGACATGTATCAAAGCAAACACCTCTGTACCTATGTCCCAGGTAAGAAATAGAACATTGCTAACACCCTCAGAAGCCTTCTGTCTATTAACACATATATGTGGAATCTGAATAAATTGGTATAGACGATCTTATTTACAAAGTAGAAATAGAGACACAGATGTAAACAAACGTATGGATACCAAGGGGAAAGGGGGGGTGGAATGAATTGGGAGATTGGGATTGACATATATACACTATTGATACTATGTATAAAATAGATAACTAATGAGAACCTACTGTATAGCACAGGGAACTCTACTCAGTGCTCTGTGGTGACCTAAATGGGAAGGAAATCCAAAAAAGAGGGGATAAATGTATATGTATAGCTGATTCACTTTGCTGTACAGTAGAAACTAATACAACATTGTAAAGCAACTATACTTCAATAAAACTAAAAAAAAAAAACAGGAAGCCTCCTGTCTGCCCCTGTCTTATCCTCTACCCCAAAGATAACTATTATCCTGACTTTTGTGCTAATCAATACATTGCTTTTCTTTATATTCAGGTGTCTCAAGTCTTAGTGCTGTTTTAGCTAGTTGGCACATGAAAGATTCTCAATTAAAATGCAGTTCAGTTTTTCTAATCTTTTTCTTTTTTGTTAGTGCTGTTTGTATCTTGTTTGAGAAATCTCTTGGAGGTTATAAAACTATTCTTCTGTATTATTTTCCAGAAACTTTATTGTTTTGCCCTTTACATTTAGATCTGCAGTTCACTTGAAAATGATTGATGTGTATGGAGTGAAGTAGGATTTAAATTTCATTTCTTCCCACGTAGATATCCGATGTTCTAGCACGATTTACTGAAAAGACTCCTTCCATAGTGTTCTGCTATGCTACTTTTGTCATAAATTAAGTGTCTTTATATTGCCTTGCTTGTGGGTTCTTTATTCTCTTCCACTGGTGTTTGCCTATCCTAGCATCAATATCTCACTGTTTTTAAAGAAGTTTTTTAATAAGTCTTTATATGTCTGCCAGAGCAAGTCTTCTCATCCTATAGGTATTCAAGAGTATCTTGGCTATTTTTGGAATTTTGCATCTCCATATAAATTTTACACTCAGCTATTAAGTTCCTCCAGGGGAAAAAATAGAATTTTGATTAGAATTGCATGAAGTTATAGATGAATTTGGAGAGAATTGGCATCTTGACAGTATTGTTGGCTTCCAGTCATGATTATGGTACAAATATTTGTTTGATTACTCCTTAATTTCTCTTAATAATTATTTATAATTTTCTGAATAGAATCATAGACATAGTTTGGTAGATTTGTTTTTTTGATATTTAAATTTTTATGCCATTGTGAATGGTAAGTTTTCTGAAATTTCATTGTCTAATGGTTTATTGGTGGTACATAAAAATAGAATTAACTTTTGTATATTGACCTCATATCAGCAGTCTACCTAAACTCACTGCATTAGTTTTCTGCTGTAACAGATTACTACAAATTCAGTGGCTTAAATCAACACAGATTTATTATCTTACGGTGCTGTAGTTCTGAAGTTGAATGAGTCTCATTGGGCTAAAAATCAAGGTGTTGGCAAGGCTGTGTTCCTTTCTGGAAGCTCTAGGGAAGAATCTGCTTCCTTGCCCTTTACAGCTTCTTGAGGCTTTCCTCCTCCATTAATCTGAAGATTCTTTTAGTTGTTCTATATACACGGTTGTATCATTTGTGAACGTTAAGGTTCTTGCTTCTTTCCAGTTTATTTACTGTTCTTGCTTTATTGCTCTGGCTTAAATTTCCAGTGCACATCATATGGAAATGGTGAGAGTGGGCATCCTTGTACTGTTCCTGATCTAAAAGGAAAAGCTTTCTAAATATCACCTTTTTGGAGGTTTGTTTATTTTTAAATTATATATCCCCTCTGTAGGGTTAAGGAAGTTCCCTTTTACTCCTTGCTTGATAAGAGTTTTCATAATGAATGGATTTCATTGTGAATGGATATTTGATTTTATTGTATGCTTATTCTGCAGCTCTTGGGAAAAGTCATACGATTTTTCTTCTTTAATAATTTGGTAAACTATATTAATTGATTTTTTTAATGTTGCCAATCATACATTCCTGAGACAATACAACTTGGTCATAGTATATTTTATACATGACTAGATTTGGTTTGCTAACATATTGTTTGGGATTTTTTGCAGCTACATTTATGCATAAGAATTAGCCCGTAATTTTTCACGTTGAACTGCCCTTGCAGAATTCTGTACCAAAATTATGATAGCCTCATAGAGTGAGTTGCGAGGTTCAGTCTTTCTGTACTTTGGAATCGTTCATAAAACTGGAATTTTAAATAAATTTTTCATTTAAAAATTGGAATATTGTCATAAATGCTCGGAAGAATTCACCAGCTCTCAGGTGTTGATGCTGTCTTTAAGGGTAGATTTTTAGCCACAGATATTTCTTTAAAATGGCTATAGGCTATTAGGCTTTCTGTTTCTTTTTGAGTGAGTTTTGATAAGTAAGTTTGTGAAGAAATTTGTCCCTTTCATCTAAATTTTAAATTTTATTGGCCCAAAGTTGTTCATAACAACCTATTACTGTATTTTAATATCTATATTATATGTGGTTGAGTTTCTTCTTTTAGTCCCGATATTGGTTTATTTATGCCTTTTCTCTTCTTTTTGATGTCTTTTAAATTAATGAATTAATTAATTTTTGGCTGCGTTGGGTCTTCATTGCTCCGTGTGGGCTTTCTCTAGTTGTGGCGAGTGGGGCCTACTCTTCTTTGCAGTGTGTGGGCTTCTCATTGTGGTGGCTTCTCTTGTTGCGGAGCACGGGCTCTAGGCATGCGGGCTTCAGTAGTTGTGGCATATGGGCTCAGTAGTTGTGGCTCGCCGGGCTCTAGAGCACAGGTTCAGTAGTTGTGGCACATGAGCTTAGTTGCTCTGCGGCATGTGGGATCTACCCGGACCAGGGATCGAACCTATGTCCCCTTCGGCAGGCAGATTCTTAACCACTGCGCCACCAGGGAAGCCCCTTCGATAAGTCTTTTCATAGAACAAACTTGGTTTAGTGGTTCTCTCTATTTTATGTTTATTATTTTAGTTCTTATCTTTATAATTTTCTTCTTTGTATTCTCATTGGGCTTATTTTGTTTTTTCATTTTCACAAATGAAAGAGATACGAGATAGATGCCTACTGCTCATTAATTTTCATTTGTCCTTTCTAACAATTAAGGCTGTACGTTTCCCTGTAATTACTTCTTTAGTTGCATATCACAAGTTTTTTTATATGTAGACTTTCATTATTATCCAGTTCAAAAATATATTCTAATGCCCACTCTGTTATCTTATTTGATCCATGGTTTTTTTTAGTAAGTATATTTCTTTATTTCCAAACATGAGGATTTTCTGGATCCACCTCTCTCCTTCTTTCTCTCTCTCTCTTTTTTTTTTTCTTTGAAAAATTAAAACCCTGTGGCAAAGTAGCAGGGTTAGTCCAGTAATAATATGTCTTCTCAAATGTGCATTTTGCATTCTAAAAATAGTTCACATTATCAACCTTAAAAATAAAATAGCCAGTTATTTTACTAGCAAAATGAGCTTATTCAGTAATGGCAGAGGAATTGCCATTTAGGACATGAAAACTATAGCAAACCACGGGTAGGTCTGGAGAACAAAGGAGAGCAACCTTACTTTATATAGAAAAAGGAGAAGTTGCGAAGGGCTGCTCCAAACCACAGTCCGTTGGAGGAATGTGAACGTTCAGAGTGTCTGAGTTGTTGGAGTTCTCACTGACTGAACTGTTGCTCAACAAGGAGAGAATTGGGTAATAAAGTAAGCTTCCGCCCAGGAACGTGAAGTAAGTTGTGAAGGAAGGTACATGTGTGGAGAGCTCCCCCTTTAAGACTTCACAACTCCATTTTAAATGAGGTTTCCCTTTATTAATTTTTACAATATGTTAGGTCAGAAAGAAAACATTAGTATTTTCCAAAAGTAGAAAGATTATGAACAGTCCTTATCATTGTACAACAAAACTAGAAATTTAAAATGAAATTTTTAAAAAAAGGAAAAGCCCCTTCCATCTGGAAGATTAAAAATCTTCTATTAAAGAACTATTGGATACAAGGGACATACAAACTGAAATAAAGGATTCCTGAAAATTAACGAAATGAAAACACAACAAATCAGATTTTATAAGACATATAAAGCAGTGGTGAAGGGGGGAAATTTATAGCTTTAAAGGCATTATAAATGAAGGACGGAAAATAAATGAACTAAATTCCAAACTTGGAAAGTTAGAAAAAGAGCAAAAAGTAAACCAAACAAAAGCACAAGAGGCTAAAAAATAATAAAGATAGAAACAGAAATTAATGAGATAGAGAACGGAAGAACATGTGATTAATCAAAATCTTGTATCTTGAAAAATTTAACAAGCCAGCAAACTAATAGCTAACTTAAGAAAATAGGAGGAAATCGCAAATGCAAAATAACGAATGACAAGTGGGGGAAAACCCACTAATATAGAAGAAATTTTTTAAAATATGAGATTAACTTGCATACCTCTAAACATATTTGAATATTTATATGAAATGGATAATTATTTAGGGAAATACAATTTAACAAAATGGATCCCTGTAAAGATTACAAGTTAAATACCTCAATTTCCATAGAATAAACAAAGTTTTGAAAGAACCATCCCAATGAAAACAAAAAAACACTAGGTCCAAATGGTTTCATAGGGAAATTCTACCAAACTTCAAGAGTCTAGATAATCACAATGCTAATAAATTGTTTCAGATGAAGGAAGGAAAACTTTGAAATTCTTTTTTTTTTTAATTAGATACTTCATATTATAGTCACTGATTTAGTCATCTATCTCTAGTTGTTGTCAAGGGGCTGAAAGGAAGTAAAATTTCCAAAACACTTTTCAGTCTTCTAGATGCTCTTTGAGTTTACTTTTTCTGAAGCAGCTTTATTGAACTACAATAAACTGCACATATTTAAGTTATGATTTGATCAGTTTTGATATATAGGAGATACCATCACCACAATCAGATCAATGAATATTCATCTCTCCCAAAAGTTTCTTCATGCCCCTGTGTAACGCCTCACTCTTGCTCCCTTTCCCCAGTCCAGAATCTGTAAATAGCCCCTACAGTTCTTTAAAACGAACAAATAACAAATAACCCAATGAAAAAGGAGGCAAAGGATTTGAATAGACGTTTCTCCAAAGAAGATACACAAATGACCAACAAACAGTTGAAAAGATGCTTAGCATCACTAATCGTCAGAGAAATGCAAATCAAAAACACAATGAGATATCGCGTCACACTCAGGATAGCTACTATCAAAAAACCCCAGAAACGACTTCTGTGGTGGTGCAGTGGTTAATAATCCACCTGGCAATGCAGGGGACCTGGGTTCGAGCCCTGGTCTGGGAAGATCCCACATGCTGCGGAGCAGCTAAGCCCGTGCGACACAACTACTGAGCCTGCGCTCTAGAGCCCGCAAGCCACAACTACTGAAGCCTGCGAGCCTAGAGTCCTTGCACTGCAACAAGAGAAGCCACTGCAAAGAGCAGCCCCCACTCACCGCAACTAGAGAAAGCCCACACGCAGCAACGAAGACCCAAAGCAGCCATAAATAAATATATATATATATTTAAAAAAACAAACCAGAAAATAACAACTGTTGGTAAGGATGTAGAGAAATGAGGATTATGGAGAAATTGGAACTCGTGCACACTGTTGGTGGGAATGTAAAATGGTGCAGCTGCTGTGGAAAATAGTATGGCAGTTCCTCAAAAAATTAAAAATAGAATTACTGTATGATCCAGGAATTCCAGTTCTGGGTGCATACCCAAAAGAATTGAAATCAGGGTTTCAAAGAGATGTTTGTACACCTGTGTTTATTTCAGCATTATTCACAATAGCCAAAGGGTGGGAGCAACTCAAATGCCCATCGACAGATGAATGGATAAACAAAATATGGTATGTACATACAACTGAATATTATTCAGGCTTTAAGGAAGGAAATTCTGACACATGCTTCAACACGAATAAACCTTGAAGACATTATGCTAAGTGAAATAAGCCAGTCACAAAGAAACCATACTGTATGATTCTACTCAAGTAGTCAAATTCATAGAAACAGAAAGTAGAATGGTGATTGTCAGAGGCTGGGGGAAAGGGGAAATGGGAAGTTGTTGTTTAATGGGCACACAGTTTCAGTTGTGCAAAGCAGAAAAGTTCTGGAGATTGGTTGCACAGCAATGTGGATATACTTTACATCACTGAACTGTACACTTAAAAACGATTAAGATGGTAAATTTTTAATGTTAGGTATGTTTTAGCACAATTAAAAATAAAAAAGGACAAAGGAGCCAGCTTGAAGGAATTCTATTCCCACTGCCCATATATGAAACAATTTGAGCATCAGCATAAATAATGACAGTATGGATTACAACCCACTGAATAAATTAAGAATCTTTACTGATAGAAAACAAGTAGGGAAGAAGGGGAAGTTCTTTATAGTGGAATGCCAATTACTAAATGATGATGCCAGCTACTAAAGAATGACTGGGGTTAGAAAGACCATCATTATATAATCATATTATTTCTTCAGGTATGAATCTCCAGTGGGTATGAAAACAGTTTTTTTCTAGTTAACTTTTTTATTATTGATTTCTAGCTAATTTACGTTTGGTTGGAAACATGCCATTATGATGTCAGTCCTTTGAAGTTTGTTGAGACATGCCTTATGACCCAGTACATGGTCAGCTTTTGTAAATGTCTGTTCTTGAAAAGAATGTGTACATTTTGCTGTTGTCAAATTTGTGTTATTCAAATCTCTGGGTTGTTACTGATTGTTTAGTTACTTGTTCTATCGATTACCGAGAGAGCTAATTTTATACTATAATTACAATCTTTTTTCTGTTTCTTCTTGTCATTCTATCAGTTTTACTTCATGTATATTTTTTCCATCTTCTTTTAACCTTGCTATACACTTAGTGTTTTAGATGTGTCTCTAATAAACAGCAAATACAGTAGTTAGATATCATTTTTAAAATTCGATTGTAATCTTTTAATCAAGGCAATTAGTCTGTTTACATTTATTATAATTCATAAATTTTTGGATTAAAATCTACTACCTTATTTTTTTCTTTGTATTATATTTTTCCTTTCTTCCCCTTTTATGTAGCTTTCTTACAGGTGAAGTGTTTTTTAAAAAAATCATTTCCCCTTGTAGATTTTAAGTTACATGCTCTGTTTTTGTTCTTTAGTAGTTACTCTAGAAAGTACAACATGCATATTTATCCTCTCCAAGTCTAAAGCTTATCAACACCTTACACTCCCAGGCAATACAAAGGCCTTGGAACACATTCACTCTCTTTACCTCCCTCCTCACTTATGGGTCATTATTGTTGGGTATTTTAACTATTTTTTTTTAACCCCAGAGGACATCATTGTTGTTGTTTTGCACAGGCAAGGTTTCCATAAATTTAACCTAATATTTACCACTTTCTTTGTCCTTCAGTCCAGCTATCATCTGAGAACTTCCACCCAGGCTCACTTTTCTACTACCTCAAAGTACATCCTTTAGAATTTCATCTAATGAGAGTCCGCTGGTGACAAACTATTGGTTTTTGATGATCTGAAAATGTCTTTATTTTGCCTTGATTTTTTTTAATAACAACTCTTTTGAGATATAACTCACACACCATAAAATTCACCCATTTTAGATGTATAATTCAGAGGCTTTTAGTATATTCATAAGCTTGTGCAGCAGTTGTCACACTCAATTTTAGAACAGCTTTGTCAGCCTGAAGAGAAACCCCACACCCCTAGCCATTAACCCCCAATCTAACCAGCAACCACCCCCGCCCCCCGCACCGCCGGCCGGCAGTCACTAATTACTCTACAGGTTTGCTCATTCTGGACATGTCATATAAATGGGATCATACTATATGTGGTTCCTTATGACTGGCTTTTTTTTTTTTTTTTTTTTTTTTTTTTGCGATACGCGGGCCTCTCGCTGCTGTGGCCTCTCCCGTTGCGGAGCACAGGCTCCAGACACGCAGGCTCAGCGGCCATGGCTCACGGGCCCAGCCGCTCCACAGCATGCAGGATCTTCCCAAACCGGGGCACGAACCCATGTCCCCTGCATCGTCAAGCGGACTCTCAACTACTGCGCCACCAGGAAAGCCCTGGCTTTTTTCTCTTACCATAATATTTCAAGGTTCATCATTATTGTAGCACTTATCAGTATGCTTTGGTCATTCCTTGTATGATCAAATAATATTCCATATGGATATACACATTTCCTTTATCCATTCATTCATCAGTTGATGGACTTTGGGTTGTTTCTAGTTTTTGGCTATTATGAATAATGCCTTTGTGAACATTCAGATACAAGTATTTGTTGGAATACCTGTTTTCAGTTTTTTGTTTTTTGTTTTTGTGGTACGCGGGCCTCTCACTGTTGTGGCCTCTCCAATTGCAGAGCATAAGCTGCGGACGCGCAGGCTCAGCGGCCATGACTCATGGGCCCAGCCGCTCCGCGGCATGTGGGATCTTCCCAGACCGGGGCACGAACCCATGTCCTCTGCATCGGCAGGCGGAGTCTCAACCACTGCGCCACCAGGGAAGCCCTGTTTTCAGTTTTTTTGAGTATATATCTAGGAGTAGAATTGCTGGATCGTATGGTAACTCTGTGTTTAACTTTTTGAGGAACTGCCAGACTGATTTCCAAAGCAGCTGCACCATTTTACATTCCCAGCAGCAATGGATAAGGGTTCCAAGTTCTCCACATCCTCACCAACACTTTATCTGTTGCTTTTATTATAGCCAGTTTTAAAAATAAAAGGTTTATTGGGATATAATTTATATACCATAAAATTCACCCTTATGCAATTCAGTCTCAATTGTTGAAGGATATTTTTGCTGGGGGAAAAGTTCTAGGTTACTCGCAGCAGACTGAAGATATTCCACTGTCGTCGTTGTCTTTTTTTTTTTTTAATTGAAGTATAGGTCATTTACAATGTTGTGTTATATTCCACTGTCTTATGATTTCCAATTTTGCTGAGGAGAAATCAGTTATCTGTCCAAATATTGCACAATGAGGGGAAATCCCTGGAAGTCCAGTGGTTAGAACTCGATGTTTACTTTCTTTTTTTTTTTTTTGGCTGTGCTTCATGGCATGTGGAGTCTTAGTTCTTCAACCAGGGGTAGAACCCGCACCCCCCTGCATTGGAAGCATGGAGTTTTAACCACTGGACCACCAGGGACGTCCCAGGACTTAGTGCTTTCAGTGCCAGGGCCCAGGTTCAATCTCTGGTTGAGGAACTAAGATCCAACAAGCTGCTTGTTACAACCAAAAAGAACCCCAAATTTTGCACAATGATGTATTTTGGTGTGGATTTATTTTTCTCTGTCCTGTTCAGAATTTGTTTGCTTTCTTTCTTTTTTTAAAAAATTAATTAATTTATTTATTTTTGGCTGTGTTGGGTCTTCGTTGCTGCGTGCGGGCTTTCTCTAGTTGCAGCGAGTGAAGTTGTGGTGCATGGGCTTAGTTGCTCCGTGACATGTGGGATCTTCCCGGACCAGGGCTCAAACCTATGTCCCTTGCATTGGCAGGTGGATTCTTAACCACTGCACCACCAGGGAAATCGCTGTTTGCTTTCTTGAATCTGAGGATTTGTGTCTTTCATTTTGGAAATATCCCAGCTATTATCTTTTAAAATATTCTGCCCCAGTTTCTCCTCTTTTTCTGGAACTAGATTTCTAGCTAGATTTATGTTAGACTTTCTTACTCTATCTCCCATGTCTTTTAACTTCTCATATTTTCCATCTCTTTCTTTAGTTTTCCATGTATGCATCTATTAAGTCAGAAACTGTGGGAATCTTAAAATTTACCCTACTTTTAAGCTAACAAGTCAGCCTCTAACAGTTATTTATATGCGCGCGTGCACACACACAGACATGCACATAAATGTTTACACATGTGCTGACGAGACACAAGACCCCTGGGTCAGAGATACAGATGGTTTATTGCAGCAATACCTTGCATCCATTCCCTACACCCTAATTCCCACAGGGTGGTGTGATAAGGGCTAGATGATACCTTATATACAGTTGAGTGCATCACAGGAAAGAAACCCCAAAATTCAGAAACTCTGAACACTCGAGGGTTTCCGGCACATCTGCACAAACTCCCTTCCAGAGAGAGCACTTTTTACCTTAGAATGTAGGCAAATCTCCCCTGGATGAGAGGGGAAGGAGCCTTGAGGATTATTATCTTGAATGTAGAGAAATGTCTCCAGGGAGAGAAAAGAAAGGGCTTTATCTTTACTACTGTGAGATGTCTCTGGGGGAAGTGTGACTCCAAATGTCACCAGAGGAATACAGCAGCCAAGACCATCTGCTACTTCACATGTCCTTTGCTCAGAAGGCTTGGACCATGTAAGAATGTGAGAAATCCATGGAGCCAGATCCTGGATACTTTCTTCTGGTTTTCCCCCCACTTTACTAATGATCTCTTTAGCTGTGTGTAGTCTACTGGTAAATCTATCTGTTGAATTCTGAATCTTGGTTATTGTATCTTTCATTCCTAAAAGTTCTGGCAAGGTCAACTTTATAGTTTTCTGTTTACTGTAGATATTTTCAAGCTTGTCTTTTATTTTTGTAAACATAAGTTTAATTGCTTTATACTGCTATGTCTGATACTGTTTGACTATTTCTGTTACAACTAGTTCTCATTCCTGGTGCCTTGTTTACTTGTGTGGTTGACAATTTTTGTCTGTATTTGCTATGTATTGTCTTGTTGTGGGAACTATTTAAGGCCTAAGATAAAGGCATAGTCCTCCAGAGACATTTTTGCATTTGCATTTGGAAGACGCCTTGGAGTTAGGATCACTTTAATCTAAATTCATGACTTGGATTTTTTTAAAAATATGTGGGTGATAAAAATTGGGTTCAGAAGATTCTCAGGTTTGTGGTTTCAGAGTCTCTCCCACTCAGTCCCTCAGCAATTGATAACTTTACTTATAGATACCTGGGGATAGAAGTGAGGTTTAATTTTGGTTTACCTTTGCCCAGGTGGTATAGCCCTTTGGGGTGCTGGTTTTATAGGGGAACATTTCCCACCATGGTTGTGCCCTAACTTTGATTCTGTCCATCTTTTTCCTCCAAGGCTAGCAAAACTGATGTTCAGATTCTCAGGATCAGACAGCTGTCCTCAGGACAAAAACAACTGTCAATGCTCTCCTTACCTCTCTGGGTTCCCACTTTTGGCCTGATCATTTTAACTTCTTGTCAGAGATTTACTGTATTTAATAATTTATTTTATTTATTTTTTTTTGTTTTCTATTTTTAATTCTTATTTTATTTGTTTGTTTGTTTGTTTGTTTGTTTTGCGGTACGCGGGCCTCTCACTGTTGTGGCCTTTCCCGTTGCGGAGCACAGGCTCTGGACACACAGGCTCAGCGGCCATGGCTCACGGGCCTAGCGGCTCTGCGGCATGTGGGATCTTCCCGGACCGGGGCACAAACCCGTGTCCCCTGTATCAGCAGGCGGACTCTCAACCACTGCGCCACCAGGGAAGCCCTAATTCTTATTTTGTATTGGAGTATAGTAGATTAACGATGTTGTGTTAGTTTCAGGTGTACAGCAAAGTGATTCAGTTCTATATAAACATGTATCTATTCTTTTTCAAATTCTTTTCCCATTTAGGTTATTACAGAGTATTGAGCAGAGTTCCCTGTGCTGTAGTGTAGGCCCTTGTTGGTTATCTATCTGTCTATCTATTTATTTATTTATGACTGCATTGGATCTTCGTTGCTGCACGTGGGCTTTCTCTGGTTGTGGCGAGCGGGGGCTACTCTTTGTTGCGGTGCATGGGCTTCTCATTGTGGTGGCTTCGCTTGTTGTGGAGCACAGGCTCTAGGCGCGTGGGCTTCAGTAGTTGTGGCACGTGGGCTCAATAGTTGTGACTCGTGGGCTCTAGAGTGCAGGCTCAGTAGTTGTGGCACACGGACTTAGTTGCTCCGTGGCATGTGGGATCTTCCCAGACCAGGGATCAAACCCATGTCACCTGCATTGGCAGGCGGATTCTTAACCACTGTACCACCAGGGAAGTCCCTGGTTATCTATTTTAAATATAGCTGTGTGTACACAGCTCAAACTCCCAATCTATTCCTCACCCTGTATTTAATAGTTTCTTATTTTATCCAGCAATAATCTAGAATAATTGTCAATAAGCCTTTTCAGTAAAGGATCAGATAGTAAATATTTTAGGCTTTGCAGACCATTCTCTGTCGTGACTTCCCAACTATGGTGCTAAAGTAGCCTTAGGCAGTATGTGAAAAAACAGGCCTGTGAATCATAGTTTTGCCAACTCCTGATGTAGAATATATTGCATACTGATTATGCCAATAACATTTGTTAAATATTGATTACCCTATTTTGTTATGTTTCTCTCATTAAACACTATTTTGGAGACTAGGGTTTTCTCTGTCTCTGTCTCTCTCTCTCTCTTTCTACGTTGGGTCTTCGTTGCTGAGCACGGGCTTTTTCTGGTTGCGGCGAGCGGGTGCTACTCTTCATTGCGGTGCGCAGGCTTTTCATTGCAGTGGCTTCTCTTGTTGTGGAGCACGGGCTCTAGTTGCACGGGCTTCAGTAGTTGTGGCACGTAGGCTCAGTAGTTGTGGCTCGCAGGCTTTAGAGCACAGTCTCAGTAGTTGTGGTGCACGGGCTTAGTTGCTCTGCGGCATGTGGGATCTTCCTGGACCAGGGGTCGAACCCGTGTCCAAAGCAGGGGGCTGGGTTTGATCCCTGGTCCGAAAACTAGATCCCACATGCATGCTGCAACTAAGAGTTTGCATGCCACAACTAAGGAACCTGCATGCTGCAACTAAGGAGCCCGTGAGCCACAACTAAGGAGCCTGCCTGCTGCAACTGAGACCCAGTGCAACCAAATAAATAAATAAATGTTTAAAAAAAAAAAAAGCTGAGTACCATGCCATTTAAATTAGTTACATTTAATATGATTATAATATTTCTAATGCTAGTTCCCACCCATTGTTATTTAGTATTCTTGTTTCATGCTTTTGTCAAATGAATTTTAGAAGTGTTTTTGTTGAGTTTTGTGAAATATTCTTGTGGTGTTTTAATTGGAATTTTGTTGAACTCACAAATTAATTTATGAAAAACTGTTACCTTTGTGATACTTAAAGCTTTCATTTAAGAACATGAAATATTTCTCTATCCAAATCTTTATTTATCCTAGTAATATTTGGTCATTTTCTTTATATCATGAAGATGTATGTCTTTTGTTAGGTTAATTGGTAGTTTAATGTTTTTCGTTGCTATTGTTGATTGAATGCTTTTTTTTTTTTTTTGCGGTACCCGGGCCTCTCACTGCTGTGGCCTCTCCCGTTGAGGAGCACAGGCTCCAGACGTGCAGGCCCAGCGGCCGTGGCTCATGGGCCCAGCCGCTCCGCGGCATGTGGGATCTTCCCGGACCGGGGCACAAACCCGTGTCCCCTGCATCAGCAGGCAGACTCCCAACCACTGCGCCACCAGGGAAGCCCAGATTGAATGCTTTTTAAAAATTATATTTTCTAGCTCGTTATTACTACTACATGAGAATGCATTTGACTTTTGTGGGTTTATATTTATCTTTTATTTACCCACTTTACTGAAGTTTTAATTATCTATTGTTACGACTGATTTTCTTTGAATTGTGTTGGTATATAATCGAATTGTCTACATGTATGATATCCTCATCTCTTCTTTTCTAGTATTTCCCTTTTTGAATATCTTTGCATTGGTAAAAATGTCTAACATGAGAGTGAAAATAAGCCCCTATTTTTAATGGATTCATCCCTGTTGTAAAATATAAGATATTGTATTGGGTCTTGATTTTAAGTACTTCTAATTTTATGTTTTAATATATCTGTTAGAAATGTTTTGAGTTTAACAGGTGCCATTTCAAATATGCATTGATAATACATACTGTGTGATTCCGTATATCCATATAAGTTCAGGAATAGGCAAAACTAACCTATGGTGAATAAGTCAGTTAATGGTTATATCTGGGGTGTATTAACTGGGAAAAGGCACAAGAAAGCATACTGATATGCTAAAAATGTTCTATATCTCTATTTGAATGTTGTTCATGCAGTTATATACATAAGTAAAACTATATTGAGACATATACTTAAGATCAGAGAAGTAGTTAGAAGTAATTCTGTTTGTTACTGTAAATGTGATATGTTTCTTGCTTAGCCACTTGTAGGGTTTTAAAAAGAATGTTGCCCTTTAGTTTAATTTCAGGAGACTATGTCTTAGTCTTATCTGGTTCAATAAAGGTCCTCTCAATTTCTGGCCTGAATTATTTTTATTTGTTCAAGATACTGTTGAGATAGGACTCCTTTAATCATTTATTATTTGTGAATGGTTTCTTTTACTACTTCAAGAAGTCTCATTCGCTGGATATATTTTTTATATTCCAGCCCTAGATTGTTGTCATTCTCTCATACCTTTTTTTCATTGATTTATTTATTCTTACTATGTATGGATATGGTTTTCTAGTTGTTTCATTCAATAATTTTTTTTGCACTGTTCAATCAGCTTTTTACTTATTTATATTGTTTTACAATGCCATGATAACTTCCTTCATGTACATGAGAGAAATTTTTAATCATTTTCCAAATTATACTTGTGATTTTTGTGGTGAGTCTAATTCAGAAGCCTTATCCGTTTCTGGGCTCTCATTGTTCATCCCCTTTAGTATTGTGAAACTTTGCACTAGTCTCTATTTATTTTCCATTTATTTTCTTCTTTTAATTTTGTATCACTGATCTTTGCTGTTGATGAACAATTTTTTTGCGTGTCAAACAATTTTATTGATATTTTTTGCTTCTCAGTAATCACTAACTCCTTAAAAGCATTACTGCTGAAGGCTGTTGAGAAGGAAAATTGTGTACTTGCTACCATGCTTCAGAATATGACTGACTAGAGGATGCTACCCTGTGGGAATAACCAAAGAGCAGTGTAGCTTGAAAATAGGGAAGGGTGCCCCAGGGTTAAGGTTGACTACATTGCCA
This sequence comes from Globicephala melas, assembly GCF_963455315.2. Lineage (NCBI taxonomy): Eukaryota > Metazoa > Chordata > Mammalia > Artiodactyla > Delphinidae > Globicephala > Globicephala melas. Next base: position 36,768,288 of record NC_083315.2, read on the forward strand.
GCTATGAATCCATAATGTGTCACTACAGTTACGAATCAAACACATGTACTATTGAGATGACTAAACATGCATATCAAATCGTACTGTGGAATAATATTGGAAAACTCTATTAGAATACCATGGCTAGGGGAATCCCCTGGTGGTCCAGTGGTTAGCACGCAGTGCTTTCACTTCAGGGGGGCACGGGTTCGATCCCTGGTCAGGGAACCAAGATCCTGCATGCCGCATGGCACAGCCAATAAATAAATAAACCCTCTTTCTAAAAAAAAAAAGAATACCATGGCCAGTTTTGATATAAAAATAAATAAGGTATGAAAAATTGTAGAAAGTTGAGACAGGAACAATACAAACTTAGAAGGAATGTGGGGAAAGGTTACGTAATGATGCCATGGACCATTTTGTCCTGCTTTGTGTTAAGGCTGAAGGACTGTGTGCCTCTGCCTCCGTGTCAGCCATCTAATCGTTTGAGGTTGAAATGTTGAGAGGGCAGTAGTGTGACTTCACTCTTTATCATTTATTCTGTGAAAAACTTCCATATTGGACAGGACCTTGGAGAGAGCATACTTCAGTGAAAGGCCAGTGCTTTTAAACTGGATGTAAAATGGAGAGGTGCCTTTGGATGTGCAGGGACTGTGGTCTTAAAATATTCACCACTAAAAATAAAAATCAGGGCTCCTTGGGGAAATGGCTGATTCTAAGTCTGGGACAAAAAAATGCACAAGATAAGTCTGGGGTGTCTTTTCATTCCAGTTAGTAAGGAAGCTCTCAAAACCTACTAAGTTTATGTCAAAAGTACTGAAGAGTCAACCTGGAAAGGCTCCCACTGGGCAAACGTGAAACAGTTTCAGAATCGATAAGGATGATAATTATATTGGATTAAAACATACCTAATGGTTAATTCATGAGTTTATAATGATGCTGAGAAGAAGATTCACAACCATTAGAGGCTGCTAGAGAATTAACTCATTATTTTGAAAACTAATAAATAAAGGAAAAGAATCCAACATTTATCCTGTCTTTTCTATGTCAGCTGTACCACTGGCTAACAAAATAATAGATCAGAGAACATTTCTCTTGATAGAACTATTCCAGCTAATGAATCAAGAAGGAATGACAGAATTAAAATATCACTATTTTGGGAGGTTGACTTCTAGAATGGTGAAGTGAGGACCTTAGGATGTGTGTACAGATGAAACAGTATTGGATGAGCTGATAATAGTTGATGAGTTGATAAATGTTGAAAGTGGGTGGTGGGTTGGTAACAACATTATTAAGATATAATTCACATATCAGTGTGAATTATTCAGTGTTTATTAATTAGCTGTTTCACCTAAAGCATTTTAAAGAGGAAGAAGAGGCAGAAATCATTCCTTCTTCTGGAGAAGGTGGAACAAAATCTATATCATAATCATCTTCATCAAGCTCAACACATGGAGATTTCCCAGTGGAACTTTCTACCAAGTTTTTCTTTTTTCACTGTTATCTAAAGTAAAGCAGTTGTTAAACATAGCTTATTTTAATAATTAGCGAGTGGAGTATGATATATGTAAAACTTCATATTTCCATGAATATCATTTAGTATTGTTAATCCTTCCTTCTAAGATATATGGCATAAAATAAAAGGAGATCTCTGGTAAACATAGAATGGGAAAGAGGGTTATAACTCTCAGCTCAAATGAATTAGCATTGTTTACTAGCCGTATATTCTGCTATCCCATCTTCCTTTGGCCCCAGTAATTTTAAGGTGGCTTAAGCTACACATTATCCCAGGCAGTAGCTCAGCAGTGTCACAATTTGTTACACAAGAGGTGTAAATATGCTTGGTAAAAGTGTTCTTTCAGGTTGAAACTAGGTAATTATGAAGCACGGTATCTTGCTGGTAAACCATTGCTGTCATTGGTGGTGCTCTTCCTTCTTTTCCCGATTTTCCCCTTAGGAAGAGAATTCAATTATTCCTTTGTTCTTTGGGTTTTCAGTGTGCTTTGATCATTTTCTCCCACCTCACTCCCATTCGGCTTCCATTTATGCTTCAAGCCTAGGCCAGGTCCCATTTTTCTGCAAGCCTTTTCCTAATAAGCCCTTCCCTAATGTCTTTTGTGCTTATTTTAGCATTGGGGGAAAACCAGGTCATTTGCTATTTAAGTGAGACTTCAGTTAGTTAAAGATTATAGGGCTTCCCTGGTGGCGCAGTGGTTGAGAGTCCGCCTGCCGATGCAGGGGACACGGGTTCGTGCCCCAGTCCGGGAAGATCCCACGTGCCACGGAGCAGCTGGGCCCGTGAGCTATGGCCGCTGAGCCTGCGCGTCCGGAGCCTGTGCTCCGCAACGGGAGAGGCCATAACAGTGAGAGGCCCCGCGTACCGCAAAAAAAAAAAAAAAAAAAAAGGTGAAAGATTATATATTTCAAATGTTACCGGTTGTAAATGTCAAAACAGTTTTTTGACCAAAAAAAACAAAAAAAAACGTCATTACTCTGGACACAGTTGGAACAGTGCTCTACCCCCCAATAAATAGTGTGATTAATGCAAAGTGCGTAACTCCACTGATATTTTTTTCTCTCACTTTTTAGGATCATGGCTGCTGTTCCTCAAAATAATCTACAGGAGCAACTGGAACGTCATTCAGCCAGAAAACTTAATAATAAATTAAGTCCTTCAAAACCAAAATCTTCGTAAGTATTTTGGTTGGTTTGCTTCCATCCAGGCACTAACACACAAGTGAAATACCATCTCTTTCAACTCTTTCATTGTAGAGATGAGGAAATGAAGCTGAGAGGGTCAGTGATTTTCCTACTTTGCAAATTAATGGTAGCGCATGTTTTAGCAATGCTAGGTAATGTATTGTTCAGCACCTTTGCATGGTTTCTAGCACATGGTTTTTGTTCAGTAAATATTCATTGAATGAATGAATACAAATCGTGTAAATTTGGGCAGATCGGTGTTTTTAATATTTTAATATAATTTTATATCCTTTTCAAAAACCATTTCTAAGGAAACTATAGCTCTCCAGTTCTGTTCTTTCCTCCAAGCTATATTCCAAACTCCTTCTAACAGTACCTAACATTTTATAATCTTTATTGTGCCCTTACCAGATTCTAGACACCATTCTGTGTGCTTGACTTCAAAGTCACCATTGACCTTCATGTCACTAAATCCATCCGATGTCCAGGACTCTTGCCTCTTTCACTTGTCTTTCAGATTTCAGCATAGCTGGCAGTTTTTGACTCTTCCCCATAAAACTTTTATCAGAGTAGAAACAAGTAGCCACGTTTTTTCGCTTACTCCGTCCCCTCCCTCTGGAGAGGCTATTAATTAAGGACTATGAGCCTGAGAAACAAAGTAGTAGGAATGGTCCAGATACTCTCAAAGCTGAATAATTAGCTTCTGAATAGGAAGAATCAGAGCATACAAAGCATAATTTAAGTTACCTTACACATTTTAAAATCAGAGAGGGAGATAGATTCTTCGCTCGCTCATTTGTGATGCAAGGAAGTAAGTTGTTATATAAATTAGGGTTTTGTTTTGTATACTTGCTGGGTTTTGTATACTTGCTGGGTTTGTTGAAATTAATCCATCTAATTCAGTTTTTCGATTATTTTTCAGAGGTTTCACTTTTAAAAAGAAAGTATCTTCAGCCAATGATGTGTGTTTAACTAGTGTGTCAGTAGCAAAAGCTCCTGTGTTGAATGATAAAGATGTTACTATTACTGAAGCCTTTTCCTTCAGTGAACCTTTTCCCCACACCACAAATCAGCAGACAAAGATCAATGACTTTAAAAATACTCCAGCTGGACAGCAAACTAAGAGAGTTGGTTCAAAACCGTTATTGCCAAATTTGTCACAGGTTCCTCAGGAAGTTTTATGCACTACCCAGAACACACTGCTTGTAAAGGAATCCCGCGATGCTACTTTCAAGAAATTAGAATTTAGTTCTTCATCAGATTCTCTTATTACCTTCAGTGATTGGGATGATATGGATGACTTTGATACTTCTGGAGATTCAAAAGCATTTGTGACACCACGCCAAAACCACTTCATAAGAGTAAGCACAGCTCAGAAATCAAAAAAGTCTAAGAGGAACTTTCTAAAAGCACACCTTGATAAAACAAATACAGTAAAGACTGATTTGACTCCTTCCTCCTCTGAGAGCAAGCAGGCATTTTTGACTAAGAAACAGAAGGATGACTCAGAATGGTTAAATAGTGATGTGATTTGCATTGATGATGACCCCAATTCCGAAGAGCTTATAAATGAAGATACTCAGGAAAATCATCCTTTAAAAACTCATTTGGGAGAGGAAAGAGGTAAAAATTATTGTTTTATTTCATTTCAAAAGGTTGTATTTATTCAAAGCTAGGCATTGGGAACAGCAGCAAATATGATTTAGCTTTTGTCCTTAGGATGTGCAGAGGTGCTTATACATCCTAAGCACCATCTGTTGGCCACGTTCTTGAGGCAGGGCATACTAAGGAAATGAAAGATTTTATTCTGCTATTTATGTAAACAACAAGGATAGCTCCGTGATTTTATATATGAAGAAATATGTAGAGGGACTTCTCTGGTGGCGCAGTGGTTAAGAATCTGCCTGCCAGTGCAGGGGACACAGGTTCGAGCCCTCGTCCAGGAAGATCTCACATGCCACGGAGCAACTAAGCCCATGAGCCCCAATTACTGAGCCTGCACTCTAGAGCCCATGAACTACAACTACTGAAGCCTGCGCACCTAGAGCCCATGCTCCGTAACAAGAGAAGCCACCACAGGGAGAAACCCGCGCACTGCAATGAAGAGTAGCCCCCTCTCACCACAACTAGAGAAAGCCCGTGTGCAACAACAAAGACCCAATGCAGCCAAATAAATAAATATAATTAATTAATTAATTTAAAAAAAAAGAAATATGTAGAGAATATAATGCTTAGTGAAATAAGTCAGAGAAAGAAAAATACTATATGATATCACATGTGGAATCTAAAAAATAATAAAAATGAATCTATATACAAAACAGAAACAGACTTGCAGACATAGAAAACAAACTTATGGTTACTAAAGGGGAGAGGGAAGGGGGATGGACAAATTAGTAATATGGGATTAACAGATACAAACTACTGTATGTAAAATAGATAAGCAACAAGGATTTATTGTATAGCACAGGAAATTATACCCAATATCTAGTAATATCCTATAATGGAATAAAATCTGCAAAAAAAACTGAATCACTTTGCTGTACACCTGAAACTAGCACAGTATTGTAAATCAACTATACTTCAATAAAAAGAAAAGAAAAGAAGCTCCATAGAAGTTAAAATGGCTTCTTAATGGTCTACTGGCTGGTTGGTAGTAGAAATGGGATGTGAAACTAAGCCTTTGTGTTATAATTCTTTTATGGTTTGTACCACCTAATGTTGATGTATAATATGATATAATCATGCTATTAAAGTATTTTAAATTACATGCAAATTGTTTTCTGTTTAGATCTCATAGTTATTAGATGTCTAGAACTTAATAGCTGACGTTAGCCATATGTGGAGGTACCCACGTTATGAAACAGTTGTAAATATGAGACTAATATTTTTAAACACCTGAATCCCATCAAGGTTACTATAGGGTGAGAGAGGACTGAAAAGTGATTGATAATAAGCAAAACTATAGTCTAATCAAACATGTTGCTATTTATGAAGAGAAAATTTGGTTAAAGGTAAACTAGAGAGCAACAGTTTGGCAGTGTTTTCCCACATAGTCAAGAGAGAGACACTCTGGGAGACTTAAATAACTAAGACACCTTTGTGGTAAAGTAGAGATTGTTTATCTGTATAAACAACAGTGTTTGTACAATTATCAGTCTTACTTGTACTTCACTCTTATTTAAGTGTGAATGAAAAATAGAGAAACGAAAGTACTGATAATAAGGATGGTTTCATAATTTAACTGGAGACAGTCATGAAAATCCTTAAGCAAATCGTCAGCCTCAATCCAGCACTCATTGGACTTAATCCAGTTGACTCAATCATCGTTTATGAAGAAACAAGGCAACACTAACGTGTGAGAGGAGAGAACTCGTATTGCACAGAGTGGTGGTAGTGCTTATGACTTGCTCAGAGCGCTCACAAGTGCTCACACCCTGTTTTTTCTGTCTCATTAATATTAAAATAACCTATGTTTATCAGCTGTTTTTTTGTACTTTAGATAATTGTGAAAAGAAGAAAAACTTGGAAGAAATGGAATTACATTCAGTTGAGAAATCTTCATGTGTTGAGCTTGATGAAGATGATTATGACATAGATTTTGTTCCACCTTCTCCAGAAGAAGGAATGACTTCAACCTCTTCATCCTCTTTAAAATACTCTAGGTAAAATAGTTTATTAATTAATAAACATTGATTCTGGGGTAGCTGAAGTAATTTTAGTTATGTAGTATCATCTCAAAATTGATTAATTTCATGCTTCTGCACAATTTATTTTGTATCCAAATGAAAGCATCAAGAAGTCCCTATTTATTTACATTTTATTTAATTGTTGGTATTCTAAAGCTGTAAAGTTCCATTATGATTCATTACATGGGACCTCTAAACAGTTTTATGTAATTGATCTTGGCATGTGGAATATAGTCCTAAAGATACTGTATTTCCAATCTCATGTATCGGAAATGACCCAAAACTAACACCTTATTTGTGAAGTGGCTTAGTATGTAATGTGTTCTTTTTCGTCTTTTTTGTTTTTACTTTTTAAAAAATCCAAATAGAATTGATCATTGTATTTGTCATTCACTGAATTTTGGTAAATTAGTGACATGATTGTGGTTAAGTGGTAGTATTATGGGAAAAATAGAGTCCACATAGTTCATTATAGTTCATTAATAGCTGAAAATATTAATAGTCTTTGTTACCTCCATCCTCACCCCAGTCTAAATCACAGTTCAGTTGAGTGGTCTGGTATATACTCTGCTGTTAACCATATTTTGATGAGAAACAAATCCCTCTAGTATATCACCTGAAGGCAGGAAGGAGGTGTTTGCCTGCATAACCTAGTTTTCTCTAGGTTTTTGTTTTAACAGGTGGGTTGAGATGTTAAAGGAGGTGGGAAAGGTTGAAGCATGATTGCTGTTAGACAACAAAACAGAAAAACTGTAAGAGCTCCCCTCTTTCACCTCCCAGTAGAAATTGAGACAGAATTGTAGGAAAAAAACTGAGCAACAGTTCATATAGCATTCGTCAGCATTCTCTTTTAACAGGAGCAGCAATTGAGGCCTAAGGAGGAGCAGGGGATTGTCTGGGGTGATAATTAACGGCAAACGGACTAAGATCCAGTGTAGGGTTATTTTCTGGGCCATACCGTTCCCTGTTGACTGCCTGCCTTTTTTCTTTGTTTATTAAAAAAGTGTGTATTGCACAGATAATATTGTAACCACATTAACAGGATACTTACTGGTAGTCTTACAGTCCAACAAACCGAACATTTTCTGTATCCACATTAAGTTTTTTTGTTTTTTTTTTAATTGAAGTCTAGTTGATTTACAATATTGTGTTAGTTTCAGGTATACAGCATAGTGATTCAGTTTTGTTTTGTTTTGTTTTCAATTATATTCCATTATAGGTTGTTACAAGACATTGAGTATAATGCTCTGTGCTATACAGTAAATCCTTATTCCTTATCTATTTTGTTTCTGTTCTCCTAATTTGTTCCTCCCCCGTTCCCTAGCCACATTGTTTTGTTTCTTCTCTACATGTGTATATGATTTTTACATTGCCATAATCAACATGTAGCTATAATTTTTCAATCTGCTTTTCTTTTAACATTATTTTTAAAACATTGTACATATTGCTACATAGTCATTATTTTTATTCCTTTTAATGGCTACATAATTTAATGAATTTTCATACCATAATTTATTTTACCTAGATCTTCAGCAGTTGGAAAATGGTTGTTTCCAAGGTAAATTCTCTCTATATTTTTCCATTACAACCTAGTATACATATTTGTATACATTATAAAACTAAAACAGAATTTTCACAAATGATACTGTATGTGCAGTGCACACAAATTTTCTGTTATATTTTATTTCATTTTAATGTGCTGGTTGTGACTTCTGAATTAATTTCAGAGGTGTAACGGTCAGGTAATATATGACAGAAAAGAGAACATGTTTTTGTAACTCCTGTATTCCTAAACCTCTTTAGCTGGGCCTCAAAATCCTCCATCTTCAGACCCCAAATTACCTTTACAGCTTTATCTCCAGTAATGCTCTTACAGTAACCCTAAGCTCAGTAGCCTAATGAGACTTATAACATAGTTATTCATCATTCTTTGATTTAGTTAGAAGATTGCATTCCAAAATCCTGCTTTAGAAAAGTACAGTTGATTCCTGAATATCGAGTAAATAGAATTGTCTTTTTTATCTCTCCTTTGTAAGCTGTCACTTTTCCATACCCATCATTCAAGGTTTCCTCAAATCCTACTTTCTTGGCAAAGCCTTCTCAAGTTCCAGAAAGTGTTATCTTTCTTTGGATTGCCATAGTACCCTCTCTTTAATACTCCTTTAGGACTATTTATTTTGTTACTTTTAAAAAGTATTTTTTATATCCAATCAGACTGACCATGTTTATATGTGTTAATATTGGGGCCAGGGTCTTCCCTGGTGGCAAAGTGGTTAAGAATCTACCTGCCAATGCGGGGCACATGGGTTTGATCCCTGGTCCGGGAAGATCCCACCTGCCACGGAGCAACTGAGCCCGTGCACCACAACTACTGAGCCTGTGCTCTAGAGCCTGTGAGCTACAATTATTGAGTCCACATACCAAAACTACTGAAACCCACGCGCCTAGAGCCCGTGCTCTGCCACAAAAGAAGCCACCACAATGAGAAGCCCGCGCACTGCAACAAAGAGCAGCCCCTGCTAGCCACAATAGAGAGGGCCTGCGCACAGCAACGAAGACCCATGCAGCCAGAAATAAATTATTAATTAATTAATTAATTAAAATAATATTGGGGCCAAAAGATGGAAAACTTTGAGTGCCAGCTAAAGAGGTTTTAGAATAGAGGAGACAGAAAGACATGTTCCTCTTTTCTGTCACATAGCATCTGACCAGTTGTGGAAAATATTAGAGGAAAAAGTATGCATTTGGTCTAGTCTGTACTGTGATCAGTTTAATATTTTTTAATTTGTAGTGTGTTGAAGGATCTTGACACCTCTGACAGCAAGGATGGTCTTAGCATATCAGAAGACTTGTCAAAATCTGAGAAAATGACTACAAAGCAGCCTAATCAAGAAACCAGCACAAGCTATGATGGTACAAAAGTGTTTGGGACATAACACATATTGTAACTGCTTACTTATGAAAACAAAATAAGATTGTATTCTTAACCTGTGACGGTATAGTACACGATGGTGAGCTCAGTTCCTTTTCCTGTAACAGTGAATCATCCATAATAACCAACCACCATGGGTTAACCATTGTTGCTCGAACAGCTCAGAAACCGAGAAACTTGTTTTCTCACAAGGTGACTTTCTAACAAGTAACGTTTTCAAAATAGACAATGAATTATTTCTCTTACTGAACCAAAATTTTGCCTTCCTGTAACTTTAATCTTTGTGAGATAAGTCTGAAGCGCCTAGCGCTAAATAATGTTAGATCTTTTACCTCTTCTTTATAGGTACTGGTTTCTAGACCTTTCATCCTCCTGGTTCTCTGGGTTTGATTCTTGGTGTCCGCTTGAAGTTTAATACTTTTTGTTTGTTTGATTTGTCTCTAATTCATTTTTAACTTTTCTATTAAATATCTGGTATAAATAATCCAGTAGCACTACAAGGCTTTGAAAAACAGCTGTCTCCTTTCCCACTCCTGATTCCTACTTCCCAGAGGCTTTTTTAGGCTAGAGATTTGTGTCCTTCTATTCTGAAATTTTTTCTGGTATCATTCCTTTTTATTTTGTTTTTTCTTTTCTCTTTCACTCTTCTTGGAACTTTAATTATTGGGCTATTAGACGTCCATTAATTAACTTTTCTATTTTTCATCTCTTGCCTTTTTGCTTTCTGGGAGATTTCCTCAATTTTTAAATTAACTCTTTGATGGAATTTTTCATTTTCATCAAATTAATTTCCAAGAGCTGTGTTGTATTCTCTGAGTATTTCTGTAACGTTTTCTATCCTTGTTTGATGGGTGCTGTACTTATGGGGGGGGGTGTGTGCAGGCACACGCACATGTGTAGCGATCTCTGTGTGTTGTTCCTGTTTCCTCTGAATTTCTTTTTGTTTATTTTGGTCTCTGAGTTTATTGTTAGAGATGTTCCTGAAAAACCTGATGTTGTAGGCACTCTTCTAAGTGCCTTAATATTAACTAATTTAATCCTCACAGTGATCCTTTAAGGTGGTTTCTGTTATCCTGTTTTACAAATAAGGAAACCCAGGTACAGGAGAGTTAAATAATTACTCATGGTCATAGAGTTAGACAGCAGCAGAGCTAGGATTTGAACCCAGCAGTCTTAAGGCTCTTGAGTTTACATTGATAGCCACTGCAGTATACTGTTTCTGCCTCATTAAGTTTCACTGGTTAAAATGGTTAGTGAGGACGAGAGCAAGGACAGAGTCCCACAGAATGTCATTAGCGGCCTCCCTCTCAGCTGACATCAGTCCCTTCATCACCACTTCTTGTTCATCTTGTTACACGTCTGCCTTCAGACTGTTTCTCTCCCTTGTCCACGGGGATGCAAAAGACTCAGTCATATGACTCTAGAAGTTCAAGGTCTGAGGCAGCAAGAGGGAACAGGTGGGACATTGGCTCTAGAGTGATGCAGACCTAGTATACAAGCCTGCCTCTTCCCACTCCTGGCTGGGTGACTATGCCTAATTAATTAACCTTCTTTGGACCTCAGTTTCTTCTTCTGTTAAATGAGGAAAATAGTGCCTGCCTTGCCCAGTAGTTGTCAGGATTCAAGGTAAAGTGCCCAGCATACTGTAGGCCTTCAATAAATGGTAGCTGTCATTATCTGCTAGTCTAGTAATCCTTTCAAAGAAGGAAATACGTTGAGATGGCTGGTTTATTTTTATGAACTCTTGCTAACTCTATAATTGTTTCCTTTTTTTCTTAGAGCTCACAAAGCAGCCATTTGATAACATGTTCTGGAATTTTGCCTTGAATTAACTTTAAGATCACCAGCCTGAAGCTTTTGGCATCCCTTTAGAATTTTTTTGAAAATTAAAACAATATTTGCCTGTCTTCACTCTTCCATCACCTCTCCTATTCACTAGATGCCGCATGCATCAGTGACATTTTCTTTGCAGGTTTCCTTTGTACTCTGAGGTGTAATCTGTCTAGACGAAGACTTGAGCTCCTTTCCAATAGCTGTATTTCTCTGAGCCTGTCTTGGTTTTCATTTCCTTTGGACTGTTGTTTATGCTCCTCTCTCCAATCCAGTGCCCATTCTCCTTGCAGAGAAAACAGATGTGAAACAGGAACCCAGCAAGTCCACTTTTACCATTTCATACTTCATGACCCTATTTACATCAGCCAAAACTAGTAAAAGTCCACACCCCCAGGTCATTTTCACACAGACGCATGCGTCCCATCGTCTGTGTTCTGTCCCCACCACCACCCCTGTCTGTCTTCTCTTCCTCTCCTTCCAGCCCCTTAGACCCTTCAACCAGCTACCCTCGGTCAACAATTTCCCAGTAGCGTCATTCTCTTCTCTGATTGTCTTCTGAGAATACTGTTGCCTCTGCAGCCCACCTAAACTGTTTATTTCTCCTGCATACCTTAGGCCCCAGAGGTAGGTAGGCATCTTCCTTGCTTCCCATTGCTACCCTAACCCATTTTTTTTTCTTTCCGTCATATAAAGCCACCCCTCCTTTGACATTATTCTTAGTTACATAGCTGAAATTTAAAAGTGTGAAGTGGGCTGGCCAGATTCAGATGTCCAGACATTGTTATCAGGAATTTCTCTCTTTCACACCTGCCTTCTCTCTCTTCTCTTTCATCCCACCTCTCCATCTCAATCTCCCATTTCCTTTCATCTCTGTTTTCTGCTTTTCCTTGTGTTGGTCTTATTTTCAAGCTTGTGTTTTTCTCCGTGGTGGCAGAGATGGCCACCAGCAGCCTGTCCAACTTGTTAAAGAGAGAGGTCCTCTTTTCCAGTCAGTCGAAAAACTCTTAGATCTCATTCTCATTGAGCTGCCTTACATCAGATGCCCACTGAGGACGTGGGAGTGGGGATGGGAGTAGTCTCCAAAAAGAAAGTCCAAGTGCTGTACTGTTAGGAAACACTGGTTGGCAGGCAAACCAGAGCAACAGGTGAGGTTCTTACCTGTCCACACTTTATAATGTACTTTGTATGGGCATGGTGAGATTTACACCTGAAGTTAGTAAAACATCATGAACTTTTGTATCTTACAACAACTTTGGTTACCCTAAGAGAAATAATAAGAATTAACATGAAATGAAAGGATAGCATAGTTATGAGCTCTTATGATCTAGAATAGAGACAGTATGACTTCAAATTATTTCATAGGCAGATAATGGGAGAATATATGGTTGTTTCTAATCTCGTTTGTAAACTACTTCAAGTTTTACATGCATGGCTTTCAAATTGTTAAGTCTTTTTTGTTGTTGACAAAAAATATTAACAACATAAATACTTTATAGCTAGACAGATAAGTTTACAGCAGCAACTTATTCGTGTGATGGACCATATCTGTGAATTAGTTGACACTATTCCTGATGACAAGCTGAAAACTTTGGATTGTGGGAACAAACTGCTCCAGCAGCGGGACATAAGGTATCGATTTTTCTCCTTCTGGAATATATCTGATTGCCTTTCCAACACTACTGTAAGTCACAAATGTATGGGGCAAGATTTCCAGGCATTCTGGCCAAGAAATTGAATAAGATAATTATCACTTTGTCTTTTTTTTTTTTTAATTGGAATGTAGTTGATTTACAATGTTGTGTTGGTTTCAGGTATACAAAAAAAGTGATTCAGCTATACATGTACATATATCTATTCTTTTTCAGATTCTTTTCCCATATTGGTTATTACAGAGTATTGAGTAGAGTTTCCTGTGCTATACACTGTGTCTTAAATTTATTACTTTTTCAAATGAGGGCTACCTGCGCCGCGGTGGCTACCGCCAGCAGCAGTCTCAGATGGCCTACTGATTGCTTGACTTCAGTCCCCAGTGCCCTAAACCATTCAACATTTAGGTCCAGCCACACCCCAGTCATTAAAAGTCTCTTTAAAGTTGCTGCAAAAAACAACAACAACAACAACTGTTCCTTTAGCATTTGTATTCAAATTTTTAAGGTTGGAAGAAAGAGGATATATTTTGCCACAATCTGGCATGAAAACTAAAGATAAACTTGTGTGCCTACCATAGCTGACTACTTATAATTAATTTGATGTTCTGTGCTCTCTCTTCAGAAGGAAACTCCTGGCTGAAGCAGATTTTAATACGAGTGATGCCAGTGTTCTTGGCTCATTGTGGAGATGCAGGCCTGATTCACTTGGTAGCTCTGTGAAGGATATGGCATCTGTTTCCCCACCTTGTGCATTTCCAAAGGGTGATTCCTGTCCTACAGGGAATTCTGTTAAGGAGTTCACTTTTCCAAACCTTCCCTCAAATTCCATTTCTACTGGGGAGTGTTTACTGACTCCTACCCCAGGAAAGACAGGATTCTCAGCCACCACCAAGAATCTCTTTGAAAGACCGTTATTCAATTCCCATTTACAGGAGTCCTTTGTAAGTAGCAACTGGGCTGAAACACCAAGGGTTGAAAAAAGAAATGAAAGCTCTTATTTCCCAGGAAATGTTCTCACAAGCACTGCTGTGAAAGATCAGAATAAACACACTACCTCTATGAATGACTTGGAAAGAGAAATCCAGGCGTCCTATGATATTGACAGTTTTGACATAGATGACTTTGATGATGATGATGATGACTGGGAAAATGTGATGCATAATTTAGCAGCCAGCAAGTCTTCCACAGCTGCCTATCAACCTATTAAGGAAGGTCGGCCCGTTAAATCAGTATCAGAAAGAATTTCTTCTTCAGCCAAGACAGACTGTCTTCTGGCATCTACTGCTCAGAATAAAAACTTCTCAGAGTCAATTCAGAATTACACTGGTAAGTTTAAAATAAATTGAATGCTTATATTTTATATGAAAACAAAACTGTCCAAAATAGGAATCGTATAAGAAAAACCATAGCAAATCATCATGGCCTGAAAACAACATTGTTTCTATGCAAATTTCTGCTGATAATATGAATTACAAATCACAATTTCAAAAGCAAGTTGCTCTTTTGTCTCTGTAGCAGCTGTAGTTTTATAAAATGTGTAATTATAACCTATTGTAGTAAAACTCTAAAGTCATTACAAATGTGCTTTGCCTTTAAATTAACATTTTTCAGTCCCTAAAACAATAAAGCTCATGAGGGCCAAGTTTTTAATGATTATGGGGGATGGATAAAAAGCAAAGCTGAATTTATGTTAAAATTGTAATTGTGTGTATTTTTAGAATTCTGGATTGATGAGAACTGATCAGTTTATAAAGTAGAAACATGTTTTATGTCTTCAAATATTAAAATTTAGGACAGCCTAAGAAAGATAAGAAGTCAGAAATTTCTTAAATCAGTCAAGTTATTTCTTCTGGTCTAGAATCATTTTAATTCATTCAGCAGATATTTATGGAGTGCCCACTGTGTGCCATGTTCTGTGCACAGGTCCTGGTAATAGGTGAGTAATGAAGAGTTCCTGCCCTCTTGGAGCTCACAGTTTACTGAGAGAAGTTTTTGGAAGAGTGAAATTAGACGTTGTAAAGGCTGCAGAGAAAACCCAAAATTAATTTTAAAACCTTACATCGACCCTATAAAGTTATCAAAAAGTGGGGTTTTTTTAACTGAAACAAGTTTATACGTGTAAGTTTTTGTAAAGTACAGTCCTCCCTGTTTTTGCCATTGATGACTTAATGCCACGGAGGTTGTTCTTACAGTTCCTCTGTTGACCTTTAAAATAACCATTAATGGATTTATTTTTGTGTCATGTTTGGGCATGTCATACTTGGTGTTCGCAGTTATCTTTGCGGTGGTTGAGTGCCGGGGTTGATGTAACCGCCAGCACTGGCGTGAGCACCTCTTGTTCTCTGTGCGGAGCCAGAGTTGCAACAGCGCGGAGGCAGCATGGGGGTGGGCGTGAGAGACGCCATGGAAGAAGAACCAGAGGAAGTTGGGGTGATTCTGCGGTTTCAGACCCAGTGACTGGGAATACCGTGACACTGTTAACAGAAACAGGGAAGTCAGGAGGCAGGCAGATTTGGAGCAAAGCTGAGGAGGGCTGTTTTAAGGCTTGTTGAGCATGAAGTGTTGGGAAGTCGTTCAGGTAGAAATGTCTGGCGGACAGTTCGAGGTGCGTGCAGGACTGGAACTTAGGAGGGCATCCGTCAAGTCTTAAGAAAGAGATCTAGGCGTTGTGTGCACATCGGTGATGTTTAAGGTTATAGGACTAGGAAAATTCCAAAAAAAAAAACCAGTCTAAAAAACCCAGTCCCAAGTGTCCAAAAGATTCCCAAATTTAAGGGGCAAGTGGAGGAAATGGAGCCAGGAAAGGGAATTTAAAGCGAGTAGAAAACCCATGATTATCTTGAAGGTCAAGAGAGAAGGAGAGAATAAATAGTAGTGGTAGATGCTACAGAAAAGTCAAGGAAAGACTTGAATTTGGCCCTTAGGATGTCTCTGGTGGCTTTGACACTGGGCAGCGAGGAAACCCTGATAAACGGGTAAAGAAGGATGTGCTGCAAGGAAACGTACACCAGTGATTATGCAGGGCAAAGGGTTAAAATGCTAAAACTGATTTGTTACAGTAATGCCCTGATTTCTCTTAACATTGATTATTTTCTTAGACAAGTCGGAGCAAAGTTTAGCATCCAGAGATCTGAAACACGAGCGTTTCCAAAGTCTTAATTTTCCTCATACGAAAGAAATGATGAAGATTTTTCATAAAAAATTTGGCCTGCATAATTTTAGAACTAATCAGCTAGAGGCGATCAATGCTGCACTACTTGGTGAAGACTGTTTTATCTTAATGCCCACTGGTATGTATTTTTAGATATGAATTGGCAGGAATCCATTGGCAGATGTTAAATGAAAGCCCTTTAATAAAAATAAAAAGAACCTACACAGTATTTCTATCATTTAGGGACCTCTAAACCTCCCATGCCATAGTTAGGAAAGAGTATCACCTCAATCCTCTATTCTAGTTGTTGATATGATAGCATTATTGCCCTTTAAGATTTTCAACTCAAAGCTCGTTGTGTTGAATTGATCTAGGATTTTCCTTTGGGAATTTTTCTTTTTTCTAGTCGAAATTAGCCTGGAACATGAGCCAAAAAGTTACTGTCAGAGACCATGACCATTTCTGGCAGTTTATCTGGTACAACCTAGTGTTGTATGGTGGTTAAAAATCATCAGCTTTGGAGCGATGCCCTAGGCTTAAAGCACAGTTCTGCCACTTATTAACAGTGTGGACTTGAGCAAGGCACTTCACTCCCTGAACCCCAGTCTCCTCGTGTGCGCAGTGGGGATAATACCAACGTGCCCACTTCACAGAATGTCTTGAGGATTAAGTGAAAAGCATTGAGTGTAGTTCTTTCTTGTCCTCAGTTTTGAAGAGATCCAGGACTTTTCATCATGCTATTAAAGTTTATAACAGCTGTTCAATGATTTATAGTCATCCAAATAAGAATATTAAATAAGCCATTAGGATAAGAGGCATGGGGACACTGTAAATCAACTATACTTCAATTAAAAAAAAAAAAGCAGCAGCAGCATAGGGAGTTTGGAGTTTCATTATTCACATGTAGTCTTCCCTCTGCCTTTTACTCACCTTTGTTGTGACCTTCGATCAGTTGTTGCCATCGTCATTAAATAATGTTGCCTGGGTATCCGAATTTTTTCAAGCTGATTTTAAATTTTAGACAGTGTTGGTTTGTTTAATCAGCAGCATTTCATACTTCATTAACTTGTTCAGTCTGTGTCTTCTGATTTGACTCCAATTTGGTACTCCAAAACTAAAGCTGGAGAGGACCCTGGCATTGATCTCGTCCAGAGGTTTGAGGCGTTGGTTCAATGGTAGAATTCTCGCCTCCCTCGTCCAGTGGTTTTCATGGCTTTCCGTTATCCTCTAGGGTTTCAAGGGGGCATTTTTCAGGGTCTTTCTCAAGTAGACTTTTAAAGTAATTCTGTTGCATTTAAGTTTCCTGCCCTGATTCTTGCTTTTGCTATGATATGCACATACATAAGGTGTCCCAAGAGATCATTTTTACACATTTAAATTGCCCAAGTATTTTGGCTCATTCAAATATGGCATATTTTGGCACCATGGAGAATATCACTTGGTGTCCTATTAGTTAATTACTTTAAATATTATATGTAATTTATATTGTAACTTTTGCCTTCATACTCTCAAAATAGAATCTGACAGATTTTTTTGTTGTTGTGATTTCTTTTAGGAGGTGGTAAAAGCTTGTGTTACCAGCTCCCTGCCTGTGTTTCTCCCGGGGTCACTATTGTCATTTCTCCCTTGAGATCACTTATAATAGATCAAGTCCAAAAGCTGACTTCCTTTGATGTAAGTTAAAACACTACCAATTATAATAAAAATGCTAATAAAAACATAATTTAAAAACAATTATATTTCAGTACTCTGGGTAACCTTTTTCATTAAATAGTTCATGGATTATAAGAATAAAGCACGGCAGTTATATTAAGTTGTACATTTAAGAACAAGTCTTTGAGAATTCTGGTACAGGTAACCTTCTGGAATTCAGTCTGATTTTACTCTAGAAGAATGTATTTTGGTAAGAACTTTTAACCTGTATTTTACTGATGTAAATTTTTTTTTCTAATATGGAAGGATTTCTTTTTTTACTCCTGTCAGATCAGCTTAGTTCTCTCTCACTCCCTTAATATCTTAAAATGTATACACATGTGCATGCCCACACACATATGTCCTTTTTCCTCCTGGCTGAGGTTAAGAAAGTATATGAATACAGTCTATTAAATCCTACATACTGTGATCAAACAGAACTGTGTTCAGCTTTATGAACCACCACCCCTCAACAAGACCACTGGTTTGATTTTTCTTCCCAAGCATGTTTTAGTACAGTGATGGTAGCCATTGTTCAGCCATTCATGATGTTATGGTCCTTTCAGTGTTGGTATGCATTAAAACCCAAAAGATGCATTTACCTTAAAAAAAAAAATGTGGTCATACATTAGGACTGGAACCTTCTGGATGCTGAATTCATATTTATCTTACTTACAGATATGAAAAGCTAAGGAAGTAAAGAAATGGGAAAAAGAAAAGAAAAGTAAACAATGGGAAGAATATTTGACTTATGGTTAACAAGGGTTTTTAAAAAATATGTACTGATTACTTTTTATTATGTTGAGATTCTCTTTCCTTTGACAGGTGTGATATGTGACTTGTAAAATATTTATGAAACCTACGGATAAATGTAATCTTGATCAGATTAATGGGTAAAATTTAAATTGTTTACTACTTTTATGCTTAGATTCCGGCTACATATCTGACAGGTGATAAGACTGACTCAGAAGCTACAAATATTTACCTCCAGTTATCAAAAAAAGACCCGATTATAAAACTTCTTTATGTTACTCCAGAGAAGGTTTGTATTTATATCATTATTTTAAAATACTATATTAAAGCTCTTTTAGAAAAACAACCCATTTCTCCCTACTGAGTAAGGAAAAACCCAGTCTTTCCCTTATGTGTTTCTCTCCTTTACTACTCACATAGAATATTTCACTTCTAGTCACCAAATGTATGGAGGTTTTTCCTTATATCAAGTGGTTCTCTGTCAACTATCCAGAGATAGTGTCAGGTCCCACAGGTTAAGGGCTCAGTCCCACAAGATTCTTACCACTCTGCTTCAGGGGCCAATCCACAGGGTACTCGCAACTTCTGTCTGACTTGGCTACAAATCAGAGGTTCCCGTGACCTCCTCCTGCTTGAATTCAGTGACTTGCAAGAGCAGCTCACAGATCTCAGGGAGACACTTACTTACATTTACCAGTTTATTAAAGGCTATGGTAAAGGACACAGATAAACAGTCAGATGAAAAGATACACAGGGCAAGGTCTGGGAAGGTCCTGAGCACAGGAGCTTCTGTCCCTGTGGAGTTGGGGTGCATCAGCCTCCAGTACATGGATGTGTTTGCCAACCTAGAACCTCTCTGAACCCCATACTTTTGGGATTTAATGGAGGCTTCCTCACGTAGGCATGAACAATTATTGACTCCACTTCTAGACTGACTCCCTTCTCTGGTGGATGGGGGTAGGACCGAAAATTCCAAGTTTCTAATCATGGCTTGGTCTTTCTGGTGACCATCCCCCACCCAGGAGCCCACCCACAGTTGCCTCAAGAGAACAAAAGATGCTTCTAGTGCTCTTTTTTTTTTTCGCTGCATTGGGTCTTTGTTGTTGCGCGTGGGGTTTCTCTAGTTGCGGCGAGTGGGGGCTACTCTTTGTTGCCGTGCACTGGCTTCTCTTGTTACAGAGCATGGGCTCTAGAGCGCAGGCTCAGTAGTTGTGGCTCACGGGCTCAGTTGCTCCGTGGTACGTGGGATCTTCCCAGACCAGGGCTCGAACCTGTGTCCCCTGCATTGGCAGGCGGATTCTTAACCACTGCGCCACCGGGGGAGTCCTGCTCTTACTGCTTTATCACTTAAGAATTTACAAGAGTTCCAGGAACCCTGTGCCCAGGAACTGGGAGCAGAGACCAGTGTATCTTTTCTATTATCTCATAAAAGCCCATTAGAATATGTATATTTTAAATTTTTTGACATAATTTCTGATGTACAGTTTAGTGCAAGAATTCCTGTATAACTTTCACAGGAAACCCCAAATGGTAGCATTTTACTGTAATTGCTCTATCATTCTTTCTCTCTTTTTCCCTCAAACATTTGAGAGTAAGTTGCAGACATATCCTTTTAACCCTAAATACTTCACTGTACATCTCCTAAAAACAAGGAATTCTCTTGCATAACCTCAGTACAGTTATCAAAATTAGAAAATATTCATTGATGCAGTACTATTACTTTATCTGTAAACCTTATTCCAGTTTCACCAGTTGTCCCAATAATATCCTTCCTAGCAAAAGAAAATCCTAGATTATGCATTGCATTCTGTCTTTCATGATTTTGACAGTTTTGAAGAGTGAAGGCCAGTTGTTTTGAGGACTGTCCCTCAGTTTATGTTTCCTCCTGATTGGATTTGTATTCGTCATTTTTGAGGGGAATATCACAGAAGTGGTGATATGTTCTCAGTGTATCCTATCAGGAGGCATTTGGTGTTGATTCATTCTATATTACTGGTGATGTTAGTTAACTTTGATCATTTGGTTAAGGTGTTGTTGTCTGCCAGACTTGCACTGAAAAATTACTCTTTTTTTGTGATTATTAATTACAAAAATAAATTAATTTTTTTTTGTAATTGTAGGTATCCTGTTATGGAATACTCTTGAGACTATGTAAATATCCTATTACTCATCAGACTTTGACCCAAGAGTTTCCTCATCCATTGATGATTCCCCATCAGTTATTATTGTAGTGAGTGCCAAATGATGATTTTTTTCCAATTTAGTTGGCATTCTGCTGTAAGGACAGGCTTTTCCCTTTACCCACATATTTATTTGTATCAATATGAAATCATGGATTCTTAATTTATTCAGTAGGTTATAATCATTTACTATTATGTATTTTGATGTTCTAATTGTCCTAGGTTTGGCCAGTGGGAAGGCTCCATCAGACTGGCTTCTGTGACCTTTTGACATGTCTATCAAGACATGGGTGCCAGAGATGGTCATTGCTACTAGCATGTCATTGCTTCCAGGCCCAGTTATGGACAGAGCTACAAAATATAAATATATGTACATATATATATGTATATATGTACATATATATGTATATATTTCCCCCAGACAACACACACACGTAACACACGTCTGTAACCCTGCTACCAGTGTAAACATGTGGTGGCTCCCAAATACACTGAGGAAGAAAAATTCTTTTAGAACCACTGACCTAATACAAAACTGTTTGCTAAATGTGGGTAAACATTCTAAAATGTCTCATTTGCTATTTCCTATTACTTCTAATTCTATTTGTAGATCGAAATCAGAACCAATTTTATGTGGAGGTTTTAATACAGCTTAAGTCATAGTGGAACTTAAAGACAACCAAATCCTTAAGGTGATATGTTTAAATGTTTTTAAATGTCTGATTAATGCATTTCTGGTCTAGGTCTGTGCAAGTAACAGACTGATTTCTACTCTGGAGAATCTGTATGAGAGGAAGCTCTTGGCACGTTTTGTTATTGATGAAGCACATTGTGTCAGTCAGGTAAATACTGTTCTCTATGTCTTGAGATAGCAATAGATTGTACTACCAACAGTATATATATTTTCAGAGCCAAGAGAAAAAGTATTGAGTGAATTATTCTGCTATTTCACTGAAGAATAAGGTGGTTCTTAATATAGTGAGCAGTCTTTGCTTTATATAAGGAAGATCCAAATAGTCTGAAAAGCAGTATTTTTTTTTTTTTCCAACTAGTGGGGACATGATTTTCGTCCAGATTACAAAAGAATGAATATGCTTCGCCAGAAGTTTCCCTCTGTTCCAGTGATGGCTCTTACTGCCACAGCTAATCCCAGGGTACAGAAGGACATCCTCACTCAGCTGAAGATTCTTAGACCTCAGGTGTAAGTTGTCGAAACTTATTAATTTTGAAACCCTGGGGCAGTGGTTCCCAGATTGCTGCACATTAGAATCATCTATGGAGTCTTAAAAATCCCAATGCCCAGGTTGTACCCAATGCCAATTATATCAGAATTTGGGGGGCTGGGAGCCAGTATGGTTTTTGTTTTTTGTTTTTTCGGCTGCATTGGGTCTTCGTTGCTGCGCGCAGGCTTTCTCTGGTTGCGGCAAGTGGGGGTACTCTTTGTTGTGGTGCATGGGCTTCTCATTGCAGTGGCTTCTCTTGTTGCAGAGCACGGGCTCTAGGCATGCCAGCTTCAATAGTTGTGGAGCGTGGGCTCGGTAGTTGTGGCTCGCGGGCTCTAGAGCTCAGGCTCAGTAGTTGCGGCGCACAGGCTTATTTGCTCCATGGCATGTGGGATCTTCCCGGACCAGGGCTGAAACCGGTGTCCCCTGCATTGGCAGGCGGATTCTTTTTTTTTTTTTTTTTTTGCGATACGCGGGCCTCTCACTGCTGCGGCCTCTCCCGTTGCGGAGCACAGGCTCCGGACGCGCAGGCCCAGCGGCTATGGCCCACGGGCCCAGCCGCTCCGCGGCACGTGGGATCCTCCCGGACCGGGGCACAAACCCATGTCCCCCGCTTCAGCAGGCGGACTCTCAACCACTGCGCCACCAGGGAAGCCCTGGCAGGTGGATTCTTAACCACTGTGCCACCAGGGAAGCCCCAGAATGCAAAATTTTTATTTTAATCTTACTTGAAGAGGAGTGTTTGTATAAAATTTGGGGGAAAAAATATTTTCTTCCATAATTGATTTACATTACAACATTATATTTAAGGTGTCTTCAGGTTCTAGTGAAGAACCCACATGCTAGAAATTTGCTTCTACAAGTACTCCATTGATCTATAAAAGCTTTTATTTATTTATTTTTTGCGGTACACTGGCCTCTCACTGTTGTGGCCTCTCCTGTTGCGGAGCATAGGCTCTGGACGCGCAGGCTCAGCGTCCATGGTTCACGGGCCCAGCCGCTCCGCGGCATGTGGGATCTTCCCAGACCGGGGCACGAACCTGTGTCCCCTGCATCGGCAGGCGGACTCTCAACCACTGTGCCACCAGGGAAGCCCACAATCTACTGTTCTTTTAGACTAGTAATATTAATTGCCAAATGCCCATAGTTAAAAGAAGTGATATAAATTCAATTCACCTTTTGAATAACCTTTTGAAAGTGTAGAATTTGTCATTTTTGTTTGAGTAAACATTGCACATACAGGTTTAATATCTTTTCCTAGTAATGTGCGGGGGAGGTCTGCTTGGAAAAGTAATAGATTGTACATTTCCTGAGTCTAGCATGTGGTGCCCTGTGCATATTTGGCACTCAGTAAGAATGAATAAATGAAACATATGGAGGAACTTTGGTAAATGTGGGTAAAATATGAAAATTTGGGCAGGTCTGTTGACTCCTTAATATATTTGGTACTTCTATATTTGGGAGAATTTAAATCCCTGAGTGGAAGTAAAAGATTTTAACAAACACTTTCTGTTACATTTTTTTCCTTATCTTCTTTTCTGCCCATAGGCCTCTTGTTTGGATTACATTTCCCAACTGCTGCTATGTCATGGCCCTGGTGAAGGCATGTGTCCCTAGGGTTGAAGCCATGGCCCCCATGCTTCTCTCCTACTGCCAGTCTGTGATAGTATTCTTCATCTTTGGGAAATATGAGGATGGAAATAAGTAAAATGGATTGACTTTATTCCTTTTCCTTAGGCCTTAAAATACAAACTGAGAAAGAGAAAAGAGATAGACATTTAGACAGTAAATACAACAATAATACTATAATACCACAATAATAGCTAACACTTACATATCTAGCCTATACAATGTGCCAGGCACTGTTCTTGGCATTTTATGTGTATTGACTCATTTATCCACACAAAAATCTTATGAGGTCAGTGCTCCTATTTCCCTCACTTTATGGATGAGGAAACTGAAACACAGAGAAATTAAACAGCTTAAACAAAGTCATACACCTAGCAAGTATTGGAGTGAGGACTTAAACCCAAACAGTCTGCTTTCAGAACCCTTTAAATACTGTACCAAATGCAGAATGAAGTAAGTGGTGATTAGAGATGTAAATTGACTGCTGGAACTTGGAAGGCAAGATTGACTGTAACCCAAAGTAACAACTAACGGTTACGAGGAGGGTCAGGTAGGGTTTTATAAAGGAAGTGGACTTTGTAGGAACAATGGTCTTTTTAAAGTTTTAAACGGCTGTACTGAGATATAAATTACATACCTTAAAATTCGCCTATTTGAAGTATGCAGTTCTATGGGTTGATGTTTTGCTTTATTTTTCATTTATTCACAGGGCTGTGCAACCCCACCACTACCTAATTTTAGAACATTTTTGTCTCACTTAAAAGAAACTCCATACCCATTAGCAGTCAATTCCCACTATTCCCTATCGCCCCAACTCTAGGCAATCACTAATTACTTTCTGTGTCCATAGATTTTTGCCTATTCTGGACATTTCATGTAAATAGAATCATACATTATGTGGCCTTCTGTGATTGGCCTCTTTCACTTAACATTTTCAAGGTCCATCCATGTTGTAACACATATTGGTATTTCATCCTTTTTTTATTGTATGTATATTCTGTTTTATTTATCCATTCATCATGTAATGGATATTTGAGTTGCTTCCATTCTTTGGCTGTTATTAATAATGCTTCTGTGAGCATTTGTATACAAGTTGTCATGTGGATGTAAGTTTTTATTTCTCTTAGGCATATACCTAGGAGTAGAATTGTTGGGTCATATGGTAATTCTACATTTAATCTTTTAAAGAGCTTCCCGATTATTTTCCAAAGCAGCTGCACCATTTCACCTTCTGTAGTATATGAGGGTTGCAATTTCTCCACATCCACACCAACACTTGTTACTGTATCTTTTTGATTATACTCATCCTAGTGGGTATGAAGTGGAAGGTGAATGGCATTTTAACAGGTGAAGAGTGAGAATTCAGGGCCGAAGTTTCTGGCATGAAATTACAGGTCAGGCCCAAGGAATGGTGGATAATCCATTGGATAAGAAGAGAAATATAAAGGGATGACCCTAGAAAGGTGGCTTGAGGCCAGATCTGGAGGGTCTTGCATATCATGATGGTAAAGTGTTTGGACTTTCTTATGTAGGCATTTTGACCTGGGAAGTGGCTTGATCTGAACTGTATGGTTGAATGATAACCCTGGCAGTGGAACAGAAGATGGAATGGAGGAACAAGAGATTAGAGGTAGGGTGGCCCTTTAGGAACCCAGTTGTAGCCATCTAGGAGAGAGATTGGCAACACCAGAAGTGGAAGGAGGGGACAGAATCCAGAGAGAAAGCAGAGTTGAATCAACGAGACTTAAAAGAATTTTGGAGAATTGTACCACTTGTACATTTCTAAACCTGATACCTAAAATTTTTCAACATGACTTTTTTTGTTTTTTGTTGTTTTGTTTTGGTTTTTTGAGGGAGTTCCCCAACCAGGGATTGAACCCAGCCCCTTGGCAGTGAAAGCATGGAGTCCTAACCGCTGAACCACCAGGAAATTCCTCAACATGAGTTTAAATAAAGAGAACAGTGGTCTGTTGTAAATAACATTTTTTTTTTTTTTTTTTTTTTTTGCGGTACGCGGGCCTCTCACTGCTGTGGCCTCTCCCGTTGTGGAGCACAGGCTCCGGACGTGCAGGCCCAGCGGCCATGGCTCACGGGCCCAGCCTCTCCGCGGCATGTGGGATCCTCCCGGACCGGGGCACGAACCCGCGTCCCCTGCATCGGCAGGCGGACTCTCAACCACTGCGCCACCAGGGAAGCCCGTAAATAACATTTTTAAACAGAATTGTTACTTAGCTCTTTTAAATGTATCCAGTAGACTATAAACATAATATAGCAATTCTGTACCTACTATCTCCCACTTATAGAAGACATAATAAAAATTTTAACTCTTTAACAGGTTTTTTAATTTCCCCTTTTCTTTTCAAATTCATATATCTCTTTCAGTTTCCCTACAGAATTTTATCCTAATTTTATCCTATTTTTATGCATGAAGCCTGTTTCTTACTCTGTCATATTTACCTGCAAGAAAAATATATATATAAATTATTTTTAAATTTCCTATACCAAAATTTTTGTCCTAATTGAATTATATATAATCATTAGTAGTACCTGACTGATCAGAATAGCTTAAATATTTTTGAAAATAATTCTTAAGTATAAATATTGATGGGGAATGTGTAACTTAATGAGATAGGACTTTTTCCCAATTAGTACATATATCTATGGATAAATCAAGTCTGTTCATATTTCTTATTTTTATAGGTATATTTTATAGCATTGAGAAATGTTGCTCACATAAACATGTAGATAGGAATGGAAAACATTTTATTACAGTATTAACGCTCAATTATTCGAATTCCTTCTGATGTAAATGCCAAAATATGATCTGTCATCAAAAATTATTTTTAATGATCTGTCAGCTGACATCTCAATTGAGTCCTGCAAATATTGTGAAAAGCGAAGAATTGAAAACCATCTGACTGACAAAATAAGTCAGATCATTAGTTACTTTACTTTTTCTGGGAAATATACCCTAAAAAAAATGCTTTACCAAAACTTTTCTAATGACTATTAAGTATTTGTGTTACTCTTTCAGTCAGGTGAATCTTGTGTCCAGTATATTTGAAGGAGTTGGGGAAATCAAAATACTATTAGTTTCAGTACACCTTTCCTAGTATATTTTTGACATATATTTTTAATCAGGTGATATGCTTTTCTTTTTTTAAAATAATTTTCTTTATACCAGTCCCTCAAAGAGCTTATCTGTCTTCTCTGCTGTGTGCAGGGACTCTTAATATGCTTTCCTAGTCCTCAACTTTTTTTTTTTTTTTTAACATTTATTCCTTTTATTTTTGGCTGCGTCGGTTCTTAGTTTCTGTTACTTGGATCTTCGTTGCGGCATGCTGGATCCTCCGCTGCAGTGAGCGGGCTCATCATTGCAGGGTGCGGGCTTCTCTCTAGTTGTGACACATGGGCTCAGTAGTTGTGGCACACAGGCTCCAGGACGTGTGGGCTCTGTATTTGTGGCACATGGGCTCTCTAGTTGTGACCCGCGTGCTCAGTAGTTGTAGCACGTGGGTTTAGTTGCCCGGCAGCATGTGGGATCTTAGTTCCCCAACCAGGGATCGAACCCGCATCCCCTGCATTGGAAGGCGGATTCTTAACCACGAGACCACCAGGGAAGTCCCTGATATGCTTTTAAATAATAGTTTTGTCAAAACTATTCAACAGTGGCACGTGACTACCATATAACCTAACTGGCAAAGCCAGTTGTCATTGCCAAACCAATTGGCCAAACTTATTTTCTTACATATAAAAAAAAATTCTTTGTTTTTAAGTTCACATAAACTACTTAGTGCATATCCTCATGACAGTGCCTCAGTTCCAAGAGCAACAAGAGCTGAGTGCAAATTGATTCCATTTCCTGACACATCACTTAAAATGACATGAGTTTGACACCCTGGACCTAATAATATTTACCATTTTAATGGCAACATCAGTACTCCCTTTGTGAAGATATTTTGGAATCCAAAGCTTTTTTAGAAAAGAAAATATTGAGATATAATTGACACACCACAAAATTCACCCATTTAAAAGTTAGAATTTAGTGCGTTTGTTTGTATTTTCAGAGTTGTGCAACCATCCCCCGAATCTAAGTTTAGAACATTTTCATCACCCCAAAAAGAAACCTAGTACTCAGCAGTCACTCCCCATTCTCTCCTCATTTGTGCCCATCTTCTTTCACTTAACCTGTGTTCAAGGGTCATCCGTGTTGTAACACATATCAGAACTTCATTCCTTTTTATGGGTGAATAATCTTCCATTGAATAGGCATTCCACATTTTATTTATCCATTCATCAATTGATGTGAACTCTCCCTAACTAGAATATCTGTTAATTCCAAACATCCATTTTCCAACAGGCCAAATAAGATATGTTATATGTAATGACCTCTAAGAGACTGTTAACTTTCTCATTATAACAAATTGTGTGAATACAGTGGACCCTTGAGCAACATGGGTTTGAACTGCATATGAACATTCACAAACAAAAGGTTTTGTGTGTACCTGTATTTTCATTTCTCTTGGGTATATACCCAGGAGTGGAATTGTTGGGTCGTATGGTGACTATTTTTAACCTTTTGAGGACTGTTTTAACCTTTTGCCAGACTGTTTCCCAAAGCGGCTGCACCATTTTACATTCCCGCCGGTGGTATAGTGGGTTCTGATTCCACCAGCACTTGCTGTTGTCTCTCTTTTTTTGACCCAAAACTTTTTTTTTTTTAATGTATAAAACATGGTTCTGAAATTAAAGTGTAATTTGTAGGGAAGAGCAGTAAAGCCATTCTTGTGTATAATCATTTCAGCATTCCTATTGGTAGGGAGACAGACACATGCACCATTCCCAACTTAAGCCCAAATCATATCAAATAAGTTTCAAGAATATCTACATCATTTGTATTCCTGGGCAATTCTTTTTATGCCTTAATTTTATCAGGACTGCAGTTTCCTTTGCTGTGGCAGTGATTGTAAATAACAGAACAATCAGAAGAGTCTATGGGCGGGCTTCCCTGGTGGCACAGTGGTTGAGAGTCTGCCTGCCGATGCAGGGGACACTGGTTCGTGCCCCAGTCCGGGAAGATCCCACATGCCGCGGAGCGGCTGGGCCAGTGAGCCATGGCCGCTGAGCCTGCGCGTCCGGAGCCTGTGCTCCGCAACGGGAGAGGCCACAACAGTGGCCCGCGTACCGCAAAAAAAAAAAAAAGAGTCTATGGGCATATCAAGTCCTTTATCTACTGTCTTTTTTGCCACAATCTGCTACACGTTCTTCTGCCATTTCAAGCACTAAAAGATCTCTAAGTGTTTTGTACATAGAAATGATATCTTTTTTTTTTATGGATATTTTTCAGCATTTTTTAAACATTTTATTTATTTATTTATTTATTTTTGGCTGCGTTGGGTCTTCATTGCTGCGCACGGGCTCTCTGTAGTTGCAGTGAGCGGGGGCTACTCTTTGTTGTGGTGCACGGGGTTCTCACTGCAGTAGCTTCTCTTGTTGCGGAGCATGGGCTCTAGGCGTGCAGGCTTCAGTAGTTGTGGCACACGGGCTCAGTAGTTGTGGCTCGCAGGCTCTAGAGTGCAGGCTCAGTAGTTGTGGTGTGTGGGCCTAGTTGCTCCACGGCATGTGGGATCTTCCCGGACCAGGACTCGAACCCGTGTTCCCTGCATTGGCAGGTGGATTCTTAACCACTGCACCACCAGGGAAACCCTAAATGATATCTTAAGAGGGATGGTTTCGAAGTATTGTTTAACAGTAGTCTCACAAGACCCTCAGAGTAATGCGTTTTATGACAATTGGAATGAAAGAAGCAACTTCATAAAGTGAGAATCATCTTCTCTCCCACCGCCTTACTCTCAGTATATCTGAAATCAGAACACCCCAATAAAGGCCAAAATACTATATTCCTGATGTTATACTTTACTCTTAACAGAAATAATGTAAAACACTTAGAGACATGAAGCCCTACCAAGAGTTTCTGGTATTTGGATTAGAGAAAGTTTCATCTACACCCATACTATATTTCAATTTGTTTTATTTGGTGTACTGGAGGTTTTTATGTCCAAAACAATGCACAGTGGTAAAGTTGAGAATGGGTGAAAAGTAAAATTTGTTTGTTTTCCAAAAGTGAGAGACAATTGTAAAAGGAAAAAACAGGGTAGGAGTAACAAGCAGGGAGTCCTGACTACAGGCATTCTCAGATCCATCTTTAGGGGGAAATTCGTAAGTGTGAAAACAGAGGATCTGGAAATTGATTCCTTTAAAATTGTCTTTGCTCATGTACCTTTGGAAAGTCTTTGTGAACCCTAGGGGTATGCACACCCCAACTTTAGACCACTGACCTGAAAGAAGTTGGACTGTGGTTTAGAACTCTGAAAAGAGGTCTAAGCTGGGGGTGCAAGTTGGGACTCGCAGGAATGATATTTGGTGCTGTTTAAAGCAGTGAGAGTGAGGTCCCTGAAGAAGGTAATATAGGGGAAGGAGAAAGAAGAGCCAAGCATTTTGGGGGGTGATTCTCACTTAAGGAGTAAGCAAGGAAAGGAGAGAAGGAGAGGAAGAAGTCAGAGAGGTAAGGGGGAGAAACCCCACGGGTGTGAGCACTAATAGAGTTTTCGGTAAGGATAGCCAACCGCGTGGAGAGGTAAGAGAATGAGGTCTGACAAAAGACCAGCGTGCGTGGGGCTTCCCTGGTGGCGCAGTGGTTAAGAATCCGCCTGCCAGTGCAGGGGACATGGGTTCAAGCCCTGGTCCAGGAAGATCCCACATGCCACGGAGCAACTAAGCCCGCGAGCCACAACTACTGAGCCCACGTGCCACAACTGCTGAGCCCACGTGCCACAACTACTGAAGCCTGCATGCCTAGAGCCCGTGCTCCGCAACAAGAGAAGCCATCACAATGAGAAGCCCGCATACTGCAACAGAGTAGCCCCTGCTCACCGCAACTAGAGAAAGCCCACACACAGCAACAAAGACCCAACGCAGCCATAAATAAATAAATAAATAAATAAATAACTTACAGACCAGTGCGCACACCAGACACAGTTGAAAGATTACCTGCACAGTTGAAAGAACCACTGCCTACTGCATGGCCTTCTTATCTGTATTGCAGCCCCTTCAGGAACACGACTACTGCCCTCCACATGTGAAGTGTTGCGTTCTTTAGTCCTAAAACTAAATGCTTATCTTATCAATGGCAACAAAACCTGGACCCATCTAGCTTGGACTTAGATACAAAGACAGAAAGGCAGTGGTTTTATTCCCCATCTTTCCTCCCTCTGATCCCCACCCCCTGTCTAGAGGCAACCTCCTTACCACAGGTTATTGCTGTTCATGGTCTCTTTGTTTCCTTCTGTCCACCCAGGCACTGAGATGTCTTTGTGCTCTAACTTTAACTCATTAGATAGTGTTCTCTCTCCTTTCTGTGGCAATGTTGGAACCTGGCACAGCTGGAGGGTGTCGTCAGGGCCAAGGGCCCTGTAACAATTCCCTTACCCTTCAGTTTTTAAAAGCTTTGATAGGATTTCCCTGGTGGTCCAGTGATTAAGTCTGTGCGCTTCCACCGCAAGGAGTGCGGATTCCATCCCTGATCGGGGAACTAGGATCCCACCTGCCGCGTGGTGCGGCCACAAAATAAGTAAATAAAACAAAAGCTTTGCTAAAACAATTTTGGCAGAATGGTAATGGCGAAAGCCAGAATGGAAATGATGAGAGTTGAAATTGGATGTATGGTTGGTTGGTTGGGGGCATAAGTCTTAGAAACTTGCCTTTGGAGGGAAGGAACGAGGAGGGATGCCAGCTGCAGTGGAATGTATGTAGGGTCAAGAGAAGCTTTTGTTGGTTTTAGGATTGGGGGTCCTAGAACATATGCAGAGATAAAAGGGAAGAGTTCACAGAAGAGACTGAAGCACAAGAAAGGAGATAATGGAGAGGAAGAGCTCACTAAGGAAGTGGGAGGAAGTGTGGGACCAAGAGCAAAAGGCCAGAGAAAGAGGAGCACATCTGTCTCGGAGTCAGCCACACTCCCCTTGGGCACACAGCCAAAGTACAGAGATCAGGGTCTGCAGGCTTGAGCTCCTGCAGCCCTGCAACCAGTTCCTCACTCTTCTGTACACAGTCAAAATTTGGGGGGGTTGGTGGCCTATGTTTTCTCTATGATTTTCTTAATCTTTTAAATAACGTTTTAGCCATCTCTGCTTTTAATCCACCTCATCTTAGAGACTGGCTGCTGTCTTTTCTACAGGTTTTTCTCTTCTGCATTCCTTCTGATTCTTTGTTAATAACTAGTCCCGTAGACATTGCCTCCTTATCACCATTCTTAATCCTTAACCTAACTTCCATCTGTGTTTTATCATGTAAGCTGCCAGTAGCTACATTCACTTTAAGACAACTTGATAATTAGGTTTGCATGGTGGAAAATCAGCATTTAATTTTTGAAGATGGCTAAAACTATATTTTCTCATAATAACAAAATTTTACGTTTGCGACTTCTTTTAGGTTTAGCATGAGCTTCAACAGACATAATCTAAAATACTACGTGTTACCCAAAAAACCAAAAAAGGTGGCATTTGATTGCTTAGAATGGATCAGAAAGCATCACCCACGTGAGTACAGCCATGTGATAAATCATGTCTAGAAGTAATAAGTGTCTTTTTAGTACCACAATTGAATATATAAAATTGCATATTAAACATTTCTTTTCTCATTATGATAGCACTAACTTGTTATTCATAGAGCAGAATATTGCAACTCTCTCAATTCTGGAAATTATAAAATCTCATTTGGTTTGTTAACAATAAACCCTAACAAAAAGTATATTAAATACTCCCTCCTACACACCTGTATTGTAATTCATGGTTTCACTGTCTTTCCTCTGGCTTCTATCAGTTAATGAATTACACAGCTCTGTTTTAGTGCCTTCTCCCAAGTGTGTCTGCCCTTGAGTTATATTAACTAAAATGAGATTCTGAAATTCATGGTAGTTTTCCATGTAACCTCTTTTCTACTTTTCCATGGAGAATTTTTTTGTTAAACATCTCTATTTCATTTTCTTTAATTAGTATACGTATTTGTTTGAATAAATCAAACAATGCAGAGAGAGACCAAGAAAAAGTCAGTAATTTCCTTTTCCAGTCCCCCCCTCTCCCAGGCACCTAATATAAATAATAGCTTGTGTATCTGTATCTTTGGCTCTGCCACAGAGAGATGACTTTTTCTTTAATACCTTTTATTTTTTGATTTTAAAAATAGCATACATACAAACAGCAAGAAATATAGTGAAGAGAATTTAGAAAGCAACAAAAAAAAAGAAAGAATCAAAAGACAAGCCTCACCATAGGACAAGTCACTGTTACCATTTTGGTTTATTTCCTTCCAATAATTTTTGTATGCATTTTTCCTTCCATTAGCATACTGTATCTACAGTGTTTCTACCTTTACCCTGTTTTATATTTTAAACATTTTCTCATGTCATTTTAAAAACTTAGAAAACACTTAATAGTTGCAATTTGTTTTAGTTTATAAATTCCTTTCTTAATTATTGTCCTAATGCTGGCCCTTAAGATTTTTCTAATTTTAAAAATTATAAACAAAACTTCTTATATAATAAGTCCTCGGATCACTTTATTTCCTAGATTTGTTTCCTAGAAAGAAACTGAATCAAAAGTTAGGAGCATTGGGCTCCCCTGGTGGCGCAGTGGTTGAGAGTCCGCCTGCCAATGCAGGAGACACGGGTTCGTGCCCTGGTCAGGGAAGATCCCACATGCCACAGAGCGGCTAGGCCTGTGAGCCATGGCCGCTGAGCCTGCGCGTCCGGAGCCTGTACTCCGCAACAGGAGAGGCCACAGCAGTGAGAAGCCCGCGTACCGCAAAAAAAAAAAAAAAAAAAATAGGAGCATTTCTAAGGCTCTTGATAGGTATTGCCATATGCTTTCTACAGTTCGTGAAGAGTGCCTTTCCATTTTATAGCAAGTGTGAAACAGAGCCCAGGGTTCCTCCAGGTCTACCTAAGGAGTTATTTGGAGGGACAGGATTAAAGGTTAAATCTTGTCATTTCCAGTGCACGTGATCCGTTGCTTGACTTATTCTACCTATGTTGTTTTCCTCTGCTGTAAGAAAACTATGGAGAAAACTATACCTCTGTTTACAATTCAGATATTTCTGAGAACATAATGTAGGTTGTGTTATTTATGTTAAAAGTCCTCGTTTCACAATACTGTTTGGTTTCTTGGCAGATGACTCAGGGATAATTTACTGCCTTTCCAGGCGAGAATGTGACACAGTGGCTGCCACATTACAGAAAGGTGGTCTCGCTGCTCTGGCGTATCATGCTGGCCTCAGTGACTCTGCCAGAGATGAAGTACAGCACAAGTGGATTAATCAGGATGGCTGCCAGGTAACATTTTTAAAAATAAACAAAGGAAACAATATTTTATAGTACATAAGCCACCTTGTACATGTAGGATGAAAATTGTTTTCACCTTAAAGGTAGTAAACATCAAAATAAGGCAGATTTAAAAACTGATGTTTTTTGAGACATCTAAAATTGCTTTTTCTTTCTTTTTTTAAAATTTATTTTATTTATTTGTTTGTTTTTGGCTGCATTGGGTCTTCATTGCTGCATGCAGGCTTTCTCTAGTTGTGGTGAGCAGAGACTACTCTTCGTTGCAGTGCTCGGGCTTCTCACTGGGGTGGCTTCTCTTGTTGTGGAGCATGGGCTCTAGGCGCACGGGCTTCAGTAGTTGTGGCACGTGGGCTCAGTAGTTGTGGTACACAGGCTCAGTAGTCATGGCTCGCGGGCTGTAGAATGCAGGCTCAGTAGTTATGGCACACGGGCTTAGTTGCTCCGCGGCATGTGGGATCTTCCTGGACTAGGGCTCGAACCCATGTCCCCTGCACTGGCAGGTGGATTCTTAACCACTGCGCCACCAGGGAAACCACTTTTTCTTTCTTAAATCAAAAAAACTTTTTATTGAGATGTAATTCACATACCATACAATTCCCCCTTCCAAAGTTTACAAGTCAGTGGAGTTTAGTACATTCACAAGGTCATGCAACTGTCACCACTGTCTGATGCCAGAACATTTCATGATCCCAGAAAGAAACCCCATATCTACTAGCAGTCACTCCTCACTCCCCTAACACCCGGTCCTTGGCAACCACTAATCTATTAACTACTACTAATCTGTCTCTATAGAGTTTCCTATTCTGGACATTTCATATAAATGGAATCATACAATATGTGTTCTTCTGTGACTGATTTCTCTTACTTAGCATGTTTTCAAGATTTATCCATATTGTAGCATGTATCAGTACGTCACTCCTTTTTGTGGCTGGATAATATTCCATTGTATGGAAGTACCACAGTTTGTTATCCATTCATCAGTTGGTAGACATTTGGGTTGTATCCACTTTTTTTTCCTTTTTTCTTTTTTGGCTGCATTGGGTCTTTGTTGCTGCGTGCGGGCTTTCTCTAGTTGCAGCGAGCGGGGGCTACTCTTCATTGCGGTGCACGGGCTTCTTATTGCGGGGGCTTCTCTTGCCGTGGAGCACAGGCTCTAGGCGCGCGGGTTCAGTAGCTGTGGCTCGCGGGCTCTAGAGCGCAGGCTCAGTAGTTGTGGCACACTGGCTTAGTTGCTCTGCAGCATGTGGGATCTTCCCAGACCAGGGCTCGAACCCGTGTCCCCTGCATTGGCAGGCAGATTCTTAACCACTGCGCCACCAGGGAAGTCCCTGTATCCACTTTTTGACTATTGTGAATAATGCGTCTGTGAACATTTCTGTACAGGTTTTTGTGTGAACATGTTTTCAGTTCTCTTGGGTAGATGTAAGATTGGAATTGCTCAGTCATATGGAAACTCTGTTTAACTTTTTGAGGAACTGCCAAACTGTTTTGCAAAGCAGCTGCAAAATTCTGCATTCCTACCAGCAATGTATGAGGTTCCCATGTCTCCATCTCACCAACACTTATCATTGTCTTTTTTTTTACTATATCCATCCTAGTGTATATAAAGTGGTATCTCGTTGTGATTTTTGTTTGCATTCCCTAATAACTAATGATGTTGAGCATCTACTTCTGAGAGGATAAATTTATCACCCAAGTAGATCAAGAAGGAAGCAAGAACATTCTAGGGCATCCCATACTGTGGCAAATATGAAACTTGGATAGATCTCTCTACATACAAGGATGAATTTGAGGAGAATGACTAATAATTTTTTTGTAGCCTATGAAGTTTTCAGCTCACAAAAAAAAGAAATCATTACTGTGAAGATTCAGAAGGAAAAGTATCTCCCAAAATTATTTCCTGAGGGAAAACAAAAGGAAATCTTAGAGGATATCAGCTTAATATCCTCAGAAAGATTTAAGAAGACTTGACTTATATGAACTAGAAACAGTTTGCCATAAGAAGATGTTGTGAAGAGGCTGAGATGAAGGGATAAATAAAGTCAGTTTATCCAGATAAGAAAATACAAGAAAAATAAAACAAATAGAATTAAATATCAAGACACAAATGGTTCAATTCAATGCAGACGTTTGAATCAGTGATGTAGTGAATAACTTGAGAATGTGAAGGGAAAAAAAACATATGAAAATTGAACAGAAAAAAACAAAAAAATTATTGGTAGCTGGGAGAGTAGGGGTTCAGCCTAAGAATAGTAAGTATACCCAAAAAAGAAATAGAGATAGTTGAGATCAATAGAGTAGTCAAAGGTATTATAAATAAATACATAACAAATATGTAACAAATTTAAGAGTTATCTCAAGATCACTGGGGAATAACTTACATGTAGACATAGTTCAGAACATTTTGCTTGATTTACAGTTATAAGAAATTGTATTCATGAAGATAAAAAAATAGGTTACTCAACAAAGAACGAGAGGGACTTCCCTGGTGGCGCAGTGCTTAAGAGTCCGCCTGCCAATGCAGGGGACACGGGTTCAATCCCTGGTCCGGGAATATCCCACATGCCGCGGACCAACTAAGCCCGTGCACCACAAAGAGCAAGCCTGCGCTCTAGAGCCCGCGAGCCATAACTGCTGAGCCCACGTGCTGCAACTACTGAAGCCCGCGTGCTAGAGCCCATGCTCCACAACAAGAGAAGCCACTGCAATGAGAAACCCACGCACCGCTATGAAATGTAGACCTCACTCGCTGCAACTAGAGAAAGCCTGCACACGGCAACGAAGACCCAATGCAGCCCAAAATCAATCAATCAATAAATAAAATTTAAAAAAAAGAACGAGTAATAGACATGCCTGAGACAGTTACACTAAATTAAAAAAACAGAAGCGAACTATCTCCAGAATCAGAAGAGGAAAGGCTGGGACTTAAGAGTTTCACGCCAGCTCATTGTCATTTATGTCGGAAACAATAGAAAGGCTTTTTCAGATATGTAAAATACTGGTTTATGTTCACTGACATAACTAGAAGGCATTCTTCCCAAATTAATATGTAGCTAATCAAAATTGCAGTGTTTTCTTCCTTTGATAAACTTTTCCCAAAGTTTGCCTGGAAGAATATTCAAGTGAAAATAACCAAAAGAATTTGGCAAGAAAATAATAACACACGAACACTGGCTTTGCAATACATTAAAGATCAATGGAACAGAAATCCAGAAATAGACTGGAAAACAGGTAAAAACAATATATGATAAGGAAGGCATTCAAAATTAATTAGGAAAGGAAGATTTTTCAACTAGTCGTACTGGTTACCTGATGGGGAGAGTTGTTCTGAGTCCTCATATCAAAGTTTATTATAGGTAAATAAAGGTACAGATATTTTTAAATGTATGCACGCTGAGTGAAAGAGAACCTAAGCTTAAAAACAGCTCAAAAGGAAGTAATTGCTAGAAATGATTAAAAACCTAAACAACTAAACACTTCTATATCTGTAGAAAAAAATTAAAGGCAACAGCAAAATGGGAACTATAGCTTCCTCAAATAAAACATAATGAAGAGCTTGTAAAAATGTGAGAAGAAAAACATTTCTCAAATAGTAAATTACTCA
This sequence comes from Globicephala melas, assembly GCF_963455315.2. Taxonomy (NCBI): domain Eukaryota; kingdom Metazoa; phylum Chordata; class Mammalia; order Artiodactyla; family Delphinidae; genus Globicephala; species Globicephala melas. The sequence goes on from NC_083315.2 coordinate 36,805,695, forward strand.
AGACTATCAAGAAACTGTTGGAAAGGAGGAACTACAGAGGGCTAAATACAAATTTTTTAAGTGCAATTTTGCTAATAATCAAAGGAATTAAAATTTAAAACAGTGAGATCATGTTTATCTCTTGTGTTAGCAAACTTTTATTAACTGTCGGGGACAGTGTTGTCAGAGACGATTTCCTGTAGTACTCGTGAGAGCCTTTCTGGAAAACAATGTGGTAGACCATATTTAAGAGCCTCAAATCTGAAACATGGGTGTGGAGTTTACATCAGTGTTTTGTTTTTGTTTTTGTTTTTTTGCGGTATGTGGGCCTCTCACTGTTGTGGCCTCTCCCGTTGTGGAGCACAGGCTCCGGACGCGCAGGCTCAGCGGCCATGGCTCACGGGCCCAGCCGCTCTGCGGCATGTGGGATCTTCCCAGACCGGGGCACAAACCCGTGTCCCCTGCATTGGCAGGCGGATTCTTAACCACTGCGCCACCAGGGAAGCCCGAGATTACACACTTTTGAATTATATTTTCCCCTACATTTATCCATTATTAACATTCGAACATTTTCATATCATTAAAAATTTCTTCATAAACCATTTTTTAATGGCAGGGATGTACCATAATGTAACGAATCGTGCTCTCAGGACATTTAAGCTATTTACTATTAAAAATAACACTGATGATTGGGCTTCCCTGGTGGCACAGTGGTTGAGAGTGCAGGCTTCAATAGTTGTGGCACATGGGCTCAGTAGTTGTGGCGCACGGGCTTAGTTGCTCTGCAGCATGTGGGATCTTCCCGGACCAGGGCTGCGTAGACAGGCGGGTTCTTAACCACTGTGCCACCAGGGAAGTCCCTAGCCTGAAGTTTTAAAAGCAACACAGAAATAAAGAAGGAATTAACAACTCCACAAAGCCAGTGTTCCCAGTTATAAGAAGTAAAGCGTCTCAGAAGGCATTGGTATCATAGTCACCTCATGAGCCTGCAGCCTCCCTCACAGCCCTGTGCTCACCCGACGTTGGGAGATGCACCCAGGCTTCTTGGAAACCTGTGCGCCTGTGGGCTGACACACCTTGCTTTACAGCCTCTCTACCTGCTCTCCCACCTCTAGAGACTACAGTAGACTTTCTCTTCCCAAGGAGATTTGCCTTTGATAGCAGTGCCATAAATTTAGACAGATGGCTGACCTAAAGTACAGGCCACCAGCATCTCCAGCGTTGATGAGCACCCGCCGTCTGCCATCCATGGCGTGCAGCTCCTAGCTGTGGTACTTACAGTTACTGAAATCATGTCATTAGCCTCAGTCTGGCTGCCAGATCGTCCAGTTGCTTTTGAAATACTATTTTTGAAGTAGCAATTCATTTTTTTAGGTGGTAAAAAAAGCATTGCAGCTTTATTTGTATAATGTAATTTTGCCTGGAGATATAATATTTTTGGCTGGGTTATAGGTCCTAAATTTGCCACTGAAATGGATAGGCTTGAAAGAGATTTTTTACTAAAAACTGATATATCAAGCTCCTGAAATTTACCTATCACCTTGCTTCCACTGAGTAATTTGCATAGACCAAGATCCACGGTCTCCAGCCTTTTTTTTTTTACCCTAGTATAAGCAACTCTCAGACTTTTGCCCACGAGTTCCAATACAGTTTTCACAAGTTTTGACTCTGAAATTAGCTGATGAATAAAAGGAGCTAGTGTGTGATCACTTGCTACCACTGGAAAAACGGATAGTAAGTTCTCACCTGGAGCAGGTGAGAACGCCACTGTTCCTGAGTCATTGGAAAATCTAGCAGCAGTGACCTCTAAAAGCCCAAGCCCTGGGAACAACCAGAGCTCCTGAGAAACACAGTTACCGAGGCAACAGGGGTATCATGGCTGGGTGAGCCACACCCCCACACCTCCATATCAAAAACATACGAGAGGGCTTCCCTGGTGGCGCAGTGGTTGGGAGTCGGCCTGCCGGTGCAGGGGACACGGGTTCATGCCCCGGTCCGGGAGGATCCCACATGCCGTGGAGCGGCTGGGCCCGTGAGCCATGGACACTGAGCCTGCACGTCCGGAGCCTGTGCTCCGCGGCGGAGAAGGCCGCAGTGGTGGGAGGCCCGCATATCGCACAAAAAAAAACAAAAAAAAACATACGCAAGCAAACAGTGGTAACACATCAGGAGGCGACTGCTGCTGATCCTGGCTCCCTTGGTGATAGCCCCAAATCACACAAGCAAGTGCCTGCCACACCAAGCTTCTCTTTACTTTCTTGGGTCTGAATAGAACTGCAAATTATCAATATGAAAATCTCATATTAGTCATGCTAAATAATGGAACCAAGTTAAGATATTAGACTCTTATATAGAGTACATTTTAAAGTAAGATAGAAGATAAAGCTTCTAGAAGCATCTATTATTAAAATGTTCCTTTAGGGCTTCCCTGGTGGCGCAGTGGTTAAGAATCCGCCTGCCAGTGCAGGGGACATGGGTTTGAGCCCTGATCTGGGAAGATCCCACATGCTGCGGAGGAACTAAGCCCATGCGCCACAACTACTGAGCCTGTGCTCTAGAGCCCGTGAGCCACAACTACTGAAGCCCGTGTGCCTAGAGCCCGTGCTCCGCAACAAGAGAAGCCCACACACCACAACGAAGAGTAGCCCCCGCTCAATGCAACTAAAGAAGCCCGCGCGCAGCAACGAAGACCTAATGCAGCCAAAAATTAATTGATTGATTGATTTAAAAAATGTTCCTTTAAATGCATTATGAGCCTAATAGGCTTTTGCTTTTACATCAGGTTATCTGTGCGACGATTGCATTTGGAATGGGGATTGACAAACCTGATGTGCGATTTGTGATCCATGCATCCCTCCCTAAATCCGTGGAGGGTTACTACCAAGAATCTGGCAGAGCTGGAAGAGATGGGGAAATCTCTCACTGCCTGCTCTTCTATACCTACCACGATGTGACCAGACTGAAGAGGCTTATACTAAGTAAGCTGAGCTCCATTGGGGACACATGCTGTCGTCCTCGGTCTCGTTTTTGTCATCTGTCCCTGCAGTTGTGGTGTTTTGGGTCCAGTTTTCCTTAAAATAGAGGCACTTAGATAGACATGGAAGTTTTATTTTAATTCATGTTTATGATAAAAGTATTACATGCTTGTTATGTAAAATTCAAATGATACAGATGTGTTGAGGACTGAAAAATTTCCAAATCATGCCTCATATGCAGTCCTGCCCTAAGAAATAACTCCAGTTACTGATTTCCTTTGTATCCTTCCAGGCCCAATTTCTGCATGCATCCTGGTATATAACAAATTTCAAGCATGCAGAAAGGTAAAACGGAAAAAAATAATGAACTGTCACGTACCACCGTCCAGGTTAGGAAATAAAACCCCTACATAGCCCTCTCCTATCTCATCCCTTTACCTCTTCATTGGAGTTAGGCAATATCTTATATTTGATATTTACCTTTCCCAAATGCAGGGTTTTTTACAATATAAATGCGATTCCATTATATGTGCTTTTTTTTCCCCTAAGATGTAGTTGATTTACAGTATTATATAAGTTTCAGGTGTACAGTGTAGTGATTCACAATTTTTAAAGGTTATACTCTATTTATAGTTATTATATAAATGTGCTTTTTTAATATGTATATGTTGACCTGATTTTTTTTCCAGTCAACACTAGGGTGTAATTATGACTCCAACTAGTACACATAGCTTGACTACATAGAGTTCCATAGTATGGTATTCCATGTTTATTGAACCAGTCCCCTTCTAATAGATAAATAAGTAAAATTGCCTGTTTTGAGACCACTTTTGAATGAACTCTGGTAGAGATACTGAGCACGGGAAATGGCACTTACCAAGCTCTGTGCCAAGTAATGTTCACCTTATTTGCTTGTAACCACTAGTTTTTGAGGTAGTCCCATGAGAAAAGTGAGCTTCAGAAAGGTTTTGTAACTTGCCCCCAAGAGCAGCCGCAGCGGTAAGGGGAAGGGTAGTGATAATGATGATAAAGTTTCCTTACCACTTACTATATGCTGCTGTCTTAAATCCTTTATGTATATCACTTCATTTAATCTTCACAACAACCCTAAAAGATACTACTATTATTCTCCTCGTTTTACGGAAGAGGAAAATGAGATACAGAGCTAGGTAAGTGGCAGAGCCCTGATGGAATCCAGGTTCATCTGATTGCAAATTCCATGTCCCTTGCACTATACCAAGATAATTCTCAGTGCAAAAATGAAACTTTTAAACTTAGTGTGTCCATTTGTGTTTTTAAGCAGAACCTATATTAAGTTAGGTCCAAATAATTTAGTAAGTATTTAAATGCTAAACACTTAGCAACCATTTGAAAAAAGTAATACTCATAAACCAGAAAAAAAAATTTTTATTTCATTTTTAACTAACAACAATTGCTTACAAATGAAAAGTATGTACATGTGGTTCTCAGACCTTGGAATCAGATTGGACACTGCCACCCTCATTTCCTGTTTCACATTGATTTTTTGGAGGTACTTATTTTTATCATAGCAACTGCCAAAATTTCAGCTTCACAATGTCATTAGAAGGAAAGTAGCACATCATAAACTACCTCCAACTAGTTGCTTGTGTGGTGTTCAACAGATGTCAGGTATTGCTGTGTTTCTCTTAAATTTAAAACACCTGCCAGCACCCCTGTGAATTCATTGCAGCACCCGCCCCAGCCCTGGGGGGTCCTTGGTACATAGTTTCAGAACCACTGGCTTAACCACTTTGATCCCAGATACTCAGGGAGATGCACAGCCCACTGCCGTGGCTCCATGCTCTGCTTGCTTTGGATGCTGGGTTCAGTACCTCCTTGTCTGATAAATATAGTAAATATAATTCAGATATTTATCGTTGGGAATAATGAAGAGCTGCAAAATTTTTTCAGCTACTCCTGACAACCTATGTTTATTCCTGCAAAACTGCAATCTTGAAGATGAACATAAATATTCAGTTAATTATCATATAGCTTCATGTCATGTTGATATATAGTGCTATGAATAATTTTATTTCATTTAATATTTAAAGTTATATGAACCTATTCTAAATATTTCTGTGATATTCTTTTCTATTTTTCTACTCTAATAAGTATGTTTACTGTGTTCTTCATCTCTTTTAGTGGAAAAAGATGGAAACCATCATACGAAAGAGACTCACTTCAATAATTTGTATAGTATGGTACATTACTGTGAAAATATAACCGAATGCAGGAGAATACAGCTTTTGGCTTACTTTGGCGAAAAGGGATTTAATCCTTATTTTTGTAAGAAATACCCAGATGTTTCTTGTGATAATTGCTGTAAAACAAAGGTAAAATAAGAAAGTTTTAAATTCTTTGTGATGAGGAACTTGCCAAGTTTTTTTTTTTCTTCTCTTAATTTAGAAAAGTTAGATACAAGTTAGATTGCAGTAAGTGGGCCCTAGGGATTTTAACAAGGGGATGATGGCTTCCTCCCCGTGTTAATTGGGAATAGAAACATTTTAATAGTATTTCTGTGGAGTATCCGTAGAACTAGAAGCCTGTTAAAAATATATACTGGGGCTTCCCTGGTGGCACAGTGGTTGAGAGTTCGCCTGCCGATGCAGGGGATGCGGGTTCGTGCCCTGATCCGGGAGGATCCCACATGCCGCGGAGCGGCTGGGCCCGTGAGCCATGGCCGCTGGGCCTGCGCGTCCGGAGCCTGTGCTCCGCAACAAGGGAGGCCACAGCGGTAAGAGGCCCGCGTACCGCAAAATATATATATATATATATATATATATATATATATACTGGACCTGTTTTGGTGGTTATAGGATATTTAAGAAATATCATTAATCTGTAAATACCCAAAAAGATCCAACATGGGCAGGTAGAATATTTTACATTCAACTCTGTATTTAAACATCTTCATTCTCAAAAGGGTTGTAACTAGTGTACTATGTGTTTGAATTCAGATCAATTAGATTACTCTGTAAACTGGTTTTTAAAAAACTGTAAAGAGTAAGGGCAATAGCTTCAGGATGCGTTTGCTATCATCTGTCCTAAAAATAACTTTGGGAGGTTGTTAAGTTCAGTCGTTAGGTACTGTATTGTACCTATCATGGTAATTCTATGTTTTAATGTCTACTGTACTTCACAGTTTACAGAGCTTTTTTTTTTTTTTTTTTTTTTTTTGTGGTATGCGGACCTCTCACTGTTGTGGCCTCTCCCATTGTGGATGGAGCACAGGCTCTGGACGCGCAGGCTCAGCAGCCATAGCTCATGGGCCTAGCCGCTCCGCGGCACGTGGGATCTTCCCGGACCGGGGCACGAACCCGTGTCCCCTGCATCGGCAGGCGGACTCTCAACCACTGCACCACCAGGGAAGCCCCCTACAGAGCATTTTCACAGTTGATATATTATTTGAAATATCTGTGCAAGATGCTGGGGATTCACATATGAACATGATATAGCCAATTCACAGACAGGAGGGGAGACAGACATGTATGTGTTCATATCACTGTGATACCGTAGGCAGCGCTAGCCAAGCAGAGGGTGATTTACTCTCTCTTGGGGTGGAATCTGTGGATTTATGGCCATCTCAACCCACCACACCCCACTCTGTAGACATTGCTAATCGGTTCACTCATTCAACAAATATTTGTTGAATGCCTGCTCTGTGATAGGCAATGTTCTAGGAGTTTGGGATACATCACTGAACAAAATATAAAGATCCCTACTCTTGTGGAGCTTACATTCTAGCAGAGGGAGGCTGAATAAGGACTCTACGTTATAAGTACATGTTAAGAGGAAAGAACTTTGATGAAAAGTACAGCAGTGTAAGGAGTCAGGAATGATGAATGGGGTGCAGGATGCAGTGGCCCAGGGAAGTCTTACTGCAAAGATGAGACCTGAGCGAAGACTTGAAGAAAGGAGTTAGCTGAGCAGCTCTCAAATACGGATGTTCTTGGCTAAAGCCAAGACCAGAGGCCCTGAGGTAGGGGGCGTGCCTGTGCCTTTGAGGGGTAGTGCCTGCCCAGGGGGTGAGGGGAGGCCGGCCAGAATGGTGCCTGGAGGGCTGAGAAACTGGAAGAGTGGAGCAGCCCTCAACCGAGACATTTGGGGAAGACTGGCAGGGAAGATCAGGGGTTTGGTCTGGGGTGTAGTGAGTTAGATATGTCTTGGATCCAGCAAACTGAAGAGAGGCTGGTGATACCATAACTCTGGGAGTGGTTGACATATAGTTGAATTTGAAGTCATGAAAGCAGATGAAATCTTCACTGGTATAAGTTTATAGACAGAAGAGAAGAAAACCAAAGACTGAGCCCTGAGACTTGAAGAGGTTGAGGAGAAGAGGAAGAACTAGGAAAGGAGACCAGGAAATAGAACAAGTGAGGTAGGAGGAAGACCAAGGCAACTAAGCGTAGGAGTGCATCAGGGAGGAGGGAGCGCTCCCTAGTCACCTGCTGCTGCCGAGCCAAGTACTATAAGGACCGAGACGTCACCGTTGGGTTTAGCACCGTGGAAATATGGGACCTGGACTTGACCAGTTTCAGTGGAGAGGGGCAAAATTGGAGGCAGTGCATATGGAGAATTCTTTCAAGTTTTGCTTCAAGGATGAACAGAGAAATGAAACCGTAGCTGCCAGGGGAAGTGGAGTCAAGAAGAGACAGGAGAAATATATTTGTGTGCTGATAGGAACGTACCTACGGAGGATGGAAATTGATGTGTGAGGAGAGGGAAGAATTGCTGAAGCGGTGTCCCTGAGTAAGCAAGGGGGCTTGGGAGCTAGTGCAGAAGGACAAAGACTGGCTTAGACAGGAGCTTGGATAGTTCGTCTATAATAACAGCAAGAAAGAAGAGAAAATGTGGGGCAGGTACTGGGGATGGATGTAGTGAAGGAAGTTTTGAAAGCTCTCTTCTGATTGTTTGTTTCCTCAGCAAAGTAGGAAGCAAGGTAGTCAGCTGACAGGACAAGAGTGGGGATTGAAGAGAAAGGAGAAAGTGTGAAATTGTCATCTAAGCCGGGGTCAGCAAACTTTATCTTAAAGGGCCAGAGGGTGGTAAATATTGACTTGGCCAAAAAGTTCATTCGGGTTTCCGTAAGATCTTATTTGGAAAAACCCAAACGAACTTTTTGGCCAACCCAGCATTTCAGGCTTTGGGGGCAGTCTCTGTCACAACTACTCAATTCTGCTATTTTAGCCCAAAAGCAGACATAAATTACAATAAATACACCGATTTTTCCATAGTTGTGTTCCAATAAAATTTGATTTACAAAAACAGGTATACAGCTCATGGGCCGTAATTTGCTGACTCCTATTCTAAGAGAATGGGGGAGAGAGAGACTAAGCATGTATCATCGATTACTTGGCAGCGTTAAAGATCCACTTGAGGTTTGTGGCCCTGTACTGAAAGGGAAAACAGTCAGCATAGTTGTGTGTGTTTCTCCTGCCAAGTTCAGCTACACAGCTATAGGCATGGAATGGTGGAGAACTGGATCTCGTGTGTTTTGTCAAACAGTGTGACCCAAGGGCCGGGGAGTTGAAGGTATATGAAAGGTTATGTTATAATTGATCGGCTCTGGAGTTGAAGCTGAACATCTGAGGACGAGGATCAATGGATAGGCTGTCCCAGTGGATTGCTGGAGTCAGAAACTAGATGGCGTGAGTTAGAAAGGCAGGAGGTAGCGGTCGGAGAACAAAAGGGTTGCTGATACTAGTAAGGCTAGGTAGTGGGTGTGAGCATGGGAGTGAGGGGCTGACATATGTGGAGGACAGGATCACTGGAGTATAGGAGATAAAGTTGCCAAAGGCCAAGGTGTGGGAGGATCATCTCTGTACACTAGTCACCAAGAATTAAGGCAGGAATGATGTTGGAGAGAGTGATGGGGCACTCTTTCATGATGATGCCAGATAGAGCCTCAGAATCACTACCAGTTGTTAGTATAGGACAAGAAACCTATTTGTCTTCAGGACTGTGGTGGATGAACAAGGATTCGAAGGTAGAGGAACTACATACACAGAGGCACAGAAGCACGATGCAGCTTTTGAGAACAGCAGGTGCTTAGTATTGGGTTAGAGAACTAGGATAGACAATAGCAAAAGACCACATAGTAATGGTAGGCAGAGTTTGGAGACAACTGAGGGGAATGAGAAAAAGAACTGACCGGAGATGATAAAAAGGATTGACTGTGGCACCAAAGACCCAAAAGAGATCAGAACTCACATCTGCATGGTTGGACAATGTTTTTCATCCCTAAAGGTCACCATCCAGTAAGTGACCAAAAGAGGTATGAAGGGTTTTGAAAGAAAAAGAATATTTCTACCCACAGAGTGCTCTCAGGTAACTGTCTGTGAAACAGAAATGAAATAGATATAGTAGAGTGCTAATTATTCTAGACATAAGGTTAATATAAGAACTTAAAAAAGAATGAACATTTGAAACTTCCTTGGTTTTTGGTCTTGGTTTTAGTCTGGAAATGGTTTATTATGGGACTGTTACAGTTAGTATTAAATCCTAGCGATCTAGGTATCGGTATCTTAATTATAGCAAAAGGTAATCTCTTTTTATTCATAGGATTATAAGACAAGAGATGTGACTGATGATGTAAAAAATATTGTAAGATTTGTTCAAGAACACAGTTCATCACAAGGAACAAGAAATATAAAACATGTAGGTCCTTCTGGGAGATTTACTATGAATATGCTGGTCGACATTTTCTTGGGTAAGTCATCTGTTTTATTGTTTGAGTTACATCGATTAAAATGGAACATTTAGGGAATTCCCTAGTGGTCCAATGATTAGGACTCTGCACTTCCACTGCAGGGGGCACAGGTTCAGTCCCTGGTCAGGGAACTAAGATCCCACAAGCTGCATGGCACAGCCAAAAAAAAAAAAAAAAGTTGAACCTCTAAAGAATTCATTACAAGTACATAGAAAAAATCTCTTCTGTATTCTTATAGAAGCTAAGAGTTTTAGAATAAAACCTTTTTGAGTAACAAAAGAAAATCAGTTTTTATGAATTATTACCAATTATTTTTATAGAATTTATGTAAGTCACTAAGATGAGTTTCCACAAACAAAAAAGAAAATAATAAAGTTTATACAATTTCATCTGAGTGAATAGAATATAACTTCCCTGGAGAATTACCCATTGACTGACTTCCAGTTCGGGATGGCAGCGTGAGCATAAGTATCTGTCTTCTTTTTTCACTTGAGGCCCCATTAAAATAGTAGCAAGGAAATAAAATGAGGATTAAATCCATAACAGCATAGAAAACCAGAAAGAGACCATCATCAGATTAGAGGTTTTAAAAATCTTTGACGAAATGGATGGAAGCATATTGAAAAATGGAATGAAATGCAGTAAATCACAATGCACAATAAATGTAGAGAAAGTTACAGCAGAGGGGCTGTCAACCAGGTAGAACCCCATTATCACCAGGCTGGCTCAGACTTGGAAGCTCAGAGGCCTGGGGGCTGGGAGTAAAAGCAGAGGAGCCAAAAATAGGAGGGGACGGTTAAAAGAAAGTCTGCTCACAAAAGAACTGCACGGAATAGCAGCCTGCAGTTGATTCTAGAACAAAGATAAACTGCTTGAGGAGTAGAGAGACAGCTGAGCTGGGAGCCAGCACCCCTAAGTGGCATTTGGGGGCCACCCAGCCCACTTACCCTAAAGCAAACCTGGTAACTAGATATCCCCATTCAGGGGAGGAATTTGAGGGGAAATAGACCTAGATATAAAATAACAAGAAATCCACCTAAAAAGTTTAACCTGGTTCCTAAAGACTAAATATAAATAGACAATCAAGGGGACTTCCCTGGTGGTCCAGTGGTTAAGAATCCATATTGCAATGCATGGGACGCCAGTTCAATCCCTGGTCAGGGAACTAAGATCCCACATGCTGCGGGGCAGCCAAGCCCACGCACCACAGCTACTGAGCCCACATGCCACAAGTAGAGAGAAACCCGTACACTGAACGAAGAGCCCATGCACTGTAACTAAGAACTGATGCAGCCATAAATAAATAAATAAATAATCTTTTAAAAAAAAAATTCAAGAGGAAGACCAAGGGACTTCCCTGGCTATCCAGTGGTTAGGACTCCCCACTTCCACTGCAAGGGGCGAGGGTTTGATCCCTGGTCTGGGAATTAAGATCCTGTGAGCCGTGAGGTGCAGCCAAAAAGAAAAAAGCGAAAGACCAAATAAGTAGCATATTTGACCCTGGGGATAGAGATAATTTAGAAAATAAGCAATAGCTTTGGGGATATGGGAGGGGAAACTCCTGATAGTGTCTTCATAAAGACTTAAATAATAATAGAATGTTACAGAAAATAGAGAAAGAGCTGTTAAAAATTTTAAATGATTGACACAAGTAAATTTAGTGGAAAGGTTGGAAGATAAAGTCAAGAAAATTTTCTTAAGACCTGAGCAAAAGGCTATATGGAAAATGTGAGAGACAAAATATAGATCAATTCTTAGGAGATGTAAAATCTGACAAATAAAATTTTGAAATAGAAAGTAGAGAGAGGGAATTCTCAAACCAATGATAAAAGAAAATTTCCCAGAATGGACAAGAAAAAAAACCTTAATTAAAATGCCCACTTGGGGAGTTCCCTGGTTGTCTAGTGGCTAGGATTCAGTGTTTTCACTGCTGTGGCCTGGGTTCAGTCCCTGGTCAGGGAACTAAGATCCCACAAGCCACGCAGCGTGGCCAAAATTTTTCTTAAATATGCCCACTTAATGCTAAATAAGATGCTTTATAAGATGAAATTTAAGAATACCAAGAGTGGGGCTTCCCTGGTGGCGCAGTGGTTGAGAGTCCGCCTGCCGATGCAGGGGATGCGGGTTCCTGCCCCAGTCTGGGAGGATCCCACGTGCCGTGGAGTGGCTGGGCCCGTGAGCCATGGCCGCTGAGCCTGCGCGTCCGGAGCCTGTGCTCCGCAACAGGAGAGGCCACAACAGTGAGAGGCCTGCATACCGCAAAAAAAAAAGAAAGAATACCAAGAGTAACGAGATGTTAGGGAAGAAAAACTTTTTCTCCACTCTGTTATATTTAGTTGTTGGGGACATTAGCAAGAGAAAAGACATTTAATCACGTATGTGTGGGAGTTCATAGAAAATGTGACTCAAAGGGGCAATTAGAATTTGAGGCTGGTGTACCGTTTTAATAGGGGAAGTAGAGGCGGGAGAAGGGTTAGGAGGAAACAAATGATTTGAGGGAAAGATAAATGGGCCCTTAGGAGAAAGATAGCGGGGAGACATGGCAGTTTTTGTGACAGTGTCTGTTTAGGTGTTGTGTGGAGACTTCTCATCTCCAATGATAAGAGTCAGTTTTCTCTGGTTGCTCCTGGGGAGGGGATTTAAGACAACTGAGTTCTTTTGGGAGTCTCTGCTTTTTGGCAGATGGATTTCAGAAATTCAAGTACCTTCTGCTCAAAATAATTTTTATGCCACTGTGGCATGTTCTGGACCCCTTCAGAAATACTCCAGAAAGCTTTGGAAAGAAAAAGCAAACCAAAACCAAACTGACATCAGATTAATGTCAGTAGCCCTGGAGACTAGAAGGCAAAGAAGGTGATATCATGTATACCATAAACAGAGGAACTGACCCATGGGTCCAGTGAGAAGAAATCCCAGAGTCACAGCTATGCAGCAGGTCCAGTAAGCAGTCTGTACAAATTGTAACAGAAAGTCGGGAAAAATAAGTCCCAAGCAATATAGAGAAAGAACAAGAAATGAATTTTTTTATTGATGACAGTAAAGAACACAAATGTTACTTCTCAACAACAAAAGGAGAAAGGCACTTAGAAACTCCTGCGGAGGTACTTCCCAGGCAGTCCAGTGGTTAAGACTTCGCCTTCCAATGCAGGGGGTGCGGGTTCAATCCCTGGTAGGGGACCTAAGATCCCACATGTCTCAGGGCCAAAAAACGGAAACATAAAAAACAGAAGCAATATTGTAACAAATTAAATAAAGACTTTAAAAATGGCCCACAGCAGGGCTTCCCTGGTGGCGCAGTGGTTGAGAGTCTGCCTGCCGATGCAGGGGACGTGGGTTTGTGCCCCGGTCTGGGAAGATCCCACATGCCGCGGAGCGGCTGGGCCCGTGAGCCATGGCCACTGAGCCTGCACGTCCAGAGCCTGTGCTCCGCAACGGGAGAGGCCACAACAGTGAGAGGTCCACATACCACAAAAAAAAAAAAAAGGCCCACAGCAAAAAAAATCTTAAAAAAAAAAAGAAACTCCCAAGGAAAGATTATAAAAGAGAACCAAGGTCAAATAGAAAACAAAGGAAATTGCTGCATGATTTTGAGTAATTAATAAAATATGCAAAAAAATAATCCGTTTGTCTGAATACAGTGAACATCCTCCTTAGAGTTGCACAAGAGTCATGAGTTCTAAGTGGGGAAGGAAGCTTGTTGTAATACAAATGTTGCTGATTAGCTGCAATAGAATCAATGTATAGACTTAAACATGGTTAGAGAACAGAGCAGGATATAGACGTTAATCTTGATGATGTAAAAATAAAAGTACAATAAATAAAAATAAAAGGGGGGACTTCCCTGGTGGCACAGTGGTTAAGAATCCGCCTGCCAGTGCAGGGGACACGGGTTTGAGCCCTGGTCCGGAAAGATCCCACATGCTGCGGAGCAACTAAGCCCGTGTGCCACAACTACTGAGCCTGCGCTCTAGAGCCTCCGAGCCACAATTACTGAGCCCACATGCCACAGCTACTGAAGCCTGCGTGCCTAGAGCCTGCACTCCGCAACAAGAGAAGCCACCGCAATGAGAAGCCCACGCACTGCACCAAAGAGTAGCCCCTGCTCGCCACACCTAGAGAAAGCCCGTGCACAGCAATGAAGACCCAACGCAGCCAAAAATAAACTAATTAATTTTTTTAAATAAATAAATAAAAATAAAAGGGGAGTATATGGACAGCTTGGGGTGCTGGTAGCCTCCTACATAGTGGGGAGGGAGAGTGGTCAGACACTCTAAAGTTACCCCAAAAACCAATAGATGAACCAGTATTATGTAACTAGCAAAATTCAGGGCAGGGTAAAGTGAAGGGGGTGGTATAAATGAGATAAAGCCTCATCTTTCATTGTGAAGGGTCAATAAATAAATGTCAGGTGGTGGTTCTGGCCAGTGGCATGACAGCAAGAGTACCTCCATGCAGAGGTAACCACTAGAAGAGCTGAAAACAAGCTATTTAAAAAGTGATTGCCGGGGGCTTCCCTGGTGGCACAGTGGTTGAGGGTCCATCTGCCGATGCAGTACACGGGTTCGTGCCCCGGTCCGGGAGGATCCCATATGCCGCGGAGCGGCTGGGCCCGTGAGCCGTGGCCGCTGAGCCTGCGCGTCCAGAGCTTGTGCTCCGCAACGGGAGAGGCCACAACAGTGAGAGGCCCGCGTACGCGTACCGCAAAAAAAAAAAAAAAAGAAAAAAGTGATTTACGGAACTTCCCTGGCGATCCAGTGGTTAAGACTGTGCTTCCACTGCAGGGGGCGCGGGTTCGACCAGAGATCAGGGAACTAAGATCCCACATGCTGCGAGGCGCAGCCAAAAAAAATTAAAAATAAAAAAATTAAATTAAGATTTTTTAAAAAGTGATTCCCTTGGAGAAGAGTGAGACTAGGGAGGGGAAGGGTGGAACAGAGGAATGTTCCTTTTAATTATAAACCCGCCTGTGCTATATTGTATTTTTTTCCTATGTACATGTATTACTTTAATTAAAAATCTATAAAGCAATTAAAAAATTAGTAGCCTAGATTGGAGTAGGAAGATGGTTTGTTCAGTTTCTCAGCTGTGTCTCCTGGATCTGTACATTTCTCAGGACAAAGCAACTTTTAATGCTGGTCTTCCCATTCTGGATTCTTGCCTTCTCCTAGTTTGGACTCTTTTGGGGGTACAAGGGGCTGCAGATAAAATAATTTGTTATAAGAACGATACATGATTATTCTACATTATAATATGTAGAAAACCGAAAAATACAAATAGCTCCCAAAAAAACTGCTAATGTTTTAATGTGTTTGCTCACAATCACATATTTATCATATTGTATGTATAGTTTCTGTCATTTTTATATAACAAGATATAAGCATTTTCTTATTTTTTTATTCTTAAGTAGTTTTTAATTTATATTTTATCATTGATGAAATATATTTAAATAGTTTTATTTTAGGACATATTGTTCTATTGTAAATAGTGATGTGATAAATAGCCTTTTAAATACACCCTCATCTACATCTCTGTTTGTACCTTTCATGTACATTGCTAAGTCAGACATTTTTCTGACACATTCTTCAGTTTCTCGTTAGCTCTTAGGTGTTTTTTAAGAAAATTGTTTATGTTTCGTCCAGATTTCTTAGTTATTCTCAGCACTAGGGTTGGTCCACATCAGCCAGCCCGTTATCAGAGCAGTAGTCCTGCCCCAGGACTGTGACATTTCAGGGATACAAATCACTTGAAGAAGGAAAAACTTGAATCATTCAGCATCTATGACCAGAAGCCATCTGAAATTTACAATAATGTAATTATTTGGAACTCTTAGAGCTAAAGCTTTACAAAGTAATTGTTAATTCTGATTATAATCAGTGTCACAAGCCTTCTTAAGTAGATTGTTACAATAAAATTGTGAGGCTTCCCTGGTGGCGCAGTGGTTAAGAATACACTTGTCGAGCCCTGGTCCGGGAGGATCCCACATGCTGCGGAGCAGCTAAGCTCGTGCTCCACAAGTACTGAGCCTGCGCTCTAGAGCCCGCGAGCCACAACTGCTGAGCCCACGTGCCACACAACTCCTGAAGCCCATGCGCCTAGAACCTGTGCTCCGCAACAAGAAAAGTCACTGCAATGAGAAGCCTGCACACCACAAGGAAGAGTAGCCCCCACTTGCTACAACTAGAGAAAGCCCACACGCAGCAACGAAGACCCAATGCAGCCAAAAAAATAATAAAATTTTTTAAATTGTGTTTATGATGAAAACATTAGTCATTAGTGCAGCGTGGATGTGAAACCAAGGATCTAGCTGTGGGTGGGACTCTCAGTCAGTGGGAGGAGGAGGGAAGTATACAGCCTTGTGGAGTGTTCTGCAACAGTGATATGAAGCTATTAGGGTTTATATGAACTGTCTTTGATTTGTTTGCTCTAATATAATTTTATAAGCTGTACATGCAACATGCTAAAATGATAAACTTAATTTTGCTGCTGTTTTTGGCCAATGCACGTTATAAAAAGATGAAGAGAAGTACATACAATTATTTTAGCATTCTACTCAAATATTCTTACTTCATGGAAACAAGTGTCTATTTGTGCCATGGTTTTTCCTGCAGAAGAGCTTAGCTATCGCATTTACCCAGACCTGTCCATAAATGGCTTTTTTAGCCTCTTCTGTTAGAGTTATGGTATACCTACATTTACTAATCTAATTTCTCTTACCTTCTTACCAGGGAGTAAGAGTGCAAAAATTCAGTCAGGAATATTTGGAAAGGGATCCGCTTATTCAAGACACAATGCTGAAAGACTTTTTAAAAAGCTGATACTTGACAGGATTTTGGATGAAGACTTATATATCAATGCCAATGATCAACCAATTGCATATGTGATGCCTGGAAATAAAGCCCAACATGTACTAAATGGGCATTTAAAGGTATGGTATTTTAAATGTTTATTTTATTTTATTATCTCACAATGAGTAGACAGAACTATTTTACTGTGAACTCAAGTGTCTTTTCCAAAGCTTATGGATACTGAATTTATATATACTGTCCTATATGAACATATTCTATTCTTCTTAATTTAGAAAGAGATCTTAAAATTGAACCCAAGTAATGTAACACCTGTCAAAATGAATTGAGTGGGTTGGTTGTCAGATCATTAAATCATCGTATATTCATTAAATAAACATTTATCAGAAAGCTAGTCTGTGCTGGCATGGGAAATATAAAGATGGAGAATATACAGCCCCGTTCCCAAGGGACTTACTATCTACTTGGCATAACAGAAGTACCCCCAAAAAATGTAATTAAGCATTAAATAAAGCCTCTATGTGCATGCACTCATTCCTGTGTTCTCATTTTCTCTCACAAAGGTAGACTTTATGGAAACGGAAAATTCCAGCAGTGTGAAAAAACAAAAAGCTTTAGTGACAAAGGTATCTCAGAGGGAAGAGATGGTTAAGAAATGTCTTGGAGAGCTTACAGAAGTCTGCAAATCTCTGGGAAAAGTTTTTGGTGTCCATTACTTTAATATTTTTAATACTGTCACTCTCAAGAAGCTTGCAGGTTGGTGTTTGTGAGTCTTCTGTTGCATGGCATAAGTTAATAGGCTAAAAGTTAATCTTGCTAAGGAACTTATCAAGAGCATTAATATATCTCAGTCTTTTTGATCTCTGAATTGAAAGCTCAGAAAAACAGTTTAAACTCATTCTTGAGATAAAATATATTTTTTAAGATATACACAGTACTTTGTTATTCAGACATATGGTATCATTTCAATCTTATACTTCAGTCTAATGCTGCATGTTAGGATATGGATAATTCTAATCGCTAACACCAGATGTCACTTAATGAATTTGTGTGCCTTATTTGCCTGCCTTATGATGTTTAACTATGTGTGTACATGTCTTTGCAATGCGGAGCTAAGTTCCTTTTGAAAAGAGATTTTGTTTTATGCTTCTCTGAATCCGGATCTAGCACACTGCTGTGTCTAAGTATTTTTTGATAAATCCTTGCTGACGTGAGTTATTTCCATGGCTTCAGACAGCTCAACCCAGAATTCTAATAGTAGAGTCCCTGGAAAATAAGTTGGCCACATGGTTGACTGACTAATGTACATTTCCTTCCACCCTCTTCCTTCATAAAAGCTTATAATCATCACTTCTCTCTCTTCCATTCCCACTCCTGCCACCATAGGTCATTACAGTATTTCATCAACTCTAAAATGCCACATTGTTATTTTATGGACTATTGAGAAAGAAAAAATTCTACTAATTAAACTGTGACACAGTGCTTTTATTGAAAGAGTTGTTTTTACTTTATTTAGATTTTTATCACATATAACTGTGCCTATATGGAAAATGCATACAATCAAAGTAGATTGATTTAAGTACTTGTAAAAATTCACATTCAAAACCTGACTCTTCTGAATTATTTTTTGAGTCAGTTGTCCATGTCTTTGTTTTCCCTCATGTCATCAGGAACGTTAGTGACACAGCCTTTTTAGCATGCTCCACTCTGTTCCCCAAAATTTTAATCAAAATCCTTGTCACCCGTTCTGATTTGATGGTGACACTTTCTTGATGATACGAGAAAGTGTCCGCGGGAGGCTGCACGTCTCTCAGTAACACAAATGTAACACTGCTTCATCTACTTCAGGTCATGTAAAGCACTTGGTTGTTTCTTGCAAGAAACTGTGGAATTGTCATTTCCTCCAGAACATACAATTTGCTGTGTTAATGCCAAATTTATCCCCCGTTACTCCGTGTCTGAGCTTTTCTGCATGCACAATCATTTTCTCAGTGCTAATCACAATCTAGTCTTTTCTAACACATTTCATGTGCAGTTCAGTTCAACGTGTGAGCACTGCAGTGGCGCTGTCGGCATGCCGGCAGCACTGATAGCTATGACTGAGATCTCACATGTGGAGGCAGTGACAGCACAGCTGCCATTTGGCCGTTAGCACTTGTAAGACGCCTCTTGACCTCAGGAATGCCAAAACACACACAAAAAAGAGTATATCTTAGAAACCATGAAATGTAGTATTTTGTTCCTAGGCTATTAGTGAAGTTTCCTAACTGGTTTCCTTATCTCCAGATGTGAACATAATATTCATTTTAATCTTCTAAATACTTGGCTAAAATTCCAACAGCTCTCCAGATAAAGTACAAATTCTATCAGGAATCTGCATTTTTTATTTTATTTATTTATATTTTTTGGCCGCACCCTCACAGCATACAGGATCTTAGTTCCCCGACCAGGGATTGAACCCACACACCCTGCAGTGGAAGCGTGGGGTCTTAATTACTGGACCGCCAGGGAAGTCCCAGGGATCTGGGACTCCCCCACTTTATCTTCCAGTAACCCTTTCCATAAACCTCCTGGTCTGTCCCACAGGTCTTTTCTTTTCCTCTAAACATAGAAATGATGTTACAATCACGGATTTGAAATCCACCCTTTGCTCAACTCAGATACATGGGAATTATTACTGCCTCACTGCCCATAGCCAGTGCATCAATAAATCCTACAGACCCAGCCTCCAAAACATGTCCGAATCTATTTCTTCTCTCTGTCTCCACTACTACCCGCTAGTTCACAGCGTCCTCTCTCGCACCTGTAGTGGCTTCCACCAGGCTCTGGTTTCCCCTCTTTCCCTTACAATCCATTTCCCATGTACAGCAGCCAGAGTGATCTTTAAAATAACAGGCTTGTCTAGCTGTAAGACTGTTGTGCCTTCTCTACGCAGAAGACTCTTTTTTTAAAAAATTTATTTATTTTATTTATTTATTTTTGGCTGCGTTGGGTCTTCATTCTGTGCACGGGCTTTCTCTAGTTGTGGCGAGGGGGGGGCTACTCAGTTGTGCGTGGGCTTCTTATTGCAGTGGCTTCTCTTGAGGAACACGGGCTCTAGGTGCACAGGCTTCAGTAGTTGTAGCATGTGGGCTCAGTAGTTGTGGCTCACAGGCTGTAGAGTGCAAGCTCAGTAGTCGTGAGGCACGGGCTTAGTTGCTCCGCAGCATGTGGGATCTTCCTGGATCAGGGCTTGAACCCTTGTGCCCTGCATTGGCAGGTGGATTCTTAACCACTGCACCACCAGGGAAGCCCTACGCAGAAGACTCTTAATGGCCTACTTGTTAAAGGCAGAGTACTTGCTTCACCCATGTGCAGAAAGACCTGAAGAACAGGTTTGGGTTGGGGGGAAGTAAGAATTCAGTTAAGGCCTTACTGAGTAGGGTATACAAATGTGGAGTGCAGGGGAGAAGTCGGAGCTGGAAATACAGATGCGGGCCTTTTCTGCAAACAAGCGTCACCATACTTGTAGCTAGACAAGTCTTGGTTGTGAGAACAGTGGGCCAAGAGCAAAGTCCAGTTACCTCTCGGGCACACTGCCCAGGAACCCCCACTCCGCTTACCCCCATATCCCGTGCTCCCTCCCATTCTCGGCCCTGACTCCACACACCTTTGCTGCTGGGATTGGACCACAGGCTCCTGCCCTCTGGGCCTGTGGGCTGCCTCTGTCGGCATTTAACTGCCTTTTAGAAAATCAGCCCATGTACCCGGTGCTCTGCAGCTAGTTGGCACTTAACAAACATGTGCTGAATGGGTGAATGAGCATAAATTCAGTGGGTTTTCTCTGGGTGGTAATTTAAATTTCTAATTTTATGCCCATGCACAGAATCTTTATCGTCTGATCCTGAGGTTTTGCTTCAAATTGATGGTGTTACTGAAGACAAACTGGAAAAATATGGTGCAGAAGTGATTCCAATATTACAGAAATATTCTGAGTGGACATTACCAGGTTCAGTATACAGCCAAATATGGGTTTTCTGAAAGCCTCTTTTAGTGTTAAACGATGCATCTCACTGGATTAGAATCATGTGGTTTCTGGCTTGTGTTAATGGTCCCTACACCTTTCACACTGACATCCAGGTTCTCGGAGGAGACCCCAGTGGTATGCCAGGCACCTCTTAGAGGACACCGGTGCTCAGGTCCCCCAGGGGAGACCCGTTACTGAACTTGCTAACAGGACCCAGAGGACGACCTTTGGGCCCAGGAGTTGCTTGTTCTGTTAAGGCAAGTGCCTGAAGAATCTGGAACCCTGGGTGCAGATCACATATCTGCCCCCATCTCACTCTGTAATCCTTGGCAGGCCACACAT